>NC_087514.1:162424456-162729474 GCF_963921805.1 Phalacrocorax carbo
CTGACTTAATAGAAGAACGGTGACAGTGATGCCAAAATAAGACAGAAGTAAAACAATCACTGCCAGTCAGCTCCTGTCCTGCTAACGTTACGTTGGCCAAATACACGAACATGCATTCAGGGGCAAGTCACCTTTCCTTCCAAGAAGCATTATTTTGTTTTCTTCCTGCAATTAACAGCTGCAGCTATTGCACACAAGGAAGCATCAGCACTGCAGTGGATAGAAACTCTTAAGCAGATGAAGGGACCTGAAGGGATTAAATACAACGTTAAGCATGTAGCAGTGCTACCCCCACCCCTTAGCACCCATTGGCCAAATCCAATACAAATCAGGGTTGTGGAGAGTTAATTTCCATGAGATACAAAAACCTGACTAACTCCCACAAAGCCTTCATGGTCTGTAACAGCAAGGGAACAGAAAAGCTCCCTGCCAATATTTAGGTAGAAGATGCCTTTGGGATCCAAACCCGTGAGCATGTGGAGCCATGAGTGCAACGCCCAAGCCTGCTGCTTCCTAGGTAAGGAGCTGGCTCACGTGGCACAAAATGTGCTTGGCTCAGGAGCAGCCTTCTTCAGGAACCCCCACCTCGCACCAGCACTAATTCAGAGGGAACAGATGATGTTCAGGAAACTTTCCAATACTACTGGAAATGTTTATCCAGACAGTCGGCTCTCCTGCGACTGCCAGGACACACGAGGCCCTTCAAAGCCACCTGCCAGTTCCAGGTTAAGGGGAAAGGAATAGCATGCACCGAGGCTGCCTGCCGAAGTTATTGTTCCTCTTACAGAAGATGGATGCAAGTAACAAATTTCCTCTTCCGTCCGTGCTCCAAGGCAGCCCAGGATGCTGGAGCGTTTCCCCACTAAGCTGGGCTGTGGGGTATTGTACAGCCTTTCCAAACTCCCCCCGCCAGCACGACGGTGCGTGCAGCTCACCGAGCCCCCAAAGCAGACTGCACTCAGCCACGAAGGAAGCACCAGGGTAGATTTTAAGCAGAACTAACGATGAAGTCTCAACTGTTGTGTGCTTCAGAGTCCAAAAAAAACTCAGGCAGGTTTCACTGATGTAGCAACAGTGGCCAGAGCAGCACGCATTCAATACCACCAGACCATCCTACCGTAACACTGCAAGCGGAACAAGCTTGGAGTACAGAGAGTAGTGAAACAAGCATTCAGATTGAACCCCATAGGAAAAAAGTGCTAAAGGACGCCAGTCCTTAACTTCCGTCAATGTAGAGGCTTGTTTTCTTCTTAACTTCAGCTTGGATTAATTAAAATGTACATATTTTCTCATTGGAAACAAAAGTCAGTAAATATGGTGCTTCGAGCTGGTTCAAGAAAGTAAAGCAAGTTGTTGCTACAATAAGAAATCCAGGAGGCCAACAACAACCACTGCCAAATATCCAAGTCAAGCTGCAGAATTAAATAACCACTTGATGTGGCATTTCCTCCTGGTGACCAACCCTCTGAAAAGGCCATTACTCACCCTAGAGTGGTATACTCCACCCTGGAGCAGCAAAACGGATCGGCAGCAAGCTGTTCGGGGACACCGACTCCATTTTGGAGTTACTGTACCAGAGGCAACTTCCAGCTTTCCCGTTCCTTCACCCCAGCGTACTGGCATTGCGTCGCCCACCGCAACAGCGCCAGGTGAATATCGAGCAGCAATAACACTGGGTGAACACAGATCCCTTTCTTTAGTATATACTGCTGTCAACAGCAGTATCTTCAAATTAGGTCCTCCTTTAAAACCGTCTTTAAGATGCATTAATTATACTTCAAACAATGGGACGGGGGAGAGTGGAACGGTGCTTTCCTGTTTATTCTCATCAGGAGATGCTTATGAACTTGCAAGCTGAATGGCGAGAAGTCTGTTACTCCAGGATATAGTTATTGCCAAGTATAACAATTTGAAGGTACTTCCTATTAATGTGGTAATGACCATATCCTGGGCTGATACACTTGGAATAAATGGCGTGCCTCTGGCATAATTACATACTGGAAACAGGAAGCAGCTTTAGGCTGTAGCGTAAACAGTAATTATATCACATTTTAAATGAAGTTACAGAAGGCTCGAGTAAACTTTTTCTTGCCGGTAGCTTAACAAACGCTACCGTAGTTCTGGATATTCCGCTCCGTAGCTGTCATCTTCCTCTCTCCTAAAGCCTCCAAGAGCCCTTCCGCAAAATAATGATTATGCTTTTATTTACCTCATAGTTCACAACCGGAATGGGACGAGGGGTTTGGACTTGCTCCAGTGCAAAGCTGGATTCTCCACATCAGCCTCGAAAGGTTTCGCAGCAGGACGGAAATCCCTCCTCATCTGCATTCCAGACTGGTTTAGCTTCCCAGTGCGACCAAACACTAACGTACCAGTTACATCACATTAATGCCTCCAGGTTAGGGCTGGACCATAAGCGTTAGATGCCATGTAACCAAAACTGATCCCTGACCCAACAAAATTACAATCAAGCATCCAGCTACGGGAGGCTTGGGAGCACAGGAAGGGAATGAGATGATGCTCCCCAGTTTCGAGTGCAGCATTCCCACACCTCCCACAACTAATTTTTCAATGCAGTTAGGGGAAACTACAGGAACTGCATCCTAATGGCTTGTTCCCACTATAAAAAGCCTACACAAGTCCTTAAAATCCTGCTAAATGATCAGGATCTGCTCTCACTCATAGCCCTCAATCCTTGGCACCGCCATATAGTGCTTGTCATTGCAGTGACAACACTAAGGGAAAAAGCAAGACTTGCCGGTCCATAAGGGAGAGCGGCGTTATCAATACCCAGCCGCAACTCTGCGATCCTGGCGTACACAATAAAACTTCATATTACAGACCTAAATAACTGGTGTTTGCAAGAAAAGCAATGAAGCATGTTAAGTTACTGCTTTTTAAGCGAGCCTCTTAATGCTGTCTGGAAATCAAAAAGGATTCACTAGGCTTGTGTTCAGAAATCTATACTGGGGGGCAATAGCTAAGACAATTTAAGGCCACTGTAACCGTGATACAAGTGACCTCAGCAAAGAGCAGCATCCCAGGACTTCTGTAGCCTGGCATGGAGAAGAAAACTGTCACACAAAGGGGGAAATGGAGATAAGCCCTGTTTATTACACCTTTGCTTCCAACCTGCTCATATGTGCCTTTAGAAAGCAATGCTAGCTGTCGGCACAGCCGTGAGTCATCTGCCCATTAGATGCAATTTACGTCAACTGTAACAATAAATTTTCATGGACTGAACTCCATAGTGCATAATTTGACCTGAGGAAGGAGCGGTTGGTCCTGCCAAGTTTCATTTTAAAAAAGAGAAGCACAAAATATGAAAATTACTATTTTCTGTTAACTGTAATGAATAACTCAATATTTATACTGAATGCAACCAATTGCCACAGTTGACATTGTTCTAATTTGCAAAATACTTCCAGGACAATATCTCTACATACAGTTAAATATGCAGCAATTTGTGACATTATACACCAAATGACTACTAGTGTCTACTATCGAACATTACTCTCCCTTCAGTGATATGCTGTCTCCTATGTCGCCTCTCCCCTTTACCTTATAGGCCAAGGCATAAAGAGCTGGCTATACATAAGAACTTTACCATTTGAGACAGCTGCAAAATGGAAACTAGGTTTGGAGTGCGCAAGCAGAGTAATATTTTCACGCCCTCAGATGTCAGCACATTCACTACAACATAGGAGAAGGCATTCAAGACAACTGTATTAGAAGCGCTGTACATCAGCCTGCTCCCTGTTCCTGCTCAGGAAAGCTGTGTGTACCAAGATTTTTGTAGAATCACAGAATGGTTTGGGTTGGAAGGGACCTTTAGAGGCCATTTGTCCAACCCCCTGCAGCGAGCAGGGACATCTTTCAACTAGACCAGGTTGCTCAGAGCCCCGTCCAGCCTGACCTTGAATGTTTCCAGGGATGGGGCATCCACCACCTCTCTGGGCAGCCTGGGCCAGGGTTTCACCACTGTCATCATAAAACATTTCTTCCATCCAGTCTGAATCTGCCCTCTTTTAAAACCATTACCCCTTGTCTTAAGGGATTAGCCTTAAGTCCCAAACTCTTGGGCGAGATGCAATTGCTGTCTGTTGCAGTGCTGTATTTAACTCTGCAGAGCTGGACTTGAGAACATCTCCCAAAGCTTGAAGGTCTTCCAACAGCAGAGAGCTGGCAAAGCAGCTTCCATACCCCTCTCTCCAGCCTCCCTGCTGAGGCAGGCATAAGCAGGGAGAAGAGAGGGCCAAGTCCACAGCTTGCTTCATCCCTGCTCATCCACAGCCTTCTCAGCAGGCCCTTGCAGCCACTGGCAGCCGGAACCAGCAGCAGCAGCCAGGCAGCTATAAATTACAGCGGGGGACCAGCCCAGCGACACACTTTATTGCTCAGGATCAGGGAAGCACAGCAACTGCTTCTACCCTCTTCTCTGAGCCGCTCTGCCGGCTGCTGGGCTGCGGTGAAAGATCAGGGCCTCAGCGCAGAAGCTAAATGCCAGCAGCACAAGGCAACTCATGATTTACTCTGAGTCTTATAATGGTAGAGGCATTTTTAAAGCCCCAACTTCATGGGGACTAGGTAGACAGGAATATTTAAGGGCTTTTTAACTGTCATTTTAATGTCTAGAGAAAGTTAGATGAATAATCCGGTGTTATCAGGAATTTAAAGATGTTCTTTTTGGTTCTTTTAAGCAGCATGAAGCAAGGCTTTGAAGGGCAGAAGTGACAGACCGTAGCTTTGCAAACCGAGGGGTGTGTAGACAAAGACTACTGGAAAGGATTGTCAGCTTCCAAGAAGACAAGCTATATGAGTACATAGAGCACTTGTTTTCTCCGTGCCCTACCCTTCACATCCAGCCAAGTCACACTCAGCGCAGTGAAGAGACCTCCTGGGAGAGATAACTGCATCCAGGCAAAAAGAAACCCCAGTAAGGGCTACATGAGAAATGAATCTCTCATTGTACTTTATATTAGCTAAAACATAACACATCTTTCAGAGAATCCATGACGCACTTACTAGGTACAATTCCTCCTGATTTTTTGGCCTCCAATGCTGAAGTGGACTGTTGCTTTGAAGTAGAGGGTTTGAGGTCCAGGAAACCACGACTCAGAAATTTGATTCATTTTAGGTTAAGTTGCTATGTCAGACAAGGGAGGGCTCAAAGAAAGCTGCAGGAGATCCTCCTGAAATTCACTGTCGTTCATCTTACTTATACGAATAGCTCCAGGGGCTGGTAGGAAGCTGAGGCAGTAAATGAAGATTTGCAGAACTTGGGCTAACTTGGTAAAATTCTCTGACATGATGCAAGACAGCAAGCAGTGTGTCACATCACTTACTGCGTGCCTGACTGTCACACACTGTTATCACGGCGCCTGCAACTTCCCTTTATCTCGGCAAATTACGTCCAGCTCACGCTTTTTGTTCCTGTGCCAACTTAGTCTTTGATGGTTTTGGGCCCTCATTAATTCCTTCTCTTCCCACATGTTTACAAGCCTAGTGATGGTTACAGGGAGGTGCAGTTCAATGACAGATCCTGTCTGCCTTGGACTTTACCTCCCATCCATCACCATGCCTCCAGCCCAGCATCGCTGCTCAAGTCACCTCAACTACACATCAGTGTGGGGGAAGCTACTCCAGCTAAAACCAAAACCAAGTTTTCAGACAGATCAGCTCCTGCAGCCAGATATTGAAGTGCTATGAACACTAGACCTAGCCCTACTCCCGACGTGGAGACGTTCTAATCATACCAACCCTCACAGCCCCACTTCTTCCTCCTACCAAAGAGGCTGTTGGTTCACATACCCCACCACACATCGCTGTTGTAATATCAGCTTATGGCAAGGACTATTTGCCAAGCAGCTAGGGCTTCTGACAAGCTTCAGCCCTTCTGCAGTCAATGCAAGAGAGAAGCCACATCTCTAACTTCATACACCATTTTCTAAAGTTTCCCCTATTCAGTCAGAACTTCATTTTTTTTTCTCTTGTATTCCCCGTAAGGAAAGGACCCTGCCCAGCAGGCTTTAAAATCAAGTTTTTGTAACATTGAACAGCAGCTAAAAATGTACCAGGATTTCTTCCACAAATTCATCTATTCAGCCCTTCCATTTCCTGATCCTACTTCCTAAGGACTGCAGCGGGGACAAGGCACAAAGCTCCTTTAATAGCTGCTGCATGAAAAGCAACATGCATGGCAAGCTGTGGAGCCACAAGGTCTGCCTCCTACCCCTGGAGGCCGAGATATTTTTGGGACGCCCTGCCTTAGTCACTGGTAACAGAGGAAAACAGTCAAGTTATAACGTGGCCTTATTTCAATACTTAATGTCAAATTATTTAACATGTAAGGAGGTGGGCATGCTTCGTGTAGCAATACTAGTGATGCACGCCACCATGCTGTGGTATCTCCTGCATGCTAAAACACGTTCCTGCTATGCTCAGGAATAGGAATTTCCCTAAAACTACCACATGAAGATCGCCCCAGTTTGAGTACAAGATGGATCAGGCAGCAGAAGAAACATCTCCCTGCCTTGACCCTGCTATGATGGAGAGATGAAAGTTTATTCTAGTAAATACATAATCAACTTGGATCAAATAAGGCCCAAAAATTTTTATATAGGCCAGCTTGAAAAGATCTTACTTTCCAAAAGGCAATAAGCACCCCTGTTCTGGAGAAACGGCACCTATATCTATACACACACGAGGTCCAGGGCATCCCGGGTGCAGCCAAGAGCCGTCCCTATCTACAAACACACCCGCAGCTCTTGTTCAGCAACGTTTGCAACGTGACGCAGAAGGAGAAATTCAAGACAACAGGGGATTGCGAGAGACTTGCCAGCTTGACTTCCTTCTCCAAAATCTGGAAGATGACAGTTTTAAGCATGGCCAGCATAGGAAAAGGAAAGATCTCCTTATTTCATGTAGCTATTCCTATAAAATGGAGAAAGCAGTTATAAAATAGGGTATCTGTACAACGGAAAGAGTCCTCCTGGCACTCCCAGTCTAACTTGGTGATGCTTTCCAGGCTGCCATGAAATGACCGATTTCTCTATGGCAGTTCCCTATTTGTTGTCCTAAATGTGTGGGGGGTTTGTCTTCCTTTTGTTTTTCAAAGTATTAAGCCCTACTTTTTAATGTTAGAATTTTAGAAGAACTCTGCAAGACAGGATACAGTTTGATTTATTAAACATGCAAAAATAATTTCTGATGCAGCCTCACAATTTTCAAGTGTGCTTAGTATCTTACCAAGCAAATTTAGCAGGTGACCTTTTTCTCATGCTTTAGCATAAGACATGAATGAAGAGACTGCAGTGGTCTGAATAAATGCTTAAGGCATCTCCACATACACAGCTTTTAGGATCTATAAAGGCCAGAAAATCTGCTGCATTCCAACAGGGGACAATATTCAAAGCTATCTTTTTGAAGTGGGTTATTCACTTTATGCGTCACAGTAGAAAGGATGAACAGGATGAACACCAGTGATTTAAACGATTACTCTGTTGCTGGAGAGATGCTGCAAGAGCCTATACTGGGCGATCCAGTCCCAGTAATCTACATCAGATAAAAGCAGTGACGTGAGAAGGATGTCATGAACAGAGTGTTTGTACTTCTGTGTGAACAGCACTTGGTTTCTCAGAAGTCAGAAGCTAAGAGAGTTTGCTACGTTTTCAACTGATATAGTTAATGCTGCAGACAGTGAATGAAGATTATTCCCTCTAGAAACACGTCAAACCCAAATACTCCTGACAACTTGGGAATTGCTAGAAACCGTATTAGCTGAGCATGCAACTCAGTCACAGATCGCTGACCAAAACCTGTCATAGCTGTTGAGCCTTCCAGAGCTCACCCCGACCTCTGTCTCCTGTTCTTCATGGTATTTTTCCTGCTTCTCATCTCCATGTAACAAAGCAGGGCAGAAACACCTAAAAACTCACCTCCCTTTTAATGCGGTGCATAGTATTGTACCAAAAAGTTGTTTTTCCCTTGGACTAAATAGAAATTACTTTGAGTAACTGCAGGACACCCAGTGACAAAGTCCAGAGGCAGCACCTGGGTCCGAGGAGACTGACTTGGGGACAGGCACCTGAACCTAACAGCAGGCGCTTGGCTTCAGGCATCTCCCTGCAAGCTGCTACAAGGACCCTCATAACACACAGAGCCCAAGGGCTGGGGGGCCTAGAGCCACTGCAGAGCTCCCCCAACACTCCTACAATTGACCATCAGTTTTAATTGCCAGGTTTTTAGGCTTCAGAGAAGAGGGTGTCTTTATCCACTTCGAGGAAAACTGTCTCTGCAGGAGCTGTTGTTTCTGGCTGTCTGCAGATTTGGCATTTACATCTGGTTCATATTTTCTCTCTGCAACCACAGAGAAACTTTTTTTTTTAAAAACAATGAATTTCTGGATGATGCAGTGGAAGAAACAGCCATCAGGAGAACATGCTGGTTGGCCAAACCACCACAATATGCCCCATCTCACTGCTGTGCACCCAGAGCGGAGATTCAGTGCTCCTGGTGCCCTTGACGCTGCAGAGCAAGGTGTTTATTTGCAGGAATCAATCGCCCAGTACAATCTAGAGCAGCATCTTTTCTTCCTTCCCACTGAGACACCCAAGAGTAAAATTTCTATTATTCTGGCTACTGAGCTGCTTACAAATTAAAGCTTTAAAGTTTATATTAACAACTATCTCTAAATGTTACTTCTGCCCATCCCATACTATAAGGGAGGAAAAACCAAAGTACACTTCTCTGAATATAAAATTCCACTTCCCACAGTTCAGCAATAGCTAGCTTTCAAATTACTAGTGTCCTGACTTAAAATGAAACTGGCAATTAAATGTGAAAGGCTCCACATCCCATTACCCATCCTTCCATCCTCCCCAACCAACTTCAGTTCCAAAACACACCCCCAAAACCAAGATTACAGCACTATGGAGAGGAGGGCTGTGAAGTTCTCTTACAGTATCACTACAGAAACAAAAAAGTACAGTATTTCAGTCGTCAAAATCATCAGTGGCATACTGGAATCCAGTTTAACCACAATACCTGCCAGCAGGGCTATCAATGCATTAATCAGCTACATGAAAATTAAGCTTGAATCCTGCAGGACAGCCAAGTTCTGCCAAAATATATCTATCAGCTCCATCTTAAATCCTAAACTCGCTACTGGAGGAGCGCTCCTGCAAACCCGCCCAGGTGTTGGTGATGTGTATGCGCTGGCAGACAGACATCCTTTTTTCAGAAAATATTTTCTTGTAACATAGGTAGAAGAGGCAGACAAACTTTGATCCCATGTCAAAACCATCCTAAGGTCCAGAAAAATAAGGTAATATATTTGGCATAAAAACAGAGCAAGAGTAGTGTTTCCAGGGTCTCTTCAAATGAATAGTCAAAGAGCTGCCACAGCACCCTGCTGCACAACACTCAGAAAACTGATTTTTAGAAGACACCAAAAAAACCCCAAACATTCTGTATGGGGGCACAGGCTGATCTAACTCAGCATACCAAATGTGCTGTTGTATCTCTCTCACCCCCTAAGAAGTAGAGCAGCAAACAAATTAATAGCTGGATCACTGCCATGCCAATATTTTAAGTGCATGCAACCCTAAACCACTTCCTAAGCTTTTTTGTCTTTACAAAAAAAAAAGCATGCGAGTATCACATTTATTATGCTGCAATAGGAGAATCTGATTATATTTGAGCAGAGTATTATTTCCCCTGGCCTAACTGAAATATTCAGTTACACAACACCTAATCACGAACAGAAGATAAGCCCAGAGATAAAAATAGGGAGAAAGACAGAGACACCTTGTAACAGTTAATCAGCACGATTCGTTTGTCAGACTGCCATGAAGACCCCCACCTAAAAAAGCCTTGAACTTCCCTCCAACAAGTCCCTTTAAGCAATAAAACTAACGCAAAAGCAACCCAGGAGGTTTTATTTCCAAGTCGCTCATCAAACTCCTGCTAATCCCCAAAGACACAGAGGAATCAGAGTCCAAACGGGGAAGAGGTGCAACATACCCTGTGTGTCACCCGGACAAGATTAGCCTGGGAGTGACCCCTCACTGCACGTCGGTCTTGCTCGACTTCCATAAAAATATGTCTCCGAGCAGATTCCTGCAGGACAGCTTAATCCGAAGGTTTCTGAGCCTGGCCCTGTCCTCAGCACACTGGCTGGTGCCCAGAGAGTCAACTCGCTTAACGTGAGCCGATCACTAGGATTTCAACCTGCCGTTGGGATCACCAACACAGCAAACCGCAACGGGGACGGCAGCAGCTGGCACGGGGGAGACAGGCAGGGACAGGCACATGGCAAGCAAGGCAGAGAACTGCCAGCTCCGAGATACGGGAGGCAGCGGTGATTTTGGAGGAAGGCAGGGGTCATTTGTAACCGTTACCTCGGTATAGAGTGTTTCATGAAAATAAAACTGATTCTGCCTTCTCCTTTGTCTTTTCTGTGAGGCCTCAGACACTGTTCCCAACAGCCCTTGCAAGGCGAAAGCAAAAAATATCACTGTGGACAATGTGGGAGACTTACGCATTTGTTGCTGAACAATGGCATCTATTCAAGTCTCAGCCTCACTCTGGCTGTTAATCAGGAAAGTAAACAAAAAAAATATTATAATTTAAGCCTTCACTAGGTATTTGGCTGTCTAATCTCCTCTAGAGAATACTGTCAAGCTACTCTCCTGTCCAAAGCAGGGATTTACACTTCCACGCAAAGCCAGCTCCCCAAGCCTTAATTGGAAGTGGCATTAAGGCTGCCTTGAACTTACGCAGAGTGAGATTCAGCTGCAGCAGAATTTCATTAAGCCATGTGTTAACTTAATTTACCCATTTAAGATTATGCATAATTTTAAAGTATTGAGCAACTCCACTGTCAGACATATATTCTCTGGTCTCAGTGATTTACAGCAGTACTAAGCCGTCCCCACGTCAGGTCAACAGCGCCCACACAAATACATTTGAGTCCAGATATTCATCCTTCCAGCTTTGCCACGAGCCTGTCGGACTTCAGATGTGCTAGACACACTTATTTCACCTATACCGTGCCTCTAACTTTATCAAGTCATTTTCTCCTAGGTGTAATATAAATGGGGTTGGGATATTTTAGTGTAGCCAAGCTGAGCGCTTTGCTCTGCTGGATGGCCACTAGCTTTGGGTTGGTCGTTCCAGGTCTAACCAAAGCTCTTCAATTCTGACCCTTCCCAGCTGACCTTGTTTTGGCCTGAAGTTCACCCCAACCACAGCTGCCCCACACTGCAGACACTATATTCAGCAATTCAGCCATCACCTGACACTGCTTCCTTTAGAGCCAGATACTTTGAGCTGACCCAGGGGACCAAAGTTTAGTTATTTTAAACACTTCCTCCCAGAGCATCTCTGGCATGACTGCAAGATTTCCACCTGCCTTCCCCATCAGGCATGACCAGTATTATGACCCCTAGAGTTAAGCAAAATGGGAAAACCACACAGATATTGCTATGTATGAGGAAAGGTCCCATCTGCACTACAACTTTAAGCTGTGTTTTTCTCAGTGTACACACACATCTGGATAACATACAAGACAGGACGATTAATTCCATTAAGGAAACATGCTTCATTCCTGAAAGACGTGTAAGCTTGCTCTCTGCCAACAGTTAAAAAACGCATCCTTTGCATCACAGGTAGGAAACTACACAACTTTCCTTCTGTATCGTGACCACTACCACTTCTCCAAATTTCCCAGACCGCTGTGCCCCAACACAATGAGGTAATTCCAAATGCTCTTTTCTGATCAAACATTACACAACTGTCGAAGCAGCCCCAAAATAAAGGGATGCAACACATGCAAAGTAGCTGATGCACAACCACAACCTTAAGCTGCAGCGATGACACAGCTTTGATTTCTCTGCTGAAGTCCCCTAAATAAGGGCAAAATGCTTCAGACAAGCAGGATGAGAATGGTTGCAGCAGGTTTGCTTCCGGATGATTCAGTATGAATCACATTTTCTTCAGACCAGTTTGAACTTTCTGTGAACATCATATTTTTGCTGAGTGCAGTAAAAAAAACCCAACACACATTAATATATCCCCTATAACCGTTACCACAATTACTAGTTTTGCTGCTTCACTAGAGGAAGTCAAATGGAGAGAACTGCCTCTCTTTCAGTACAGAAATCACTGTGACACCTTCAGAAAAACTGAAATTTAACAGGTTACTGCTGCTTTAACATATGTATTTAAATTTCATTAGACCAGAAGATGAACTAAAGGAGTCACACAAATCAACTGCAAGTCACAGATGAGCATGTTTTTTTAAATTACTTATGGCAAGGGTGAAAAATTACCATGTACTCAGTAAGTTGGTCTGTTACTCTAATTTCCCAGAGGTTCCTGAAGTCTTACCTCTAAAATAAGAAGTTAAGCAACCAGCTGTGAAATCAAAACTGTCTTCAAGAAGATATTCTTGTTAAATCAGAATTTTAAGAGAGACTGGAAACCAAAATTTGAGACTTTTTTCAGGGAAAAGAATTTCTCCAGAATTGTTTCCAACCAATTCTTTCTTTTTAAACCAGAACAACCTACAAAAGCCAGCCAGTTTGACCAAAAATATGAAGTAAATACTTCTTGGATTTTCTAATTAAAATAACTTTTTGGCAAAAAGGGTTACCTCTTCTTATGCAGCTATCATAAGAGGACAGAAACTTATTCCAGCACAGCAGCAGCAATGCTTATAATGGCATTGTACCAGGAGACAGCCAAGCTCACAAAATTCCCAGGAAAGAAGAGGCCGTTGTTCCCAGCAGCAGCCTGTGGCTGGGATGATGTATAGAATATACTGCTTGCGGGTTATATTTTCAGCACATACTTAGGATTGCAAATCTCATTCTTTTTAACGGCAGAACACACTGACTTAGTATCCTCTCTTCCTGAGCTACACCACACCTTGACTCCAAGGGAGAGGAAAACATGATTTAAAAATACCTCCCAAATGACACAGCAGCACAGAAACCCACACGTTTCAGTGATCCATCACATCACAGGCCATTAGCTAATGGGGGTTTGCCTACAGAAGTTGTTTTTCAACTAATTTTCTTTCCAACTTTTTTTTTTAATTAAATTGCCCAAATTCAAATTTCATTATGTTGATATTGCAGCTAGCCTTAAAAAAATAAAAGAAATAAATTAAGAACAGGACTTAAAGGGCTCCTTATTAAATTGCTCAACACTTCTTATGCAGTGCTTTTGGTAGTTTGTAGCTCCGCAAAAAACAAAACCGGCTGAAGTTTTCCATCTCCAACAACCACCCTTTGCAGCTGGATGTGGGCATTTGGAAAGAGGTTCTCCATATCAGAGCTTTTGATATCCCAAAGTTTACCCAAACTTGGCCTAGTCATAACATTTCCTAAAGCAGCAGCTACTATATAGACATTTGAATTCTGAGTTTTGATGAAGCTCCCACTTTATTTTCTTCTTTCCAAGCCCTCACAGCTGGTTGTAGGATGAAACTGCATGTGCTCAGCTGCTCTGTTTCAGTGACACATGTTTTAGGACAAAGATGAGAAAAATGAAAAATACCTGTGGATTTGTCCATTTTTATGCAAGTAGTCCAACCCCTCCAGCACCTCCTTAAGGATCGTGGCTATACAGGCTTCATCCAGGACACCAGTCTTGTGTTCTCCTTTAGCCACGATGTGCTTTATAATATCCAAAACAGAGCCTAGAAGGGAGGGGGAAAAAAAGAGTTAAATACATTAAACTAGAAGAATCGATTCACAGCTAAGTGTATTTTATAATCATTTAATACACAAGTCCAAGGAATTTATTGGGAGGGGAAGCAATGACGGTCAGGATCAGAGTCAGTAGCTGAAGCCTTTGCCGCAGGAAAGCAGAGGCAGCGCTGCACGCCTCGCATGCGGGCGCCTTCCAGAGGTGCAGATCCTTAAAGTGGGCTGTAAAAGCCCTGTGATCACAAGTAACTGAGAAGTTATTTGAACAGGCCAAAATGTAAAGTGTACATACACAGGACTCTTGGAAGGATTTTAAGTAGATACCAACACTACAGCTGTTTTAGTACTGAGTACTGGAAGGGGAAATGGAAAAAGCAGGGGACTGCCAGGACTCATAAGCTGAAGGCAACAAGCTTGATAAAATTAGGCTTTCTTTTTCAGCTCTTACAAACTTGATGCAGAAGAATAGCAAGAAAAATCTAATACATTAAGGGATGACACCATGCTAAAAGAAAAAGAGTGGAAATCATTAAATAGAGAACAAATAAGGCTGAGTTCTGACAATAAGTCACTTCTCCACTGCGCACAAAACTGGAATAGCTCTGATCCTTCCCTAGAAACATCACACTTAGTCTCTCTCCCAACCATGGTGTGAATTACATCATCTTGCATGACAAACCACGCTTTATAGAGCAAACCACCTCTTTGAATTGCACCCAGGAATAAATGGAATCAGTGACTAGTAACACGCCTCTTGTGCAAGGTCCTGTTTTCATGATATATTGGGTACTGTATTCTTTGTATTTGCATCTGGACTGAAGACAGTCTTCTCAACTATATTTTTATTGCTCCAGTATGGGATGTGCAAGACTGTTTTCCAGGCCTGTGTTATTTAGCCCCTTCATACTTGCGTATCTATGGCTTAATGACGGGATTGTCAGCTAGTAGGATTTTTACAGCTATGGACACAAAGTAATGCCAGCAGTACTGGGAAGTTCTTAAAGAATGAGAAAAGCAGGCATGACTGCAAAGCACAAATTCCTGCCTTGTTTGTCTCTGAACACTAAGCTTACAGGGAAAGAACATCTCAGTACTAACTCACTAGTTTAGGAAAGCTGGAAGTTCATTCTTCCTAACTTGCAACCAAAAAAACACCATACGAGAATCAAAACATTTTTGTATCTGAAGAATGCTAAAAGCTGAGAAACTTACTCTCGTTTATTTGGTCAATGAGGAAGTTACAAGTTCCACCTTGTAAATTCTTGAAGTAAGCAGAAAAATACGATGGAGGTTTTTGGGTTTTCTTTTCATCCTTAAAGTTCAGGTTGACAAAAAACTTCTCCCTCTTTACAATTTAGTTTATTAACTACGCTATTTGAATTTCTTGGCCAAAACAATCACACAGATAGGTTGTCGCTTGGTAAAGTATTTTACTTCTGGATTCTCACATGAAAGCAAACAGGCTGTAAGGTACGAATCCGAACACCACATGGAAAGGCTTGTTTTGCACAATTCAAACTGCACACAAAACAACTACATGGGTGTGTGGTGTCCCTTAGTTTGTGGGAAACGGTATGTGCTGAGCTCATCTAACAGCTTGCTGCAGTCAGGAGAGTCATTACTCCTCACTCTGCCCAGCCACACACTTTCCATTTTCTCCAGCCCACCAGCGTCGGTGCACACGGTGTACACCAAGGCACCCCCTAAACCCACCAAGAAAAATAAATGGGGGGAAGCTATGTTTGGTTGGTAGTGAGCATAACCTCTGAACAGATGAGTTTCAGAGCCAATGAAGAAGAAAAGGAAGGAAAGAAACATGGAATCACAGAGTAGTTGAGGTTGGAAGGGACCTCTGGAGGTCATCTTGTCCACCCCAGCCGGCTGCTCAAGTTGGGCCCCCTAGAGCTGGCTGCCCAGGGCCACGTCCAGATGGCTTTTGAGTATCTCCACAGATGGAGACTCCACAGCCTCTCTGAAGGAGAGAGAACACATTTGTGAATGGGGGAGGAAACCCCTTTTGCCAGCAGCAAGCAATTGGACCAGCTCCCTGGCTGCCCTGAACAGCACCTCCAGCTTCCTCTTCCCAGAAAACCTTTGCTTGGTTCAAGGTATTTGCAGAAGATACAATCTTAACACAGCAGACACTAACAAAATAGAAGAAAAATAAGGAAAATGAAAAAAAAAAAGTCTAGAAATGAAGTTGCATAACATCCCCCCAACATTTTATGCACGAATGCTCTTAGCAGCGTTCAGCCTTCTTCTACATGTCCAAGCACGGAAACACTCATCTTCAGTGAGTTTTGACAATGGGTCTTAATTAGTTGGCCAAAGGTTTCGCCCAGCCGTAACTCGGGTTGTTTTGACATTTGTCATCGGACTTCCTGCATGGGAGCAAGACTATCTCTACCAAAGGAAACTGTAAAACCCTAGATGTAAGAGACTATACTCCCCTTCACTGAAATCTCACCTTCTGGTTCTAGTGCCTAAGAAAAGGATCCTCTGTTGCATGTCATGAGGACTCACCTGGGATTTGGCCACTCACGTATTCATATTTTAAAAGTATGTGCTTACAAGCCTCGATGCTTCTTATTTTGGACAAGAATTTTTGTGACACCTAAGAAAAGACCCACCAAAATAACCCTCCGCTTTCACTGTTCAGGTCTTTCCTCTCAAATGTGCCTTTATCTGGAGAACAAGCTGTCACTTGTTTTAGAAGTCCAGTGAAAATATGTGGTTCTTCACGTACTCGTTTTGTCCTCTTTCCACCCACAAGCCTGTTAGCAGACTTTGTTCAAAAACATTTCCCTTCTCCTGCAAAGGGCTCAGGGAACATGAGGAGGCAGATCATATGGTGCTCAAATTCATTCGGTCAAAAAATCCTGTATTTAGCCAAGTTAGAGGTTGTGTTTAACCCAGAAAAGGGGGTGGGGGTTAGACAGACAAGGGGACACGCACAGAGCCAGCCTTCATTGTGAAAGGGCTGATTCACACCCATACTATATCTGCTCCCAGTCCAGCCTGCCACTTTTTAAAAACCACTTTCAGATGTTCAAAGAAGTGGAGGAATTTGCCATTCTACAGAAAGGAGAACAGCAAAAAGGCTATCAGCAAAATGCTTAGTTTGGGAAACAGCAGAAAAACAACCCAAGAGCCACCCTCCTGTTGAAGAAATTATTACTTGGATCATCCCCACTTTCTTCGTGCAGAGAAAAAAGTTTTGCTGCTGGCACCACAACACAATAAAGTTGCGATTTTTCCACCTCATGGATCAGTAAATTTGGGAGGCATTTGACTCCTGACTCAATTGCAACTTCATAAAGCCCAGCACCACAGGATATGAAGGATGAAGCCAAGTTGCATTTCCACACACTGCTTCGTGCCATGTTCAAAATCTTCTGGCATTCTGGCTAAGGAAGCCTGACATGGAGAAACACCCAGATCCCCAAAGAGAAACCCATAGCTAAGCACAAACCTACTTTGAAAGCCAAAGTCACAGGAATTTCATTATTGAAGGAAACACTTTCTGCTCGGAGGTAGATACTGCATTGAATTTATCAGGCTGATGCTGAAATGCAGCCGTTCCCGAGGACCTCAGTTAAGCGTGCAACACATACTAGGGTAAGACCTCCACTGCCTTCGGATGTAGGCAAGTTTTCTTACACCAACTCCGTTCGAACAACAGATTAGTAGGTCAGAGCCTCCTCCATAGTCTAAGGGGAAAAATGACCATTAGGCACAAAGCAGCCCGTTCCTGATCCCGCATGATGGTAACTGCTAGAAATTAACTGGAAGCTAATTCAGCTGAACCAGAACCAAGATCCGATCTACAAAAGGGCATGTGCTTTACAAACCCATCATCCTGTTTCAAAACACCAGCATGATTCCTGATACCAACAGTTTCTGAGCCAGCTTCCAGATTAGTTTAAGAGTAACTGGGGAAGTTCAGAGTACATCCAAAGCTGGATCTCGGCTTAAATGTAGTTTCAGTGTAGATTTGTGCTCTACGTACACAAAGAGATTGAAAAATTTGCAAGACAAATGTCTCCCATAATCTAATGGCTAGAAGATAAAATTCACGTTGGAAATAAGGCATCCACTTGGTATTAGAGAACAGTTACAATATTTTCAAGGAAAAAAGTCTACTATGATGGGTTTTTTTGAGAAATCTTTGACTCCTCTCTAGAATACAGCTTCTGTTTCAGATAATGCTGTGAAATACTCGGGTGCATATTATATGTGGCACTATGATTATGACAGTTCCCTCCTGATTTTTCTTATTAGAAATGCATGAGTAGAAATTACAGATTGACAGAACAGGAGGGTCAGGCTTAAGTGAGAAGGAAATTAAGCTTGGCTGAGGCTGACTGGGAAGCTCTTCCAAGCCCAGAAGGGGAAGCATATCAGGAAAAGACAAAACAAGACAGAGGGAAGAGCCAGAACTAGAGCCTAAATGTAAATATAAATAATGCCGTCATTAATAAGGATGTTTAAAGAAGTCTGGTGATGAGCAACTGATCCCAAAGCCCAACAGAAGACAAAGGAGAGGACATCCAGAGACTGATGTGGAAAAAATGCAGTTATAAACAAATTCCTGCGCATCAAATATACACTGAGCAGCACACCAACGGGAAGCCTACAAGATATTGTGCAATCTGATAAATAATGTTAAATGCTTTATCATTCATTGTTAATTAAAAGTGTCTCAGTATATTCTGGCGCCAATCACAAACCGTATTATGTCTACACAGTCAAGCACAACCTCTCTGTGCAAATTGTACAGCAATTGAAAGTTAAGTGGTTTTCTGCTCAACCTCACACGCTTTCTAGTCTGCTCTGAAAGCTGCTAATGCAATAGCTCCTATTGACGGCAGAAGCCACCGGGAACTGGCTGTACACAGGCTTACAGGTTGGGTTTTATCAGGTGAGGGTAACTATTGCAGGTCAAAGACAAACAGGCAGTGAGCAGCTGTTTCTGGAGTCTGTATCGCTCACACCGGTCCTGCAGCAGACTAACATCTGTCCGCTGCACAAACAGAACTCCACTGCCCCCCAGGAGGGAAGAGCAGGAAGTCACACAGTTCACCTTTCCCATTTTGTCATGGCTAGAGCATATGTGATTAGGCCTGACTCAGTCCACAAAAGCCAGTTCCAACTTCCCAGAAGCAAGCAGTTGATGTCCACCCACGACAGCAGTATCTGAGCAGTGAAGACACAAGAAACCCATGAGCAGACCAATACCCTGAATTTGTAACAGAGGGATATTCAGTTTTTGTATATTGACATCAAGCAGATCGCTTGCAATGGACTGTCTTGAAACCGAGTAAATGCAGTCTTGTCTTGCACCCCACACACGTACCCAGTAAAACCGTCTCCTTCAACACCCTATACTTTGTGCTACTCCAGTGTTTTCTCCAGCAGCAAAATGAGATAAAAGAATTCCATGATTCACCACCTCCCCGTTGTGCCAATGCGTCTGCGTACAAAGCCATACTGTAAATGAGATCACTGCAGTAACTGGTAATCTGGTTTTCCAGGCAGGGTGGAAACGGAGCAGCCAGGAACTTCTTAAACCAGCTTTGCTGCTGGAGAAAAGTTTTGTGTAATCGCACCCTCAGGGCAAGAAGTCCTAACTGTTCCACTGATTCGCCTTCAACAGCAAGCCACCGCAAACGTCGAGGCTTCCTGTTCCAGAGCACATTTCTTTGACCTCACCTACATCAGCAAGCACACGTAACAGCATTTACAAAGCCTGCTTCTGATGTTCCTCCTCAGGAGAGGAAGAAAATGCCCACGTGATAGTCGTCACCATGCTGCTTAATGCTTCAGTGCGTGGGGATGAAACAGAGAAGGGTACGAAAACCTGAGCAGAAAGGAAAGCCTGTTTAGAACAAGATTACAGATAAATGCAGGAGTATTACGGCTGGAATTTTATATGTCCCCAGAGGCAAAAAAAATGTACAGTAGAGCTAGTTGCTGTGGGAACCACATCTTGCATGTTATACTATAACCTAAGCAACTGGACAAAGAAACAGAATAAGTTAAATGCAAAGAAAACCCCTCCTCTAAATTTGTCTGGCAAGTAGAACAAGAAAATTTAATACTCCAACTTAATTTCCAACAGAAACAAGCAGGTAACACTACCTGCATCGATTTGCCATTTAGAGGTCTGGCATAAAACAGGCTGGAAAACAGTCCTAGGGATCGCTACACAGTTTTGTGAGACTCAAGATCTGCCCCAAACCTGAAGGACACTGATGTTGAGCATGCTGCATCTTTGAGAACTGGAGCTGGCAGGATTCATTGCTGTGTCTTTTAAGACATCTCAGCAGAAGCCAGCGGTTTCGGTGAGCCTGACTGTCATCAGAGCCAAGAATTAAATCTGCATCTTGTCAGCCTCTGACTAACGGAGGAAGAAAATGCAAAAGAAGGAACAGCTGCTTGGATTCAGTACTTCTGGGGCTGAGGAACACAGATATAGCAAGAGCACCGAAGCAAAGGAAGGAACAAGTTATACAAAACAAAGGAAAAGACATCCAAATAGATTGCTGGGGATTCTGGTTTTGAAGTTTCTTCTTAACCCTGGTTAAACCACCCCAGCACAGAGGGAGTTACGGAAACGTCCGCTCCTTGCCTCCTTCCCTCCAGAGCACTTGCCTGGATGCGCAAGAAATACAAGAAGATTAAGGCAGGAAGCAAGGTAACACAAAGGGAGCAAAAAAGCCTATTGCTCTGACTGCTTTGAAACTGAGGCATTTATAGGAGAAAAATCTGAAAATAAAATTTTCTCGTGCTTTCCTTATTATAGCTCGCAGTGGCAATGTACCACAAGCTCCACATTCTGCAATCACGTACAGTCCCTATCATCATCTGCCTCGGACTTATCCCATCCTTAATTGTTTAAAATTGTGTCTCCACAAATAAAATTTAAAACCCTCCAGATGGACTAAAATTGCGTCGCTCTCTCCTAACAAAATAATTCAACATAAACACAAGGCTTTCTAAGAACCTGTGCCTTATGCTTTGATCATAACTCACTGCTGGAATTAGGAGCGGCCGGATCAGAGATTAACACAGCAGAAGTAGAACGAGATGTCCTGCTCCGTGCTGGAGACCTAAGACTTGCCATACCTCCCCTTTTGGTCTGCCTTGCTGAACTGCTGGCCAAGCACTTCATCAGATAATCAAGATCAAAGGTTGAAGTAAGAGGTTGATTAGATAATCTTAAAAACTTTTGGAAAAATAAAAGGTTTAACTATTTCAAATCAGTAATCTCCTTAGCAGATTTAATTAAAAGCCTTCAAGAAGGCAGAAGATCCAAGAGCCCCATCTGGAAATGTTTCAATATGTAAAGGATTTACACAGTTTAAAATATTTTGGAGGTCTCATCTGCTGTAGGCTGGGACAGTAAGAATTGTTGTGTGATGTAGCAAGCCATCACAGGCAGCTGTTTCATACAAGCAACTGTTTTGTTGAGTTAGCCACGGCCTTGGGTCACCTGTGAAATGAGAGCTCTTGTTAAAACCAGCAAGAATCTAGAGGAGCAAACAGGTCACAGTCAGAAAAAGCTCAAGAACAAAAGGACAGCTGCTCCTCTTCCTACTAAAAAGCCACAGGAGTTAGAGAGCAGGACTGGGCTTCAGACAGCTTCAGAAAAGCATGAGTAAAATTCACAACCGGGAATGCCAGCGAGGCAAAGAGCGGGTCAGCAGTTGTCTAGAAATAGCCATTGGAGTTTATTTTGGAGTAAAACTGGACCAAAAGGCTGGGGTGCCAAGTTGACATTGCTGAGCTTCGATCCCTACAAAAGAGTTTCATCATTGGAAGAAAGGGTCTGAAATTTCTACTGAAGGGAACAGAAACAGCAAATAGCTCGCAAACCTGACTCAGGCACAAATCACCAGCTCGGAAAGAGGGTGTCAGAGTAACTGGACTCACCAGCACCTCTCGTCACTACCAGCTGGATATCATCACAGCCACTTCTCTGCCATCAGCAACAACTACACTCTACATCTGCTTCAGTGTCAAATCTGCCAGTTCAAGCTGCTTTCAGCAGTAACTTTAACCAGCCTGTCCGACTTGGGTCTGAGGCAGACTAGCAGTTTTACATGTTACTCCCCAACAGCTCACCAGTACATTACCTCCTCACTGCTGACGACTTTCAAAGATGGAAACCAGATCTTCCACCAACACAGTACTTGCAAGGCAGGGACAAATAGTTCAGTTTCAGCAGGCATTGTCTGGCTACCTGATTAAGCTATTAAGCCACCTTTGAATGCACCAGCTGTCTGCTCAGACGAGCAAGGCACTGTTATCAGACAGTAATGCTTCATGGGTTTAGAGTATTTTCCCTTAGAGACATTTCTAAAACACTTGCGTATATGACTAGGTTAAGATCTCAACAAAATGACTGCAACCAGAAAATAAATTAAATCGCACTTACAACACCACCACCAAAAAGCTTGCATTACAGCCTGGTCTGTCTAGCAGGCTGTTCATCAAAGTAATAAGGTCAGTGTAAGTAGGCTGAAATTAAAACTAGTTTCAGCCTGAAAACACATGCCAGCAGAGACTGCGACTGATTGAGGAGAAGCAATAATATTCTGAACTTTTACCCAGAAGAAATTCTCAAGTACAACAGCTACAATCAAGATACAGAATAGCCATCAAAACAGATTTCATCTGTGCTTACTGGGATGTACAAATCTCAGTCCACACTCCCTGAACAGTTAGGTGGAATGTGGTTTGTTTGGGTATTTGGTTTTTGTTTTGTTGGGTTTTTTTTTGGTTGGTTGGTTCTTTTTCTTTCTGGTTTATAAAAATATCTCAAAGGTTTTTCCTGTTGAGAAACTCAGATCATTATTTTTCTCACTGGATGACAGATGACCACAAAACTAGCCACTTCATTACTGATAAGAAGTAAGCTGAAAGGAATGAGAAGCAGTTTGTAAACTGTCTGTTACATAAATCACTCAGCCTAAAAACAACTGGAAATAGTCTCATTAAAAGTGAATGAAAAAGCTCTTCAGTCAGAAAGGTCCAGTACACAAGTTTCTTCCCCCATCCTCAAGACTATCTTGTAGAATTTGCCTATGAGATCTAAAATGAGATTTGTGAAGTACGGTATGAAAAAAGTATGAAGTGAAAACAGCTGAAAAATACCTCTGAAGGTACCCTCCTATATAAAAAGTAGGGACAGGTCATTCTCAAAGTCTTTCTGCCTATTTCAGCAATTCCCCCAGTCCCCAAATGATTCATTTTGGGTGAGAAAATTTAACACTACCTCACAGAAATGTTGTGGGGGTGGGGGGATTCCACCACTACTGGTCCATCTTTTATTGCATGACCCTAGTCTTTAACATACAGAATCACAGAATCATGCAACAGAGTAAGAAGCAGTGAGACTTCATAGCACTACTTCACTCTAAGTACCCCACTTAGTGCCAGAGCTGCACAAGCGTCAATCCTCAGCCTGTATAACGTAGGAACCCATTCAAAGCGAATATTACATGACAAGCAGGTCATCATTTGCACCACCTCGAGGCTGGTTCTGAAGCAATGATTATTTTTCAAAAATTTTTCCAGTGTGATCTTTACATTTGCGGTGCTGTAATAATGAAAAGATGGTCCATAAAGAGTCTGATTTTTTTCCCAGCTTTACGCAAAAGACACACACAAAAAAAGAGGACAAACAGAAACGACATTTGGCGGTTCAAGGATGAGCCTAAACCTGACTTGGTTCTGACAGAAAACTGCTGTGAAAATACTAGCTAAAGCAGCTGTGCATTTTCTTCAAAGAGGTTGTGTACTCTCCCGAAAAAGGCCAAGAACATTGCTGCTGCCTCTCCCACCCCCCTGAAACGCCATTTCCTCATGTTGTGGAAACCTTCCCATAGATACACTTTTTATACACACAGCAAAACTACTTCCACTTAGCTGGCAGGGGATTCTTTTCTACACACAAACAGTCAACATATCTTTAATGACCTGTTAAGTGTCCCTCCAAGAGAAGAGAGGGTATTGCTTAATGACACACAAGACATTAAAAACCCTTTAAGACAGACTTAAGTTGGCATGAAATTTGACCGTCCCCAAGAGAACTACTAAAATTCCCTAACAAAAATCTTCAAAGACACATGTTTTATGGTCATTGTCGAGCTCTTGTGGAAAAAGCCAACAGGTTTAGCCAGATTTTTCCGCATCATCTTCTGGCATTTTACAGTCCTCAGTATTAAGCCAAGAACAGAGAAGCCAAGAAGTTTTTTTCTAAAAGCAAGAAAACAGGGGGCGGGGGGATGGGGGGGGTGGGTTTCAGCTTTCAATTCCTTTTCACTAGGGTGCCAGGAAAATCAAGTCTTCTTAAAGACAGGCCTAAGATTTAGCAACAGGCCTTGGTGTTATCATCCAGAACTTGATTCCATTTCTTGTCTCAACTGTAACTTAAACAGGGATCCTGGAAAATATTATGACATCAAACAAAGCATTACTGATAAGACATTTTCAAACACACACTCTCTAAAAAAAAAAGGGAAAAAAAGCTGTTTCTCCAGTGTCTGAGAGAATAAATCCAGAAAGGGGAAGTCTCCCTGGCTCTGTGTTAACTAGGCAGTAATTTGGAATTGCCCCAAGTATTCCCAGTTTTGTCAACTCAAACAAGTGGGCAAAGTAATCCAGGCTCTGAGGATTGACACTGTACAAATCAAGCTGCACCCACAATCTTCTCCTCCCTTTTTAAGGCCATACACTGACATTATAGGAGTAGCTCTGGCCAAAACAGAGGTCATTTAAAGGTTCTTCACGAGAGCAGCCAACATGTAAGTTAAAAATCAATAGAATGGCTGGTTACCAACAAGCCATCGGCACCACAGAGGCCTCCAAGCTGCAAGTGAAAAACAAAGTCAAGGAACCAGCCTTGCAAGGGGAGTTGCAATTCTCTCGATAAAGCCAGTGGAAATGGCTGGGCTCAGTGTAGTTACACACTTCTCCAGTTCAAAAGCTTATCAGGCTTACAGAGCAAGATGAAGACACGCTTATTAACATGACCTGAGAAGTACAATTTCAGGTCCATCATTTAAGATGACAGATTTATTTTCTAGAAGTTTAGGATGGTTTCAACTACTACATCTGCACTTAAATTTCTCTTGTCAATGTCTGAGTCATACACTGCAGCTTTCAAATAATTGAGACATTCAGACACCTACAAGATAACTCTATGAAAATCTGTCGAATATACAAAATAGGAGGGGGAAAAAAAAGCTAGCACAGTCATGGAGTTAGGTGTTACTACTGATGTACATAACATGAGAAGCTATTTCTGAGCTGAATGGGTTGAAGTTAAATATTGTTCTTCAAGTGTCTTAATTCACAAGTAGGAAGCTTAGGAGGTAAACAAGGGAAATGGTATTACAGGAAGGCAGCTTTTTACATTGCCTTTTAGGGTAAAGAAATCAGACCACTCACCTCCACTAAGTAACTTCATCACCAGCCAAAGCTCATCTTTCACCACGAACGATGTGTAGTAAGAAACAATGTTGGGGTGATGGCACTGACTCATGGCTTGAATTTCTTTCTGTAGAGAAAAATAAAGCATTAACAGTTGGACCCAGTGATTATTACTCCCCGGACACAGAAGTTATCTTCCTCAAGACCTAATGTTCAAAGAGGGTGCAAAGAAAAAGGATACCTTGAAGATAAACATAGAAAATCCAGAAATACCCTTTAGACTGAACCTGCATCATACTAGGGTTCTTCCTGTCTGTCTAGAAGAAAGGAAGAGCTCACCAAAAACCCCTCGGCAAGGGCAACAAAGTGGTCCCAACCAAAACACCTGCATGCAGCTACAACAGAAAGCTCCCAAAAATTCACACCAGTTTGTTACTTAAGAAGCTCACGCTGATGACTCCTTTCAGCGAGACATTACACAAGAGATGCTTAATCTGTTGAAGACTATCACTTGGATGAGAAAAGCAAATATTTGCCTGGGGAGAAAAAAAAGGCCTGTTATTCCTAATGGTTCTTCCCAGCAGGAAAGCGGATGGTTTCGCTCATTCAGGTTGAAGGCACGAAGGACAACTCTATCTTTTGTCAGACTGGAAGAAGAAGGAAATCAGTTTGAGATTAGAAAGTTGTTAGCTACTACATATGGAGTACAATATGAAATATGTTCAGATATTAATTTTTTTGAGTTTTGACCGTGCTTCTTATTAGATTTGGTTATGGGTTAAGGATTGAGGTTTTCCAGGTTATGGGAGGAACACCACCACAGGAAGCATTGACTGATTTTTCATTATGCAACCACAGATCACCAGTTTGGACAGAAAGCCTCACAGCCGCAGTTTCTTGACTGTCCATAGACAAAAGCCATCCATTAAGCCAAGCCTTGCACCCTGCGCTACACCCAGCTGGGCCTTTGTGCTTCAGCCAAGCTGGTACCTTCAACCAAGCCCCCCAACCTGTCAAGTCGTACCCTCCAGCATCACCCATGCCAGACACTCATCCCTGATAACTTCTGCTCTCAGCTAAGACATTCCTTCACCAAACACATGGAAGGCACTTACTTTTCAAAGGTTTAATCACTGCTCACTGTCAGCCCCCTCCCCATGACAGACTCGGACAAGTGCCATAACCCCAAACACACAGGGAAGGAGGAGAACAAGAGCCTTTCACACCCTCATCCTTTCCTCCCTGTAAGCAAAAGACCTCCCTGGTACCAAAGTACAAGAGAAAGCTCTGAGAAAGATTCACCCATGCCTAGGACACCCCATGGATGTAGCACGTTCTTCTCCTACTCACATACAAAGCTCCACTTGTGACCAAGTATAGCGTAAAGGCACATTGCTTCCCCCTTGGCAAGGGTTTAGCTGGCAACCACAGCTACAAACACACGTGCTAACGTTGATTTATCCACTTCAATAATGCTTTTTAGAGAGTAGGTGCATTTGAGGAATCAAATGCAATTGGTTCCTCTTTCTGCATCCCCAAAAAGTGGCACCAACTTTCCAGGAAACTTCAATAAGCAGATTAAAGGAGAATCCTTCTAAACAGGAAGGGATATTTGAAGAGTGGGGAGTAGGCTATTCATCTCAGTGTAGCACGCTCGTTGACTAAAAACCACTCCATGAAAATAAATACAGCCTGAAACAATATCCTCTGCTTACTCTGACAGCTCCAGTTCCCTTCCTTGCAAACACTTGTGTCGAGCTATTTTTCAAAAAGGAAATAAATCAGCACCTTCAGAGTTTTCTAATGCCTTCTAGCAAGGTTTCTGTGCAATGCAAAAAAAAAAAAAACCTCGACAGACAAAACTGGCAATAAAAATGTTCTTTTTTACTTCCCTGCTTCAAATTTCTACCAGGGGATGGATGGGAACTGGGCCCCTGGATAACACAGGTCAGACCCAGGGACTGGTTTCAGTCTTCCGTCACAGTCCTTGCACAAAACCCAGCTGGCTGGGAAGCTCTGGGCTGCTGTCTGTAAACAGAAGTGTAACACCTGATTCACATAACCTTTCCAAAACTCATTGAGTTCTGAGTTTTGAACTCATTTGCTTACCCTAGGATCATTTTGGACTTGCTCAGACACCTGGACTGAGCCCCTGGTTAAGAGATCCATAAACTTGGCACAATCTTGGTTCCTGAGCCTGAGATTAGTATTCATCCTAAAGCTTCAAATTAATTTTAAAGATTTTATTTTCTTTTAAACCCACAAGCAAATCCAGGTGCCTAACTCCCATCTCTGACAATTAAAAAAGCCACACATGCACAAGTAGCACCAGAGGAAACACAGATGGGAAGAAGCAAGCAGGACACTGAGTGGTTAATCACGCCAGCAGCCAGACCTGCCCCAAATCCACCATTCTCAGAAATGATCTAGAGGAGCTGTTTTTTATCTTTTCTTAGCTAGACTGCTCAAAATATTTTGAACCAGCTCCCTGGGAGATCAAGAGAGTAATACAAGGAATATACACAAACATTGCATATTTTATACACATTAGTGTATCCCACTGGAATTCAGGAGATAGTGAGACAAAGTCTGGACCAAGTTTACTTCAGAGCCTAGACCTGGATCAGATCTTTGCCATTCGAGCAGCTCTGTACTACAGCATTTTGCAGGCATTCCATGATGCTTAGTTGCTATTTTATTATTTTCCAAGAACTTCCTCTCTCATTCATTACCACAGTCTGCTCCCTGGGCTGGAAAGCACAGTTTAAAAAAAAAAAAATAGCTTAAGTCTGTCACATGCTTTGGTGCATAAAATGGGAAAATAAATAATCACAAACCTGATCTATGCAATTAAACACCTCTGTCAGCTAGCGGATATGTAACACAGGCAGATTAAACCATTTCTCACACAGTGTAGCACAGCTCTGAATAATTAATTGCATCACAGCCCATGATTTCTAGTGTTTTCACATTATTACCAATAAGAAAGAGCCAGTCAGGCAGACTTTCCTCCTCACCCATAGATCCACAGCCCATTTTCAATAGTTTTCTAGGCTAATCTCACACCAGCTACATCAAAGCTTCGTTCCTTTTCTCCCCCTCAGAGGGTACCAACATCGTGGAGGCTCAATGCATACAGTTGTTTTAAGTGATCATGGCAAATCACAGTGGGCTTTGCGGTTAAAACGCTTCCGTGCATAATTGAAACAAAGCCAACTCTGTCATACATACAACAATCTGTGCTATGGCAGTACAAATGCAAGGGCTGAAGAGCTGTAGTTCAGGCAGGAATCCCAGTCAAGTATCACCAGTGAGCTCAACTTTAGGCATACTTACAGAAAAAGGGAGCAAGAGGGAACAAAATGCTACACACAGAAGGTCTGTTGCTGCAAGTGCAGTTTAAAAATACTATTTCCAAAGTTTTTCAGAGAGTTTGCTGATCTTGAAACATGACAAAGTCATAGCAGGCAAAAATTTCCTCTCCCTACCTCCTCCCTAACAAAACTGCTACCCCAAATTACACAAAGAAGAAATAACCGAGTTACAGCTGTCCTCCCCTTACTTTCAGTAGCACTGAAACTATATTGGAGGACTTGTAATAAAAATCTCAGTGATTTCTACACCTCTGTAATATCAGCGCTAAACATCAGCATTTATTTAGGCTGCTATATACAAGTTTTAAGCTGGGAATGTTACTTTATTCCCACTTTGCCAACAGTCATGGGTCACTCGACACAGACCCCTCAAACCGTCTGCAGATCCAGTGGGTGGCAGACAGCTCTTCTATCCAGGTGCTTACGCACAAACACCCCTCATGCTAGACGGCTTCAGTTATGAGACACACAGCCCTACTAACAATTCCCAATTTCAGGATCCATAAATTACACTGCCTTTTGCTCAGCTATGGAGAATGAATTACCAATAAAAACATGTCTAGACACAGGCAATGGTTTGGAGATGGTTCCATGCTCACCCTGGGCTAGATGTTTAATATATCTGCACTGTCAAATACCAAAAGCAAATAGACCGGGATTAGCTATAAAGGCCTCCATGTCTTCCATTAAGAGTTCTGATGAATGTTTTCAGTACTTCTGTGGGCAATAAAAGAAGCATTTCAAGGCTTGTGAAACACTAATAAAACTGCTGTGAAGGATAATTTAGAATCATAAGAAAGCTATTAGTCTCCTGTAAGTCAGACATACTTCTGGAGATCTGCTATTTTGGAAGTGGGTTTATTTGCCCACTGACATACAACTGAAGTTTGAGTTAATAGGAGGAGAGATACAAAGCAGGTAATGCTGTGTTTACGCTACCAGCTGAACTTTCTTACTGGTATTTTCTGTTCACATCATCACCTTTTACTCTTTACCTGCCCTGAGGCGCATTTCAAAAACATGTGCTCTCAAATACAAGGATGAAAATCCTGCTTTATTTAGTTTTACTTCCTACATATTGACATGAACTCAGGAGATACAACACAGCAGCAGTCTGCTTTTATGTGGCTACCTGCAACTTCATCGGAATCCAGAAAGCCATCAACTTGGCTATCCTATTCGAAGGCAATCATGACTGTTAGAGAATTGTGGGAGGAAAGCACACCTGGGGAAGAAATCAAAGCAGGTTAGATGTGATCTCCTCCTTGAATACACACCTGTGCTTCAACTATGGCTGGCAAAGAACTTCTCTCAGCTCAAAGCTCAGCATAAGGCATTAAAGCTCCTCTTCAACCTTTTAAAGCAGGTTTTAGACCTCTTGTCCTACAGGCAGCCATAACTGTTCAAATTCTGCTCCACTGAAATTCTAATGGTTTAATGAAAAGGCTGTAAAATTGAGAATATTCATTCCCCTTTTTGAACACCAGCATAAACCCCTCTTTGTTCCTCTACCACAATCAATTTGAGAGACTTTTTTGAAGCAGATTGGGAAGGAGCACAGAGCTCAAATTCAAAGGTTATTATCCAACTTCCACATCCAGATTACCCAGTTCAATTCCTTACCTCAGTATGTGGCTACAGGAGACAGACTAGCACCATTAAAAATGGGTTAGATTAGCCCATCCAGAGCAGCAGCAGAAAAGAAATAAATCTTAAAGGGATAAAAAGTCTTCATCCATAAATTCATCTTAGGTGATGGGAACAAACCAGCTCTGTAGCAAGCTACTCAGCTGTTACCCATTTCAGTGTCTATCCTTCAGGATCATTCAGTTCCCTCTTTCAAGGTCTGCAGTGTTAGTGACAACATACTGAAGGAAGCAGATGTTTAAAACTGTTATGAAGGAGCAATTCATACATGCCCATTTTTTATTGTTTCAGCCACAAAGCCAACAGGCAAGTGACTGACTCAAGTCACACGTACAAGCAAAATCAGCTTTACCCACTTTGACAAGTAACATTTATCACTACCCTCTTCAGATCAACACCCAGTGTTTACAGCTCAACAATGCCTTAAATCTGTGATTAGTCCACACAGTCAATAGCAAACTCTCCAAAGTTATTTCCATGCACCATCTCATGCTCATCCAGTCCAAGAGACAGAACACATTCTGCCTTCAGGATTTCACCCACCATTACCTGATGTTCATATTGAACTTTACAAAAAGAGAAAAACAAACTTCAACTAGCATAGTAATTAAGACTTCTGTTGCTGCTGCTTTGAGAAACAATACAACCAAGCTGTACCCGGCTTAGATTTAAGTCATCTGTAAAGCTGCAATCCCATCATGCAAGAAACACATAACATGGCATATCAAGTAACCACGCAGAAACCACGTATTACACATCGGACTCTCTGGCATTTACACTTGGGAACTTTTCCCCCTCGGAGCAAGTGTAAAGGTCCTCAGGACTGGAAATGGAATTATAATGGCAATTCCCATAAGATGACAGGCATGGGTGAAATGTCTGCACTACTTCCACAGTAGTCTGCTGCTTTGTTCCCAACAACTTTATAGTCTGGTTAATCCACTTGTAGGAACTGTTCTTTCAGATCAAAGCCAGCTCAATATCCTGTCCAAGTCTTCAAAAGAAGGTGTAAAACCCTGTAACAAGCAGTTACACAATTATCCACCCAGAGGGAAGACTTCTGACTAAGCCTGGGCAGTGAACAGTTGGCTTATGCTTTAAACCAGGGGGGTTCATAATCCTTTTTTTAAATCCTATCTAATTTAACCTTCTCAACTATAGGTTGATTTGTTTAATGTCACGCAATATTTGATTTCAGTATTGTTGGCAGCAAGCTCCCCAGGTTAATTCCATGAAAATCAAAAGGACATTTCTTTTTATTGCAGTTAAACTTGTTCCCTTGGCTTCCTTAACAGCCCTCTGACCATAGTAGTGGAAGGTATCTTCACTTCACTCCTCTTACGTGTAGACCCGTCAGGCCCAGTCCTGTCCGTCTCTGGACTAGGAAGAGTTTGGTGTCTCTTCCTAGGAGCATCAACACTGCATATCCCGTGCTCCTTCCTGAACCTGTCTCCTGTTGAACTACCCTAGGAACTAACAAGGCAGTTCTCCCAGCTGGGAAAACACAATGTGAAACACTCCATAGCTTATGTTCCCCTCTCTACCGTTCAAGATTCCTACTAACTGCTAAACTGACAACCCACATCATCTGCTACTCAAAGCATGGAGGAGAACCACACCCATCTGGACGAAAGCTAGCTCAGCTTTAATTGCGTGAAAATGAAGCAGAGTTTGCTGGACACAGGGGAGATTTAAGGCCTTTTAAATCAATGATTCTTTAAAACAAAGAAACACTTATACAAGGAAAAAAAAAACTTGAGGCATGGTTATTTTGAGGGAGGTGTTATACCACTGTGTGTCACGGACTGGCAACAGCAGCAACGCAACTGTCATCCCACAAAGAAAAGGAGAGGCAAGAGCAAACCACAGCAGTGAAGTGTCCAGCTGTGAAACACACCACGAACAGACTGTTTTCAAACACACACCAAATGCTGCACAAGTTTGTTAACTACTGTGGGCTGCAAGACAAGAAGTGGAGCTTCAGTAACAAATCAAGAAGTCCAAGACCAATTGCAGACAACACTATTTAACCACCACTCCTTACACTCCACTTCCAGTCATACTGGTGAGCAAGAATCATTATAAACTATGACGTACCTCCCTTCCAGCTGAACCCCACATGCCATCTAGAAAAGAAGTGCGAGTGTTTAAAAATGTAAAGGGAGAAAAAAAACAAAACCAAGCACTGAAATTCCTGACTAACATCACCTCATTCAGTAGCTAGGCTAGAAAGAGCCACGTCCCTGCACTGCAATACTCCTGCCTATGTTCTTTATGGCAATTAGAACTTCTGCTGAAGAGCTGAATGCCCTTGACTTGGTTTGCTCACGTTGCAACAAAATTGGTCCTTGCTAGATTTCTATACCCTGTAGCAGCAATAAAATAATCCATTGCATTAACCTAGCGTCATGCAGCATTTTCAAAGCGTGCAGGTTATTGCTGACCACCCGTATGGCTCAGATGTATGTTGAGGTACAAGGATCAAGATCAATACTTTTAATGAGGCAAATCATACCACTTAACCTCCCTAAGTATGGCACCTCCACAAACTAGGAGGTGCTCTCAGACTCCCTGGCCTCTGGGCACCTGCTGCTATAGAAGTTTAAAGGAAGCTCAAGGCCACTCATCCATGCAGCTAGGGGTAGGGCCACTTACTGTGCGTTTCCTAACCCCACTCCAAACTAACCATCCTCTTCTCCATCCCACGAAATGGAAGTGCCAGCTACTAAGCGGCATGGACATTGAAAGAGTGGTAGAAGAAAAGTCATCCTCATCAATGGCAGAACTGTTTGTCCCTCTTCCTACCCTCTCCCAAGCAACATGATACTGTTTACCCTCTTTGCTAGGCAGATTTTGGGAACAAACAAGCTTGCTTCGACAGCGAAGTCAATGAGTCTGAAGCTCTGTAGAAAGAAGTTAAAAAACAAGAATTTAAGCATAATTTTCCCTTTTCTATCCCACTGCCTGATGAGTGGGCAGTGCTGTAACACAAGAGCACTGTCCTGACCCCAGGCGGTACATCAAAGTTTACCATAAGCTCACTAATGTGCTCAGATACCTTCAGCAAAATGGAAGGATAATGGATCTAATAGAAGTCCAAGTTCATGCTTTTAACTGCATCGGAGGAGAGAACGCAAGGAGGGAGCATAACATACCCCAGTATGAACTCATCCTATTTCTCTTTGCACTTGCTTCTTAAAACAACTTTAATCTGCAAGGACTTACATTTGCCTTTTTGGGGAAAAAAAACACCAAAGCAATCCTGCAAAAACAAGTTGTTGCTCAGAAGAGGTAATTTAACTGATCAGGGAAACTGCCATGAAGGGAGACTGCAAGACTGAAGAGCTTGAGAATGTTTACTTTGGGAAAATAGCAAATATGGCGACAAGATAAAAAGTAGGGAAGGTAAGAGCACCGAGCAAGGAAACCAGGGACTTCCATCCTTTTGGCTCTCGCACTGCACAATGACATCCAATAAACCGACAAATTCAGAACAAACCCAGGGAAAACACTTTTTCCACACGTCTGCCGACCTTGGCAACCACTGCCCCATGAGGCTGCTACAGCTCAGAACCATCCTCTTCCCCCCTCTACCTCTCCACGATTTTAAGTTCAAGGATATCTTTAGTTGCATTTTAAAAGAGTTTTCAAAAGTAACTAAGAGATCAGCCTAAACCTGGATAAGTAAAGCTCACCTGTTACAGGTGTAGACAAGAACTTCTTTGGGGAGAGATTATCTCAAAATTACTCAGAGGTTAAATCTTGCACTTTCCTCTGAGATACCAGACACTAATCACTTACCCGTACAAGTTTTCTAGAGGGGCCACAGACTTTGTAAGCACAACTAAAAACGCAGTACAGAGGCTTATTTCAAAGATCAGGATAACAATCTGCCTTTCGGGGTACACAGAAAAGGAAAACCACTCACAGACTACCATATCTAAGCCTGAAAAGGAAAACCTTAAACCAGCCGAGGAATTGACTGCTTTTGGCTGGAGGACAGTTTATTGTCAGGTTTCCTCTACATTTTTGCAGACTCTTCTGGCCTAATGTCTCACTATTAAAGCAGTTATTTTTATAGGCCACATCCAAATTTGTCAGTTGGAGCCATTTAATGCCCGTGTTACTCTCTATAAAGTGCTACAAGGCAAGTCTTGTAGCTGCTGACTGCAGGTATGGGAAGACCTCAATTTCCTGTCTTCCATTCCAGACATTAAGGAACAGTATTTGCCACATGGTGTTGAGACGTGAACGTTTGCCTTCACAACAGGCCTATACACAAGCCTACAGAAGGACCCACACTAGATCTGGTCACGAAATTGGAAGCTTAGGAGAGCTGACAACAGCAATTCATTACAATCCTACCCATAACAAGAAAAACCATTGTGAGGAACAAGTCAGCAAGAGATTTGAAATATGTAATTAGAAATACTTATCTGAAATTACATGCCAAGCCTCCACAGCAGATCTTTCTGAACCTAACCCTTTTAGCTGGAATTGGCAACTACTCAGGCACTAACAGCCTCAATTACTACATCATGACGATACAGTTGGGAATACAACTGAGGCAGAGTAGTGTGGACAAGCCACATACGAGACTGGAAGAGAGTACCAACGGGTGGTATCAGGACAAGATGACTGACTGCGAAAAGAGAAGAGATCCCAAACTCCTCCACTGGCATAACCCATAAGAGGATTTGAACGCAGGTCGTCTTAAGAGTCCTACACGGAACCCTTCACAGGCGGACTAAGATGTGACAGCTTGGATGGAGCCTTTCCTCTTTACAAGAGCAGTTTTGCAGATAACTATAATGATAAAAATGGCATTAGTCACTAGATGGAAGCTGGACCCACAGTTCAGCTGACTTGCTGAAGATCATACAAGTGTAGAGCTACCCAGGACTCCTGAATTCTGTCTCTGTTCTACTTTCAAATTGCAATCATCAAAACAAGGGCCTGAGGTAACACCACAGAAGCTGTCAAGATGGAAGTGGACAGACAGACAGGTAGGCTTACAAAAAAAAATCTGAGAGTTTTTGTTTAAAAGGAAAAGTGGCACAAGGCCTCACCTCCCTGCCTTCCCTCAACCCCTGCCAGCCAATATTTACTATGGAAGGTTTTACCCAAGAGAGCTTTCTCAATTTAGTGGAGACACTTCACTGTTCACAGGAATGCCTACTTCTGCCTGACTTAAATCCAGGGACCTTCCACATGTGAGCTGAATCTGACAGCTGCTGCCCTACAGAAGCAACAGCTCACACACACAGGAAAGGAGAAGACAAAGCCCACCAACCTACAGGCCAGACGAGAAAAAGGAAATTTTAGTTACCACAGCTACCTGCCAGAAGCTGTTTCCATTGAGAAAATCTTGAAAAAAGCAGCACACAGAAGAAAATTACAGACCTACAGCTCCAAAGGACTCTACCTCCTGTCCTGAACTCAGAATTAGTTGGGATTTCCATATGGCAGCCTGCAATATGTCAGAGTGATCCCTTAGCTGGCATCAGTACCAGAAAGAGATTAGGAACAAGAACTAATTCATTCAGTTTTTCTCTTTACAGATGAAAGGGGGGGGGGGGGGGGGGCGGGGGGGGGAGGGGGAAGTAAAGAACAGCAGGAAAGGAAAAGCAAGCAAAAACCATTCCTCTAAACTTTAAAGATTCTGGAAGCACGTAGCTCTGGATCCCCCTCAAACTGCAGAGCTCTTGTGGGTACAGCTGAGCTTCACACTTTCATATTAACTGTGTTCAAGACAAAAGCCTGAAGACAAAAACAAATAGCCTGAAGTTCTCCTACTGTTGAGCTTTTTAACATTTTAAGTACTGTGTCCCACAACCAGGACAACTGAACTGCCTCTAGTGAAATCAGTGAAGGCCCCTCACCCCCCACACCACCTCAGGAAAGGTTGTTTAAGCATAATCTCAATGTTTGCAAAGAGCCTAACTGAAATACAATTCCCCAGACGATTTTGATTGCGTACCAGGAGTTCATCCATGCTCGTCTGACACTTCTCAAGATTGATCCGTTTAATTGCCACCTTCTCCTTCTTCGGAATGCAGAAGGCTGCCTGCACCACTGCAGTCGCTCCGCTCCCTGTGGGTGAAAAAGATAGTTAGCAACATCTTAGGGGACTTCAGCAGCAAGGAAGGGAGGTTAGACAAGTAAACACAACAGAGCCAGGTGAAACCCAGTGAAGGCAACCCCACTGGTGCTCCCCACTCCATGTCTGAGCAACTCAGTGGGCCAGCTCAGCTGCAACGTCGAAGTACCGGGCTAACCGAACAAAGCACACAGATCTTTATGATCGCTTGCAGGGATCATTACAGCTCTGCAGACAGCAGGGAAAAACAAAAAAAACAACCCCGACTCCAGCTTCATTATAACAGAGGAGTGATTCTTCCTGGGTGCTTTTAGAAGAAAGGCCACTGAGGTCACACAGACTTTTAACCTGATGTGTTCACCCAAAGTGTCGAAACAAGCCACGCTAATGAGATTTTTCAAATATTTTTATGGACCAATTGCTGTTCTCGTCTCTCCTCATTTTATGCAAAGACACGAGGTAGGCTTCATTCAAGCCTGTTCAGCCCCAGCTCTCACATGGCAGCACACCGCCTCAGTGTCTGGGTTGAAAACCACAGCCAGGGAATGTTTAAATTCCCATGGGGAAAAAATATCACATTTTAATATACAGTTGTTCAAGCTGCTAAAAGTAGGGATAAGACTTTGGGATTTAAACTGCTCAGCAGTATCATATCATTTGATAACAAGGAGAGTTTGCAACAGTGAGACTTAAAAATCTCTTTGATGTTAAGACCATATTTGTTTCCCTCCAGGAATAGTTGCAACATTCAGATCTCATCAATCGGACATCTTGTTGCTTTACTTTCTACCTCCATCTTTGTTCCCCACATTTACATGCTTCACTGGAAAGGAATAAATTCAAATTAATAAAAGAGGCAGAGGATAGGTGGAAGATAGCTTAAGAGCCTTCTATTGCCAATATCTAAAAAAATGCTATTAAAAATAAACCCACAGCTATTTTGTTCATTATCCCAGACGTACCTCTTGACGCCCTTTGGGCTGATGAGGGAGACAACAACAGATGTTCTGTATTTTTGAATAAAACACCTACTTTATCAGATTCTCCTATTCTTAAGGCTCTAAAACCTGCTCCCAGATGCTGCAATACACGTCAAGAACAACATTTTTGCAAACTTTTTTTTTTCTAGTCTGTTCAGATAAACTGGGGGAAGAATCCTGCAATCTCATCTTCAAAGGCTACTGAAGCTCTTGACAACCACCATCAACAGTCCTCTCGCAGTGAGTTGCACCAAGTCATAGTCAAACTTGGACAAAGTGCCAGGTGGGGGAAAGAGCTTGAAATCCAGCCCTGAAAGATACAGGAAAAATGTTCCATCCAAAGTCACATTGAAATAAGTTATAAAGCCCTCAACCATGGGACTCTGCTTCTCTAACCTTCAGCCAGCACCCGCTACACTGGAACTACAAGAGTTTCCCTTCACTTTATATGGCATCGCAAACGTACCCTGGACAATAGCTTCAGCTTGCCTATTTGTTCCCTGCACTTCAGAGTTTACATTTTAATGGCAGAAGGCAGCAATGGGCAGAACACAAAATGACATGGCTGCTAAAGCTGTACTATTTCAGAAAGCAAATGGGTTTTTAAGAAGTTCAAGACTGAGGCCATTTATTACTTGCATGCATATTATTCTTCAGAGATTATTCATAACAGAGGGCAAACAAAACTACCAGGAGAAGCTTAAGTGGAAGAGAAGTATAGCAATAGGGGCAAGAATATTTACAAGGGACTTTAAAAACAAGGTTTGAGTGCCTTAAGCAGGGTCTTGAGCAACGGATGGAGATGATTGGAAGAGTCTAGGCAGACATTAACAAAAAGCAAGGGGAGCAGGTTTTGACTACCAGGTTTGGCTAGACCACCAGGAGCAGGGCTGACATACACAATATTAAGCACAGGACAAACATCCCAAAAGCAAACCTCCACATACACTCCTTGTGGTCGCTTTACCCGGCAGGTACAAGATGCAGGACTCCACCACAAAAGCAGCAGCCCCAGCACAGATGGATCCCCACCCACTGGGAATCCTGGGTTGCACCGCCCTGCCTCTCTCCACCCAGTACCTGCTTCTCTAAGTTTCCCTGCTGCTTCTTCGGCAGGGGTAGGGGGGAAGTGAAAACACACAAAATGACTCAAGATAAGGACAGCAGGGCATACAGAAGTGATGAATAAAGGCAGAAGTGAGTTTGTGTCTCCTAGCACTGCTGGTCTCCCTACAGCAACAGCCTTTTGGAAGTCAGAACAAAAAACAAACACTTGTGCCTGTATCATTCCTTTGGAAAGAGTTAGATCCCAGAAGAAACATTGCTGCTGACACATTCAAAGCACCAGTATTATGATTTCTGTCTTTGGATGTCTTGGTGCATAGTAATAGAGGCTGAAAACACAAGCCAGATTCTGTAAGTATATAAGACTGTGCACCTCAGAGACTGTCTTTCACACAACCCTTTTCGCTCTTCAGTTAGTTTTGTGGTGCATGTTTTTGTCTCTAGAGCTACCTGCACGGTCCTCACCAACACAAGAGTATCTGTGCACAAAGACTCTTTATGGATATCTCAGACACTCAATAGCTTCAGCACAAGACGACAGCGAGTCCAGGGTTTTATAGAATTGACTACACAAAGAAAGGCTTTGTGTTCTATTGTTTTTAAGTTGTTACTACCAGAAACAATAGATGCAGACTAACTAAAAGCAGAATCATGCTCCTTCCCGCTCCTTGAGCCTGCCTGATAGATGCTCGCTAGGACTTCAGGGCAAAGACTGCTTCTCACTAAGCGTTTGGACAATGCCCCAGCCTACAGGGCCCCGATCCGTTATGGGTGTACAGCATTATTTGAACAGTAATGAAGTCCCAAACTAAATCCTTCTGGGCACATGGCGGCGAATCATCCGAACTCAAGACTCCTCCCACTTAATTCCCTGCTGCTCCTACTTCTCTGGCAGCTCTCTTCAGTTCGATCACCACCTGCTCTCCCCGCTCCCCCTTCTCCCACTAATTCGCCATTTCTTTCAGCTCCTCTCTAGCACTTAATTACAGAGAAACAATGAAATCTCAAAAGCTTATCAAGCAAGGATTAAGCCAAGCTGCAGCATGATGTGCCACAAGCAGGCTGCTCTTTGGTAGCAGCAGCGGCGTGCCGTGCTTCTGGGACCGAACAAAGACAGGATTCCATGCTTCTTTGAAGAGTACAGAAAACATAGCAACGTGGCCACTTCGGGCTTTGCAGCCTTACAGATTGTTTATTAAATTCCAGGGTGGCAAGAGAAGGAAAGAAGCTGCAGCAAGGATGCTAAACACATTGCTACGTGAAAACAAGCATAGAGAGAGACGACGACACCAAAGGAGAGAAAAAGCCTGCTAGGAAGTTTTTTTAAAGTTTAGGAGCAGAAGACAAATATATGGGGAAAGGTAGGGGGAGAAGTGATTTCCCTGACTGCTATGAACCACCTTCAATGAGAACAAAACCCCAAGGCAAGTTTGTGCTAGGGTGGCACAACTTAGATAAACCGACTCACCCAGCAGACACAGATCTGCTGCGATCCGAGCCAACTGCAGCCCCACGCTGCTCAGCTGCAACGATGTGGGCAGCACCGGGTTAACGTTCCTGTGCTCAGTTCATGCTTGCTCCCTACCCCAAGACACTCAAGGTCAGTGCTGAGGCTCTTCCCTCTGCGCCTCCCTCAAGATCAGCTTTCGGAGAAAATTCGCTCCCTAGTTAATCTCTTCCAGCATAACGGCTTAGCAAAACAATGAAAACCAGGCATGGCCAAATGCTTGCTGCTTTATTCCTGAAAAGCGGGAGATCATTTTGTTGAGGGCTGGGAGGGGAGGGAAGAGACCCCAGGTGGGTATTAGGATCTGTTTAATACCTCCTGCTTTCGCCTGTAGGCTCTCAGATACAGTTCCAACCCTTAGGATAGCAGCTGCAAAATTCCTGCATAAGAGGGTCACGACCTGCTTTAGGAAACACTGCCTAAGGAGGAAAACGTACCCTTTCTAAACCTTGCTTCTTTCATGTTTTTATTACTAAATGGTTCTTTCTGAAATAAAACCAACCTCTGAAAGGATGAAAACAACCCAAACTAAAAACTCCCCAAGCACTCAGTTACTGAAGCCTGGTTTCCCAGGGTATCTCCTCTGGATCGGTGCTCCTCCAGAGCTCCAGCCTGAATTTAAGTGGAGACCAACTCCCCACACTAGTCCACCACCAGCGTTCAAGGGACACTGGACACCATCTCTTCTGCAGTCACTGTCTGTCACATAACTTATATGAAACTTTTTTTTAAAAAACAAAAACAAAAATCCGAGATCTCTGTTAAAGTCGATGGAAACCAATGATTTCAAGGCTATTTGGAGAAGTGGAAAGACCAGGGACTGACCTGAGGACATAGCATGTTCATATACACTTTGTTTCCAAAGATAACTGAATCTTTGCAGCCACATAAGGACATTGCAGCTCGCCCAGTAAGACTGGGATGAATTGCACTGATGCCTCCTCCCAGGCGAATGCAATTGAAGCCAGAGGTCCTTTTGGCAGAGGTATCTGCTTAAGCAATGGGAACAGTCATGCCAAATAGTCACAAGACAAACATCAAACCCTGGCTCTAGAAGAGTACTCCCCCACCATGTGCAATGGCAATTTAAAGCAGCTACACATAGAAAGAGTGCTCACAAAATAGTGTTGCCCAAGCTTTACATCCATCCCACTACTGGAAACTGAGTTTCAGGCACCCTCAGAGATGTGAAAACTTCCCTTCAAGGTAACTCAGCTGCTCACACAGCTGTTTCAATCAGAGGACATCTTCCATAACAGTCTTGGAGCATCAGTCCTTAATGTAGTATCAAATCCCCTCTATAGAGGAAATGTTCTCTCCACGGTTAAATGAATGCTACAAGCAATTTATGTTGGAAGGAACCTCTGGAGGCCTCTAATACACTCTCCTGCTGAAGGCACGGCCAAATCCCAAGTTAGATCAGGTTCCTCAGCACCAAATTCAGCCCAGTTTTGAGTATCTTTAACAATAGATACTTCTGCAACTTTTCTGGCTGTTCCTGTGTTTGACCACCCATGTGGTAAAGCTTTTTTTCACCTGTCTAATCAGATTTCCCAACATCGCTCACATTGCGCACCTCTGTAGAATCCCGCTTCATCTCTTCTATAACTTCCCACTAGATAGCTCAGGACAGCCACAACACCCCCCTTAGCTCACTCTTCTACGAGTGAAGAAACCCAGACTCCCAGCCTGCCCCCATAAGTCATGTTCCCAAATCTCCTTCAGCATTGGGCCATGCTCGGTTGAACACCTCTGCACAACCCTGCCTTTTCCTTTCACCATTCCCCAGCACACACACAAGCTCTCTATTTTTAAGCGAGATCTGGAATCCATCCTCCACTATCTGGAGAGCAGTGCCAGAAAGCCGCTCGTGACGCAGGCTCTGTTTATAATTGTGCCCCCGGGTTTTTCTCTTATGAACAATGCACACAAAACACTTCCCTGCAAGGCTGCTCTGGAGCAAGCAATGGCTTTCAGGCTCCAGGTATCCAGTTTCAGGTAAAAAACAATGAAAATTCAGAACTATATCCTGCAGGCTTTACCTCTCAAAGGGCTTGTCTTACACCAACAAAAGAAATCACCTGTTGTGATTAGCTGCAGCAGCAGTGAGAGAAAATGACAATCTGCTTCACTCTACTTCTTTTTAAGGGATTACACATCTGTAACAACACGCAGATGATCCAGCTGTGGAATCACACGTTCATACCCCATGGTCTCTTGGTCAAGGACATGACATGAACGGCCCTCACTCCAGATGACACGGCCAGGACACCCAAGGCCCAGGAGACCTTTAATGCTTTATAGCACAGCCTCAGAATTCACGCCTGCCTGCCAGTGCAGGCATGGGGACAGCAACCTCCATCTCCGGATGCTTAAAGTCTTTGGCATGCCAAAGAGCTGTGGGAGCCCCGCTCTGTGATCACTCGTTCCAAGGACAATATGGTAATAAAAAAAGAAGCTGCAAGACTGGGAATAGAATTTCTTAAGCATTCTTACAGCACACAGGGCAGATACAAATCTAATTAAACACCAGATTGCAAACTCAAACCGATCTTGCATTGTTTGGTCTGTTTGCTATGAAGGCAAAGTTATGCCTTATTTTCTCCACCTCATTTGAGGTTTCTGGTGAGAAGAGAGTCCTCTCACAAAAAATGAGCCTCTTCTAAGAGCAAGGTAGCAAAAAAGCCTACTCTTAAATTTGTAGCTGGCTCAGCATAGGGTGGGAATACTCCTTTCCCCAAGCAGGGCTTGGTAAGAAGAGTCCACTGGATGTCAAAAGTTTTCCTGGCGCAAGCCCCACGATTCAGGAAGAGTGAAGAAATGCAATGTTAATGGTCCTTGAATACGGTCATAGCTCTTCAAGCCATCTCCCCACTATGTGTCAAATTCCTACTTCAAAATGGAAGATGCAATCCACACTGACAGTTACGATGCTAGAAGAGAGGTTACAGCCCTGAATCACCAGGAAGATCACTCCAGTGCTTCTAGCACAGCTCAGAGGAAACCCAGAGAGAAAGCCAACGCGGGATGCTGCTGTTAGAAACGCTGCAATCGTATTTCCCAGAGAGAACCAGGGCTTTACATTTATTCCTCTGCAAGCTGAAGGATGACACATTCACTGTGCAGAACAGCAATACCCTATTTAAAACCCTGGTAGAGGTAGTAAGAGGCCAGGTTTAACTTGGCGCACCCTCTCTCAATTCCAGTCGTGCAGTATTTGATCTACAGAGAAGGCTGAAAGATATTGAGTAGCGGGAAAGAAATACTTGCTAATACAGTGCAGTGAATAAATAAATAATCTATTATAACAAAGAAGTGTAAACAATGCCAGAAAGCAAAAGCAGATTTAACTTAACAGTTGTGAGGAAGCCAATTTCAAAACCTATGGGGGGGGGGGGGGGCGGTGAATGAAAACCAGCAGTCCCCACAGACTATACATCACAGCATAAGTGCACACTATACATGAAGACAACTACACTATGCATGTGCAGCAGTCCTACAGCAAGGTGTAAGAGCTGAACTCTCACATTTACAAGAGAGTAGGTACCCTCGTATTACTGAGGAAGAGGTTTTAAAAAGAATAACTCAACCCTGTTTTCAGTAAGTTATTCTAAAACTTTGCATTTCCACATGGTCAATGTCAAAATGGCACCCTGCCCTTCAACTCTGTGTAACTCACATCACTGAATGCAGCATGTTCACTCTTCTTTCAGGCTCACCCTGAGCACAGCCAAGCGGTGCGAACATTTTGCTGGGTTCCAGCCGAAGGCGACTGCATGTACATTAAGACACAGGGCATGTGCTGGACAACACATTGAGAAAGGGTGATAATTGGGAGGTAATATGCCCAGGCACAGAATTAAGGGTTAAATATAAATGACTTGTTTCTCACCAGTTTCTCATCCAATGACTACAGTCTAGACCTTCTAATGAAAGAATTGGAAGGAGGAATGGGAAGAAGCACAGTTATTACTTGTGAAATCCTATGTTTGTTTAACTTAAATCACAGGTGTGTCTCTTTGCAATGACCTCTGGTCATTTATTCCAGTATAGCCAGAGCTCAAGTAATCTGCAATTCTGTGCAAGCTGTGAGGCCATTTATTCCAAACAGGACTCACACACAAGGGATTTACGTTGCAAAGACTCAATTACTTGTTTTCCCCAAAAGTTGAGAATCTTTGCTCAGTCATTTCATGTTAGTACCTGCAGTGTCCAACAGACAACTAATATTCCAACATTAATCCAGCACGTTCAAAGAATTTCAGAAAATAAGAAACAGATTTCTGAAACTCTGCTATTGAATTAGAAATACAGCCAAAATATTTGAACTGCACGTAAACTTGCTGACAGAGAATTATTCACCTTCTTGATGAGCACACTCGCTGTCAGCAATACTGCTGAAAACCACTCATTGTGTTCAGAGCTCGGGAGGTTTCTGCCCATGTAGGACATCATCTTTCTCTGGACTCCTAATGCCCCGTGTACAGCGATGATAAGCCAGTAAAGATCATGCAGTGCTGCCAGCATGTGCTTAGACATGCTTCCCCTCCCATGGTCCATCCGTACAGAAACTCTTGTCACTGCAGGCTTATTGCCCAGGTCTTTAATTCAGTTCTCCAACTCAAAAGGAAGAACACAAACCCATATCCAGTCACTTGTAAGAAGCCTGATACTATTTTTGGAGCCATCAGCAACTGAGGGGCAATAGCTGCGGCTGGGTACAACTCCCCATGGCCCCAAATTCCACATTATAAATTACTCCAATTGCTATACCGTAGAGAGATCTAGCTATGGTAAACTGCACGACTCAATGCCAAGGTTTCTGCAGAAAGGAAGGGGAGTCTTATAGAAATTTTTACCCCAGCCCACACCGCATTGTTCTCTCAAAACTCTTCCGATATCTCTTAGGCCCTGACACAGAAAAACGTCATCTTTTTCCCCACCTTCAGCAAACATTGGTCTGGGAGTCCTTACAGACTAAGCACAGAAGTGACAGTTTTGCAGAGAAAACTGTCAGGCTATCTATAACACAGGCCGGGACTGGAAGGAGCGAAGGGAGAGGAATAGGGTTGGCCATTGCAAGCATGTCAGCAAGATATCTGCCAGAATTGTCACCAGGTCACTTTGCTGTTTGATTTCACCAATGAACGGCTTCACCTACAGCCACCCGTTTAGGGTGCACGCAGCTGAGCCAGGCTTTCAGCTGCCTCCCTACGGCCAAGTGGTGCTGAACTCGGCGAGGAGCTGCAGCTGCCCGGGTGTCAGATGCTATGCTGGAACAAGAGATGCAAGAAAAAAAAGGCAAGAGAAAAAGCCACTGGTCACAGGTGGTATCAGTGGAGAGAATTAACAGGGGCAAGTATCACCCCATCTAATATTCTCCCCAACCTTTTCACTGCAAACACCAAAGCATGGAGGACAGATATAGCCAGAGGGTGCTGCTGTGACTGTGTGCCACGTTAGTTCAAACTAGCACACACGCCCATCGTACCTTTAAGCTGGTATGATTTAACCCAAAGCCCATCTCAAGAAAAGGACAGAAACACTACTGTCACAGGACAGTCTGCAGGGAATAGATCAGAACCTCACCAGAAAACATGAACACCCTCCAGTTGCACAAGGTGCCCAGGTGATATAGGAAACCCTTTTGAGACCACCTCCCCCATGGCAGTAACTACAGTAAGCTCCAAGAGCCAGTTACACAACTCCTGTGACCTGCCACATTTACTTAAGATGCTATTAGCATGCCTAAATTAGATTTTCAGTTTGAAACCAATTATATTTATTTGATTTCATGCCAGTATCTCTGGCTAATTTAACGGGCACTGTAGCTACACAGTGTTAAATCTACACGATGGAAAGCAGGCTCAAACATCTCATTTCCAAACACAGCAATACTACCAGAGAAGGTTTATCCTTCCCTTTCAATGACTGCCAGTTGTCTTGATGGTATATGCAGCAATGTAAATATCACACTGGCTGTCATCGGGTATTACCAAGGCTCGAAACACAGCCCTGGTACAGTAGCCAAGCCAGTATTCTCCTTCCTTCCCTCCCAACCTTTATCTCTGAACTCTGTCTCAACTGTAATTGTCAGCTGTAGAGGATATTTTATTTGGCCGGGATTCCACTAAACAGAACAATCTGTCTGCATACACTGCAGATGTTTGACAGTACAGTAGTTATTTTAGGTAAATAAGCTTTTAAGTATCTGGTATGTCCTCCCTCTTGAAGGCTATTACCCCTTCTTTTCAGGGAATAGCTTGATCTAATAAATCTTTTCTGCATCTATTAGTATGTTCAGCACAGAAGATTAGCCCACTGGTTAAAAATTACATTCTTTAACCAAGAGTAATAAGAACCATCCTGGGCCTTAGGATCTGGACAAATAACTATGCTCAGGCTGCTGGTTTATCAGCCTCTCAGCTGTTCAAATAAAGATTTGCATTGGTGAGTCGTTCAACAGGAAAAGAGTTCATGCTCAAAACGCTCTTTCCAGTGAAGTACAGTTTGCTGGAAGTCAATACCAAGATATTTCTAGGCCATTAATACAAATTAGTTATCAGACAGCACTTGGCATCCTCAATGATAATTTTTACTTTAGCGAAGGGATGGAACTTAGGGCATCAGCTTTCAGCTTGCTCAGTGCACTACCTCATAAGGTGAGAGACAGAAAGTTCACAAAGTGGCCCAGGAGGTGACATTCTTATAGGTGAGGACATATAACACATCAAATTTCCAAAGGACTCAATTTCCACTGGCAGATCTTAAGGGATCATAAATTAGACAGGTTTGTACTCAATGCGTTTAAGGTTTGGAGTCAGCACGAAGGCCAAGCTGCAGCTCTCTCATGCCTTCACTGGGAAGCATCCTCACAGATACAGCCTGAATGTAAAGCAAGCAGTGCAAGAAAAAACACTGAGCTACAGGCGCTTGCTATGAAAGAGAAGGCATTGTTCCTCCCCACTATCATAGGGAATCCATTATGCAGCGTTTCATATGGCGATGACAGGGTCACACGGAGGTTTGAGTGCTTAATAGAACATGTGCCTGTAATTCCCCCATGCGCCATTTCAGACACAAGCATCGGTTAATTTGGGATAGGGATGATACAACTGGCCATCAGCAATAGCAGGGAACTGGACTCCATGACCCTGGCATCCCTTTCTAGCCCTGCGTCTCAAAGTGACAGGAGCTTTCCATTCGCGTTCTGAAAATTGACATAATGAAATCTGTCCCTGGGGATTTTGCAGGAAAGGTGTTTACTCCGTGACAAGAAGCATCTTTATGAAGAAGCCATCAAGATAACCTAATATCGCATTGTCTGCCTAAAGCTAGAGATGGCCTGAAACGCCTGCCTGTTGTTTCACCTGCCCCACTTCCCTCAACAGCTATCAGCTCTGAGCACAGCCTGCTAATTTTCTTAAGAAAAATATTTAAGTGCTCTCATCCCACAGCTATTAGCTTGCTCTCTCACTTTTCAAGCACTATCATTTTCCACTACCCTCCTCACCGCTTCCAAAGCTTTTTTCAGGGAGCTAGAACAAGCCCTGGAACCCAGGAAAATGGACTTAAAATCCTCTGAAGACCAAAAACGAGCAAGAGCCTAGCTTAGACCAAATCAAAAATGAAAATGCAAAACCTGTCCAACAGTCACTACGGAGCTCTCATCCAATGTTTAGGAAAACTTCAGTTTTACAAAACATACGTTAAATTGCCACAAGATGTGGTAATCTCACGCCCTGACCACAAGCACATCAATACAACTCCACATTCACAACTAGTTTTTTTAGAACATTTTCCCACTTGACAACACTCTCCCCTCTAACAAACAGCAAAATTTGTCAATTAGCACTGCTCTAAGACAAACGGCAACTGAAATTCTTCCACACAGTAAGCTAGCAGAGGATACCACAGGACAAGCCACATGCTCAGAAGACTCAGTACGGTACTCGAGGCCAAAATTTCACTCTGCAATTTTAACTTAATCAACAATTCTGTGGATAGATGAAAAGGAAGGAGCATCCTCCCACGCAGCTTTACTAATAGCAAGGTGCTAGCAGTAAAAAGAGTAAAGTTTGTGCTTAAATTACCATTCATGACTATAAAGTGGTAAAATTTTGGCAAAACTCAAGGAGAATTTACTACAGTAAGAGATGATCACTGAAGTATTTCAACTGGCAATATTCTTCTTTAACAGCTGCTCGTACCTTTTCTCTCCAGGATGAATTTACAGAGGCTCGTTTCCTGCCTGAAGGAAATAACCATTTGGGAGAATGCTATAAAGTCAAGTTTAGCATGAAACAGTGAAATGAAACAAAAAAGGAATTTTTCTCTCTCCCGCCCTCAACTCAGTAGCTCTCAAGACAGAACGGATGGGGCAGAAAATTGAAATTTGGCCAGAAACTAAAACTTTATTCAGAAGAGCTTTTCTGTATTCCCTAAGAAAATGCATTTTAATTTGACTGAGTTATAGGAGTTTGAATGTTGTTTCACAAGCATGCAGTGCAAGCTGTATAAAATTTCAATGGATGTGTGGAGGGAAGATTCGGCTAATTTGACGATTCAGTGAGAATGTGAATCAGTGCCGTGGATTTACTCTACACTTCATTCATGGATGGGATCTGTGAAGCCTTTAAGACTTGAAGACAGCTGTCCCCTGCAGAATTCCCAGTGTGCAGAGCCAAAGAGGTCTAAGAAATCCTCGCACAGTGTATTAGACTCTGGTTTGGTGGAGGTTGATATCCAATTTTTTTTTTCCCCAGGTGGAATTTCTCTTAATTGCAAGAAAATCCGTGTGAAGCAAAAATTCTGCAGGCAGTGATGCACATCAGGAAACAATGATCTCCAGGAACCTGAGAAAGTGGTGAAAGAAAGGACTTGGGGGGGTGGGGAAAAAAAGCATTGCTGGATGTTGTAGCTATTGAGTAAGGGTGAAAAGAAATGGTGGGTTTTCCCGTGTTGCACTTGGATCACCACAAATCCCTACCTGCTTGTACTGTGTGACAGGACCACATAAACTGGTTAAACCCAAGGATGAACATCAGAACCCCACGCACGAGCAGTGTTTCAAGGCAAACAACGCACTCAGACAACCTACAGGATCAAACACAACAGAATCCCATGCTAAGGTCAGTCTCTTCATTTGCACAAGAGGAACATGAGAAATACTAAAGTGGTATCACAGACCTAGTCAGGTACCTGTAACCCTGTCATCATTTAGCTGTATTTACACCATTTGCTACAGTGACCTTGCCTTACTCAGACAAGCTTGGTTTTGTTCTTAGTATGGCTCCCTTCATTAGTATATGCATTATTTTGCACATCAGAGGTACCACATCTCCTCTCAAACACCAGGAGCGATGACCTCCTGGTGAAGAGCCTGGACCGCCTGGCAGCCAGGGACCTAACCCTGCCTCCAAGACCTTCCCACATGACCTCCAAAAAGATAAGACGGAGTTTGATTGTTTTTAGAAATGTCAAGGCTGAACTCCCCTAGGTGAAGTCACAGGAAACTGCAGCAACTTTGAAAGCCAAGTTCTTCATATTTGCATCTCAGTAGTTTGATTCTAAAGGGAGCACAGGGTAATAGGCTAAAATCATCTGCAAAGTCCCAGGATCCTGATATTTCAAAGATTTTGCAATGCCAAATTCCACTGCTCCAACAGCTATTCTTCTACACCCACAAAACTCTGAAGTCTGTCTCTTCCTATTATGAAAACTTAATAATACCGCGTTTACAAGCTCTCCATTAGCATGTCCGCAGCTAAATTTACTACTACAGAGATTTACGACAGACATCGTACATTTTAGGGGAAATCTTCCAAGATTTGACCAAAATGCAGTTTTTCTTACTGCTAATTGTGTTAGCAAATTGTGAAGCAGCATTATTGCCCATCACTTTAAACAGCTCCAACTTTTATCAAAAGATTACATCTCTAGACACTGGGTGGGCAAGCTAACACTCAGAAATAAAATAGATGCTGCCAAGTTTAAATAGACAAATGTTCTGGGGAAGAACAGATCTCCTCCGAGATTCCATCAGCTGCAAAAGGAAGAAGCCTCCCAGGCGTGCATTTGTCAGCCAGCACATGCACCCCTCAGGTGTGCTCAGGAGCACAGCACATCCAAATTTCCCAGCACTAGCCAAGATATTTGCATTAAATTGAACCTATTTAAACAGTATTCTTGAGAAATGAAAGTGTTAAACATTAATCAGTCCGGGAACATAGCAGTACTGGAAGCAACTACCATATAGAAACCAACCATGGGAAAGTGTGAACTACTTCCACATTAAACACTCCATATGTTGGCTGTTTGTTTGTTGTTTTGTGTTGTGTTTTTTTTAATACCCCAGAATAGCTGAAAGCAGCGGGAACCATCTCTGCCCCTGCCCTCCCCTCAAATCAGCAGGAAAAGCAGCCACTCCGCTTTGATAACAACGACTGTATTCTTCCCAGCCAGCCTCCTTCACCACTGCTTGGCTTTCTATGTCCTCAGCCTGCTTCCTTGTGCATTTTATCCTCCTTCCTGTCAGAGAGGAAACAACAGAAACACTAAATAAAGACACACGTACAACTAAACACCTTTTGCTTTCACTTCCCAAGAGGTGAAGACCAGTTCAATTTAGCCCTATTCTAGTAGAGCGATGATATCAAAGGCCTTAAAGAAATGAGACAATGTGCCAAGTATTCAAAGGAAAGGTAGCCTGGATGCAGGAGTAGCCTGGCTATTCAGTCTCACTCAGGAATACAGAAGATACATTTGTCTGTGTCCAAGCAGCTGAGAAATTGCCATACTGAGCATCACCCACTTCGGTGCCCGAGCAGACCAAGTACTATGAATGACCGCTAACATTTTTTACCACAGATCTACGGTTGCCCAAAGTTAATTTTATATAAGCTTCAGCATAAAGAAAACAACAAAAAGGCTTTTCTACCAACTTTAAGTGGAAAAAGTTTACAAGTGAGCACACAAAGCAAGACTTCAAATGAATTAACCAGCCTGAATACTGGGAATACACTGTAGGAATCAATTTTGTTTAGCTAGGCTGGGAGGGAGGAGTGGGGATCTGCAAGGAAATGCTAAAACAAAACATATGGCATGAAGACTGAAGTCTAAACACTCAATTTAGTTCAAGCAGTTATATTTTATAGAGTGTAACATTTTTCTTGAATGGGTTTTAAATAGCTAGGCATATGAAACTGGCTGCAGCTAGCACAAGACTCACGGGTGAAAATCAACACCACGCTTCAAAGAAACCTAAAAAACTATTGTTGGACAAGAGCCTCCCATTCCAGCCTGGGTTTTACACTGAAAGACTTCGATCGTACCTGGCAAGCGCTTACAGGCTGCTCTTTTTCAATGGCCATGCTTTTTCAGTACATGAGATTACTGCCAGGCACAAGATGGGTGACCACAGACATTTTGATAACGTTTGGGGAAGCGGAAATCTTAATTCTAAGAAGTTCCTCTATACCTGTAAAAGAAAGTTTCTCCCACACAGACATACATACACTCGCATGTAGAGCTTGGGAAGAATGCAGCTAGAAATCTAAATATTCAACTCCAGAAGATCAGTGTGTTCACAGGCAAAGCCCAACTCAAAAGCGACATGAACCGCAGTCACTAAAAAAACCCTAATCATTCAGTAAATGGTGATTTCAATTTTCAATTTCAGCTTGATTTCTGAGGGGAGAAGAAACTCCCACCACATCTGTTCACGCAGCCCACATTGTCCTCGTGGCTACGAAGGAATCTGTCAGGGTAGAAAGGGCACAGGAACAGAGCAAGCGAGCACTCCCATTGCTAATTTATCTTCCGTTTCTGGCACCGACAGCTCACAGCAAAGAGGATGCTCCTAAATCAAACAGCCATGGCCAGCACAGCTCTCATCTTTCCAAAAAAGTAGCGAAGTGAGACTGACCCAGTTCCAATCAACTTCACTACTGCTACCAGCATTTCCAACAGGAATTGTGAGATCCGAGGGAACCGGATTTGCAAGTATCTGATCAGCACAAGCAGCACCAGGTCAAGGTTTTTGGGTTTTTTTTCCAGGCTTCAAAAAGATGACTGCCGTGATTTATATGCAAGCCACGCTTGGAAAACCACATTCACAACCACCAGCGCAGGCTACATTTTTCTTTTTAGATGAAAATTTAGATGTCTCCAGAGGCAGCATTCACCTGCAAAGACTATCATTACTCTGGGGGTACATTTCCTAGAAATGCTTTACAAATTGTTTCCTCTACCCCACCTCCATTTTATGCTTTTTTGAAATGAAAGTCAGGTTCTCATCCTGAGCAAGGTTCCTTGATTCAGTGGAAAAGAAGTTGTTTAAGCCTCAGAAGGCTACTCAGCAGTTACTAACACTAACCAAGTATAATAAGCACAGACATTAATCCATACCTTTATAATGGTATGAGTCATCCCTGGTGCTGAGTAATCTTTTTTTTTTTTTAATATTAGCCAGAATCAGGAAGGCAGTTTTATAGGAGAGTTCTCTTTGCAGGTAGAAAACTTGCTCTTTTGATTCCTGCACCAAAACGGTATGGAGCCATCCACATCAAAGGAAACCCACATATGGCTATTTTCAGGCAAAACCAGCACAAATTAAGGAATTGGACTACACATGGATTTCCTTTATTCTGATGTGGAAAAATAGCTGAGCTGTAAGCTACTGAATGTCAGACTCTAAATGTAAAGAGCAACATTTTTCATCAGGAAACAAGTTAAATCCTTTAAAAGCACCAGTGCAAGGTTCATCTCTTTCCACACCAGGATATCTTTGTTCCCTGCTGAAGGACTTTTGCAGCTCTAAAGAAGTAAAGACAGCTCAAAAAAAAAAAGAAAAAAAAGACCAACCCACCCTTGAGGTTTACAGGAGACACGAAGCAGGAGGCAAGGCAGTCCAGCTCAGTTAACACAGTGACATTTTGTCCCACAAATCATATACGTGCTAGGAAACTTGCGTCACATCTCCATCCAGGACACTGGCAGACACACCAGTGTTTGAAATAAGGGGGGGGGGGGGGGGGGGGGGCGGGGGACGGGAAAGTTAAAAAGAGAAACCATATGTTTGCAATATACACATTTCATTGTACACTCCATCGCATGCCAGAATGCCAACACAATCGTTCAGCGAGCAGGCGACATCCAGAAACTCGACAGGGAAAAGATACGGAAGAAATTAAATTAAATATTTCTTTCCTGATTTCTCCCCAAGTTCTGTCAGTTAACGTGAGACGACAATACATCATCTCTGTGCTCCTCCTAATACTTTGAGGCTGTAGGGTGTGCGTCTCCAGAAGCAAGTTCTCGTAAGAGCAGAAGTGCATTTACATTGCCTTTTGTTCCCATCCCACTCTGCTCCCCAGCTACAAAGAGGCAGATTGTCCGTTCACTCCCAGCGTTGGATACTGAAGCTCAAATCCTTGCTTTGTGCTACCAGAGCACCCCTGTGCAGGCTCCCAAAGGAGAAAAAAAAAAAGAAAAAGCATTTCCTACACACACACAGAGTTCCCTCTCCCTGGAAATGGGTGGCATGTTCTCCCCCTTCCTCCCCGCACCTTTATCTCCTGGCTCCTCAAAGAGGCTGAACATCATCCTCCCCAGGGTGCATTTTCCAAAGGAGCTTTAAAGGGTTGGTGTGTAAGATTACGCTTTCCCTCTTTACGGGGAGTTTGTCTCCTTCCTAAAGCACTGCTGCTCCCTCTGAGCGGAGGAGGAGGACAAAGCCTGATCCCACAGAGCAACAGGGATTTCCAGAAGGATTTCCCCCCCTCTACAGCTTTAGTTCCTTCCTACTTTTCAACAATGCCAAGAATTTAATCTCTTAAAACAGCATTTTCACAAACTCTCCCACCCTCCTTAACAGAAAACAAGTCCCCCCATGAGGCAGAGATGGAAGGCCTGGGCATGACAGCGCTACATCATTTATAAACTTCATATAAAAGCACTCCATGAAGATTACTGTAAGAATTAACCTCCTTCCTAAAAGCCTTTGGCCAGGAGCCTGCCCTGCCACCTCCTGCTTTATTTTGTGCCTCTGGAGAGCAGACGGGAGGCACTGACCCTAGAGTCACCTGCGGCACCTCCTCAGATGCGTCACATACTCGCCCCTAGAGCAACGTATCCCTCAAACACACACCCCGACAAAATGGTTGAGACGGCCAATAAATCAGTACAGCGGGAGGCCTTTGGTAACTGTGCAGTTTGAAGTCAAGAGAGAGCGAGGAGGGGAAAGGGAAAAAAAAAAAATCATTTAATGGAGAGAGCAAGGGGTAGGGCCGTGAGCTGCGAGGACAATGAATGAAAATTCACAGCAGCAGCAAAAACCCAGGAGAGAAGGCTCGTTTGGCAGCACTACAAAACCCTCCATCCCCTGCACGGACCAAAGCGACGTGGGGCTCCGAAACTGCTAAGAGACGAGACGTCGCCCCAAAACGAATGGGGGTGCCCTGGGAGGAGAGAGCCCGCGTAAGCTGTGGAGTTTGCTCCTCCACGCCCAGCACATCCGAACTCGCGTGTGATGGGCGGACGGACGAGCCCCCGCGGCGCGGACCCCGGCCCGCTCTGTAGGACACGCACAACCCCCTGCAGAACTGGGGGGCAGCGTCTGGAGCTGAGCTCCCTGCCAAGGGGGTGCCCCCCTGGGGCAGACCCGCGCCCCCCTCCGTGGGTCCCGCACACGCGTGAGGAGGCAGAAGAGCCCCCGCTCCCCCGGGCACCCACGGGGAGGCTGCAGATGTGTAAAGCCAGCCGGCCCCTCCCCGAACACGCGCGGCCGGAGGACCCCGACCCAGAGGCACCCCACTTGGAGCAAGGGGAGGGCAGAACCCCCACGCGAGAGGGGGAAGTCCCCCCGCTCAGTAAAGGGGTCCCCCACGCCCCTGGAGGTTGGAGGGGGGGGGGGGTCCGGACCCCCCTCACACCCTCCCCACGCACACACTGCTGGGGGGGGTGGGGGGTGTCAAACACTCCCACTCCTCAACGAGGGGTGCGTGACAAGACCCCCCCTTAGCTGAGGGGGGACAGACCGCCACACACTCCCCTCAGGGCAGGCACACAGACACACACCCCTCAGCGATGGGGCGCCCCACGCACCCCCAACCCCCCCTCCCGCGGCGCGCACAGCCCCCGGGCGGGCGCCCAGCGCCCCCGTCCCGCCCCGCCGCAGCTCACCGATGACCTCCTGCAGCTCGTAGTCATCCTTGTTGATGGACCAGGGCAGCGCGCTGGGGTCCTCGGCCATGGCCGCGCCGCGCCCGCCCTCCCTCAGCCCTCCCTCCGCGCCGCGAGGGGGAGCGCCACGCAGGAGCGAGGGAGCGGAAAGGCGCTGCGCTGCGGTGTCGTGTCCCGCACGGCCCGGCTGTCCCGGCCCCTCAGCCGAGCCCCCACCGGCAGCGGCTCCCTCAGCTCCGCCGCCGCCCGCCGCTACCGCCGGCCAAACTTTGCCTGCTCCCTCCACCTGCCCATGCCCAGAGCGCCCTGACGTCACCCGCGCACGCCGCCGCGCGCACGCCCCGCCCGCCACAAGCCGGGCGCCGTTCGTCGCCATCTTGAGCGTGGCGCCCCTCCGACACACCACGCTATCCCGCTACCGTTTATTCGGCTGCCGCTACCGCCCTCGGGGGACGGGCCGGTAGGGCGGGCGGCCGGAAGAGGACAGCGGAGAGGGAGTCCTTACGAAACATAAAGGGAAGGGCGGGAGTGCCACACACAAGATGGCGGCTGCCCACATCTTCCCCTCCCTCAAGCAAGAGGCGGGAGGGGATGTGGCTTAAGACCCGGTGCGGGCTGCGATTGGCTATCAACTGCCGAACCTGCAGCTCCCATTGGGAGAGAGGCTGTCAATCGCGTCTTGTCCTTCTCTCGGGTCCCTGCGAGCCTCTGGTCGGGGGTGGGCGCGAAGGCCGGGAGCGGCGGGCCGGGAAGGGAAAGGGCGGCGAGCCGTGGGCCGTGGCCGGGGCTGGGGTCTGCGCTTGCCCCGAGGGCGGTTCAGAGAGGGAGCAGACCCCCTCTCATCCCTTCGTGCCTCCCAAAAGCCGGCGGGGCAGCCCTGTGGTGTTTCCCTGGTGTGCTGGACAGATTGGAACCCACCAACCGAAGGACAGAAAGCGATGGCGTGGCCTTGCTGGGGTTTAGTCCAGGAGGGATGTTTTAATCCTGAGGCAAAACGGGCCAAGCCAGGGTCTCCCGTCTCCTTTTCCCCGCAGGCCGTGGCCCTGTGTGAGCAGGTGTGGAGCCCAGCCCAGGCGCTTTGGGGATCCGCATTCCCTGTTTAAAAATAGGTCCCGGAGTTACGATGGGTATGGAGGGATCGGGAGGTCTGGTTTTCGCCTCGCCGCCCCCGAGGATGAGCAATTCTCCGGTTTCCCAGCTGCCAGATGCTTCTGCTTGCTCCGAACTGCAGTTTCAGCATTCATGGATGTGTCCAACGCCCTTATCCTATGGCTCATGGCCCACAAGCCCGTCACTGGAGCTTTGTTGGTTTGGTGGTTGGTTTGGAAAAAAAAATCAGATTAAAAGAGTGAGGAATATGAAGCTAACTGGCACCATGAACCCACGAAGGCTGCTGTCTATATATTTTGGTTTAAAGTGTTAGCAGTTTGGGGATCTATTTGTTTTTCCAACATATCAGATAAAATGGTGCGTCTCTTGCTGTCACCAGGCACAACAGTAGCGGTCAGGAGAAGTCACTGGGAATTTCTGTCTCAGGTTTCATTTTCCTTTGCTGGTCACTGTTCTTGCAGCTTGATGCCAGGCACTAGTGTGAGTCAAAGAACATCAGTTCTACATATTTTTAGCTTATTAGGACAAATTCCTGAGATGCTTCTGATGAACCAGGCTTTGTAGAGGGCCACCGTACCCTGCCAAATTCAGGGTCTGACTCCAGTATTTTCACTTGTCCTACCTAACGCAGGACACTAACTCCTTCCTTCTGCTCTTCTTTTGTCGGACAGAAGCAAGAGGCCCACAGTCCCATCTCGCTGCTGTGCAGGCGCTCAACTCGCTGTTGGTCTCTGTCCATGAGGCAGAGCTTCCAACTGAAAAGTTGTTTGGTTTTCTTACTTGTCTGTGTTAAACATTCCTCTGCTGAGTGATTCTTAATATTTGCTAAATATGCTTTAATTACTGCTCAGAACCGTCTCTGTGATCTTTTAACCATGTTATAAAAGGAGTTTATATAGCAATTAAAAACAGGTTTTACCCCAGAGCATGCACTGGGGTGGCCGGTGTCATATTTCTGATAGCTAACAGCATGTTGAAAATGGATCTGAGCCAGGCATCAACAACAAAAAGAGACTTATATATGCTTAATTTTACCACAGTGTTTTTAAAGTCAGAACCATATTTTGAATTCTCTTATCTGGGGCCAAAAATCCACCCCCTGAAGGCAATGCTAAAACCCTATTGATTTAGATCAATGGGGCAGGATTAGGCCCACAATAAGCCTTGTTCTTTAAGAATTAGCACAGACTTTGATCGAAATTAAAATTTAAAATGTGTGCTGGGAAGACCACCAGTGGCCACATGAGCATACACTAATGAATGCTCTTATTTTAGTTTTCCAGCTGCAGTAAAAAATGCATTTCCACATTTTTAACCAAAAATCTCTCACTCACATAGAATCTGGGTCCTGCAAATTTTGTATTATTTTTTAAACGAACTCAGCCTTTTGAGTCCCTCAAAAGCCAGGCGTGGTTGCTATTGGATTCATTCATTCAGTGGGTTGTTTTCAACCTGATTCTGATGAGGGATGAAAACAGGGCGCTGGCTTCCACAAAGATCTTCGTCCTTAGCCCACCTCAGATCTCCAAGCAGCACCTTCCCCTGTTTCATCGTTAATGCTCTGCCCATCCTACTTTTCCTGATTCGCTTTAGTTTGTCTGTCTCGTGTAGGTTGTAAGCTCTTCAGGGCAGAAGCAAAGGCTCTATTTATAAAAGAACCTCTGAAGCGGGTGCTGCTGAATCGAGTGGTTTGTTGTAATAACAAAAAAATTCAGTAGAAATCTGGAGTGGAAAAGCAGTTTCCTGGTGTATCCACCCCCGCTCTGGATCAGGCTTTAGGGGAGGCTGAGGAGTGGAAAAAAGCCAGACGTCTTTCAGGTAGGAAGGCTGCAGTCCGAGAAAAAGTCTCAGAGCCGGGTTTCCCGTGTTTTTTGACTTCCAGTAAAACGCCACGGTGATTAGAGCAGGCAGTGCCCTCCTCCCATTGATTCTGCCGTGGAGTAAAGGCTTTCTTCTGACACCTGCATTTCCCCGATGTCCTGAGGGCTCGTGTTCTGCGGCGACTGGCTGGGAGCCTTTGCACAGCAGGCGCACAGTGCCCGCATTCGCACAAAACGGTCTCGTTCTCGTAAGGCGCGTGGTTTCCTGCCTTTGTGGGCCAATTACTTATTGTTTCAACGAAACTTACTGGCACTGTCCAGCTCTTTGCCTTCTTTTTTCCCATTCATGTGATATTGGCTGTCTTAAAGCTGATGTTTAATGCATAGAGCAGTGATCCTAATACTTGGCGCACAGACGTTACTAGCATTAGTACCTGTAAAAGATCCTTGATGGTTGGTGTGTTTTATCATCATCACAAACGTAAACATAAACTAACTTCATTTACATTTGGTTTGTAGAAAACCAGTCTAAACTCTAGTTTGCTTGTTGAGGCACTGCAGATTTCGTCTTACTAGTCATGTAGACTCTCAGATATATAATTTTCTCCTTGTTTAAGTTGAGGTTGCTCTCTCAGAACAGCCATGCAGAGGCGTTTGCTGTCACAGTTCAGTAGTGTTTGGGGCCGCAGCGTTTGTCGCCGCGTTTCTGGTTAAAGGCTTTTTAAGGCACCGTAAACCGCCGTTTGTAAGCGACTGTGCATTAGCTACCATGATTCGTGCAAACAATAGCAGTTAATGTGCTTATTGAACTGCTTGGTACGGGCATGGTTTGCTGAAGCGAGGGGGAGCCCGACCATGCCGGTCTCACTGCGCTCAGAACTGGGCAAGCGTGTGCCAGCAAGCAGAATGCCTGACTTTGTTTCACTCCAAAATTTGCCCACTATCCTTTCTTCATGGAAACACCTCCAGGTTTATTGAAGGGACCTTACTCTATCGAACAGCAGCTGATTATTTAACAAAGTACAAGGCAGTTTCCACTCCAGCCAACAAAGGCAGGCACTGCACTTTATCTCTGGGGATTTCTCCTGGCAGCTTTGCTTTGGGTTTTGAGAAATCAGGCAAGGACCATGCAGTGGAGGAAGGAGCAGTAACTTAAAACCCTCCAACTGGAGCAAGTTTTTAATAATAGTTGTTTTCAAACCACAAGCCAAATGCCGGTCCAAACCACACCGGCAGGTTTTCCCAAGTGATCCTGTGTGCTTCCACGTATCCCCGCCCCGTCACTGAGTGCCCGTGTACGAAGTCGTTTTAAATTCACCTTTGAGGTCACTTTGAAGTCAAGTAGCTGAAGGCCCGGTTTCAACAGGTGAATTCTGGTTCTCACAGTATGTTTAATGAAAACAGCTTTCACTCTGCAAACGCACTTCTTATCCCATCGCCGGTGCCTCTCAGCAGAAACGCTGCGCTGTTCTCTTACGTCCTCCGCCAAAAATACCCTCCAGATTTTAAGCTCCAGGAAACAAGCAAAGAGTTTATGACCAATACAATTTTTTCTTCTTACCCTTTTCTTCTAAGTTTATGATTTTTTAGTATACAAATTGAAAGCTAGTTAACGTTTTCTGTAACAAATTATAGGTTTGCTGCTTCCTTCAAATCTAATATAAAATTGATGCTGGGTTGAAAAAATAATTATAACAAGATCTTGATTATCACACACCTGAACCACAGTTTAATAATCAGCTCCTGCTCTCCTCCATTTTACAAGGATGCTTTCTTCATACTGCTTTGTCTTTGCAGAAGCTAATGAAAGACACTTCACATGCCCATACCTCTTTTCACCCTGGGAATGTCACAGCTTCTAAGGACAGAAAGGTTTTCCCACTGGCCTTTTCTGTGGAGCGTAAATCTCCATCATAAAACATTTTCTAAGCAGCTGAGCAGGACAGGGGGGTTGAGAATATGTTTCAGAGCTTTTCCCCTTGTTGTTGAAAGTGCAAAATAAGCCTGACGTGACAATCCAGACCCTGACAGACAAGTGGATACACCTGACTCCTCTTTTGCAGCTGATGAAGGGTGGCCGAGGACTGCTGGTTCTATTACCTAAAGCTTTGTGCATGTATTTAAGACCATTTCAGACATTTTATTATTCACCAACACTCCTTTAGAAAAATACCCAGTCCAGACATAACTCCTGACAGAAATCGGCTTAGCAATGCCAGAGAAGATCCCCTCCTTGCCACTTACTTACTGCTGCGGCGGCGAAGTCCCGAGTGTCCTCAGGTACTGAAATCTTCATCTGAGGGCTGGCCATGGCAGGACTGAACACAGAAAGTAGCTTTTGGAGACACTGAGCTGCTCTCAGGTGATACAGCGGGGTTATTCTGTCACCTGGGAGTGCTTGGGCCCAATTTACAGCTGGCAAACTTTGAAGAAATAAACCATCTTTTGAGACATTACAACGAAGCAAGATGAATTCTCTTAAAAGGCAATGAGAAGAGGAACTCTAGGAATAGAAAGATAGGGTTGAATACGATTTCATTCCCTTCTCGCCATCTGGGAATAAGATTTGTGAGGGAATATTGTTCTTATCCGCATAAATGGCCAATATCTTCTCGAACCCAGCTAAGCTGAGGCCAGGCAAGGTTTGTGGTTCACGCTAGCAGATTCTAAAGACGTGACTTTACAATACTAGTCTAATAGTTCAGTGTAACAGTGACTCATAGCTTATTACTATGGCGATAGGAATGTAAACAGATCTTACTTGAAAAAAATTCTATTATTTGGATAGTTCACATCTTTTCCTCCCTGCTCATGAATTCCTGTGTCATTGACTGCTGGCTGCTAAAAATAGGATCCTTTTTGTGTATCTAAAGTAAAGGAAAACCTAGAATCAGAGAGGCAGTAGGAGGGGAACAAGGTCCTTACATACAGAGTCTTCAGCAAATATTTGCAATGAAAGCCCTCTGAGAGTGCGGGAGTGTTTTCAAAAGATGGGAACAATCTAAGTCTAAGACGGTGTTTTGCAGGAAGAGTTAACGAATTACTCCCAGCTTTGATATTTTGCACTGTGGGGATGGGAAGATTCATCTCTCTATCAGGTATAGGACCAAGCTGCAGTTTCATTGGGGAGAAGCTGTCCCGCTTCAGCAGCAGGAAAGGACACTTCAGGGAGCAGCCCCGGAGCAGCCCTGTGGGCTGATGTGGAGCCGGAGAGGAGCCACAAGAGAGGGAGGCTCGCTAGGAGTCACCTGAAGTCGTACAAATCTCTTCAGGACAGCAGCTGGAGAGGGGAACTGGGAAGACACGAACAAGGTACCTGTGAGTTAAATGGATTCCCGCCACCACCCCTTTGAAAGAAAAAACACCCGCGTGGCACCTCAGAAACAAACCGCTGAAGTGTGAAATCATGCAGCAGGGAAAGCTGTCACAGAGAATCCGAAATTGATTTAATAGAGAAAAATTGACTGCTGCATAATTTGTGCAGATTGCTAGCTGAGGTGGAGAGGTACCCACAGCTCCTAAGGGCTTAGCTGCGGGCACCGTCTGGCGAAAGGTGTGGAAAGCAAAATTTCATAGCTGGTAATTCCACGTGTACTGAATGCTTCCTCTTCCATTCTGAACAATTAAAATCGATGACAGGATGCTAGGTAACAAAAGAAAATGACTGATCAATATGCATGTCTTAGAGCTGAAGAAAAACCCATCTGCCGAGAGCAGCATGCTGATGAGGCGAGATTTCTGAGAGCTCAGATAGAAAATCTTAAAAGCTTTCATTCCCGATGCTCAATAAAACAATGCAGCTAAGCAGATGCCAGCCGCAGCGCTAGGAGAGGCTAAGTCACCAAGGAGGCTAAAGAATAACTGTTGGGACAAACAAGGAATATTCATTTTTAGCCTAAATAGCTTTAGAGTCAAAAATGTGATGCTTCTCTGCTTTGCCTTTCTTTCTAAAGATCTCAAAAGCCCTTTACTGATATTGAAAAATTATGTTCTTTGCATACGCATGTGAGGTTTTAGAGATGCTGAGGGCACTGGCATTTTAAGGCCAACGTCAATTTTAGTCCTCAGCTCATCTCATTTCAATGTATATTTCAGTTGGGGGTATCCGCCAAGTGCTGCTAAAAATCAAACACTAAATCTTCCACGATTCAGTAGCTTTAGATCAGCCACCTGGATTTCTGAATGCTTCTGAAAACGTTGTTGTAAAGCAGTCCACCGTGGCCCCGGCAGGACAGGGAATGGCACGGGGACCTTCAGGTTCCCTCACCCTGTTGTCCCCTCCTGAGCGGCATTTCTTGTTTCTGAGGCAACAGGCCGCAAGCTGGCACACAAGCAGTTAAGCACCTTAGGACTTGAGGCTCTTACATTTAGTTCTGCTGACTCAAATGGAAGGCGAACGTAGTTGAAGATTAGAGCCAGAAAAATGCTGCAAAAACTTTGTGACACTTCACTTCATCGTAACCCCCACATTTGCCTGAGCACATTTCCCGTGAGTCCATCCCTTTCACGACTTCAGCATCCTAAACTGTGGGTAAGACCTGTTTCATCACCTCGTGAGTTTGATTTCATTAACAAACTAGACAAGACTGATAGCGTTGAGCCCACACATTCTCGCTGGGCTTGGAGTGAGGGTTCTCCTCCTCCTCCTCCGCAGAGCCCTCCTGCTCCCTCGGTGCAGGCGAAACGAGCAGCCGTCCGCCGCGCGAGCCAGCACCGGTCCTTCCCCCCGCAGGCTGGCACCCAGCCTCGCACGCCTGCTTGCTCTTTCCCCACGTGAATGCGTGGTGGGGCTGATGGCTGTACAAAATTTGTCGGGTCTGGGGAGAGCCTGGATGCTTGGCTGTTGAGGAAACCCTGGCCCCGTGCTTCCAGCCGTCTGCCACCTGCCTCCTCGCCCTGCGGGGCTCTGCATTTGCTGGAAGGGGAGGCGTGAAAGCGCAGCACGGAGCAACAGTGCTGACCTCAGGCTCGGCCCCAGACACCGCGCACGACCGTCCCCGCTCTGCAGGCTGGCGGGAAGGCGGGTGTGAAACAGGAGGAAAAAAGTTCCAAGGACCCTTTTGTAAAGGGACGTAGTTAAGTGTTTCACAGCCTGTGCAGACCGTGTTCATCCCCTCCTTCCAGCCCAGCCCCACCAAAACCCACCCTAAGCAAGGGTAGGAACTGGGGCGATCGGAAGCTGCCAGCCAGGCGCAGCCTCTGCAGCGAAGGGACGCGTCCCACGCGGCACGGCACAGCTGGTGCGCCACGACAGGCCTCTGCAGAAACCATCTCACCCAGCCGAGACGGACTGCGCGCTGCTGGGTGGGCACGGACAGCCCCAACCTCTGCTCTGCACGAGGAGCTTTATCAGCGGAAACGGGAGGAGGGAAAGGCGCGGTGCTGAGCCGGGCTCTGCTACAGGAACAGAAAACACATTGTTTGTAAATCAGACTTTGGAACAGCTTAACACGCGAATACACCTTCGATTAACTAAACCTTTGCAGAGCTGCACAGCTCCAGAGTGGATACAACACTACCCATTCTCCTGGCTGCAGATTTTGCTACAAAATAAAGAAGTTTTTGGGCAGGGCTTGATAGTGCTTATCAAGAAGCTGTGTTGGGTTCAAAGTCATCTCAAAATCCTGGTGGGGGTCAGCTGAGCCAAAAATGGTTATAACACAGCACGGAGAGAAAAATACCTTTAGAGAAGTATTTGTATGCAGGGTGTGTCTAGTTGTCTGGTAAAACCCCAGGAGCTCTGAGAGAGGTGCTTTTTAATAAGCTCTGTGAACATGCTTTCCAGTAATGTGAACCTTGTAGGTTTTGTTTCTTTTTATTGCCTTATTAAAATATGTTTCCAGGATGCTCAAACATTTTCCCAGCCATTTTTATGCATAATTACCTTTTCTTCCCTATGCTAATTTTCTTCCAGTAAATGTGCCCTCTGGACCAAGCAGTGCCTCAATCACACAGAATCAGAGAATCCCAGAATCCCAGGCTGGAAGGGACCTCAGGGATCATCTAGTCCAACCTTTCTGGGAAGAGCAGAGTCTAATCATGATAAAGCAACTCTTTTCATGTCAGCGTAATGAAGACCAGAATTCGATCCGTCAAGGGGCAATACTTCATTTCTCACCCTCCATCTCTGACGCTTAGCACATTCTGCAGCGGTTACTGAATTTCACCAGGTAAACGCCGTCTTCCAGTAAACGAGGAAATGGCGCCGACGTTCCTACATCGGAATGAAATAGAGGACTGGGAGTATTTCTTCTGGCACGAGAGGAATAGCAGATAGAAAGAGCTACCACAGCTGAACCCCCTGACCCCAGCTGAGCCCAAGCTACTGCCAAATACAGGCAAAAATCATTAACTGCTCAAAAACATCCAGGCAGGCGAGTGATGCAAAGCCGTACCGAAAGCGATGGGATGCCAGCGCTTCTGGGAGCGGGACTCTCCTGCCCGGCTGCTCCTGCCAGCGATTTCAATCTAGAATAATGAATTCAGAGATGGTTTCCATATCACTGCGCGTATGTTCCCTCGTAGTAGCCGTAGCAAAGACATGACTTCATATGCTTTATAGGGAATATTGCCCTGTGAGCGGCTTAGCGTATAGCCTCCCCTGTTGTGAAGTGCAGCTCGTCCTTGACATCCAGAAATTCCTTCCAACCGACGCTTCCGTGATTCAATGATCCTTCGTCTTTTCCTGTGGCAGGGCCTTGGCCCGACAGCTGCTGGGTTTGTAAGTTATTCCCCTGTCTCAGACTGACTCTGAGCCAAAGGAAATAAAGCTGGCAAAATCCCCCAGATCGCTGCACTGCAATATATTCCCTGCCGCGGCCTCTAGGAAGGATGTAGGGTCCGAGCGAACTGTCCAGCATCCCTGCTTGCTGCGGGCAGGCCGCGGAAGCCCTGGCTCCGTCCCCTCCAGCCTGCTGGGTACCAGGGCTGAGGCAGGGCCAGGATGGCGACAGACACTGACCGCAAAGCCAAAAATGAGACCTGGAGAGAAACCACGCGTGTCCCGTGTACAATTCTTTGATAATTTTCCTCCTGACATGATACAACTCTACCTCTCCCTTCCAGGCGTGGCCAAAAACCTCCTCTGAGGAAGCTGTTTAGGCAAAACAAGAGAACAAACCTGAACTAGCCCGTATTATTCCTAACGCTTCATTCTGAGACCTAGTATTTATTCCCCGCTGCCCAAGAAGAAGACTCAGCCTGCTGGATTTTAATTCTTTATTTTAAAATGTTTTCACAAGTAGCAAAAGTTTGTTTTTTTGAGGAGGAAAAAAACCCACAGAATTGTTCACTATTGTCAGAATGGCTATAAAACACATACGCTTTTCCAAAGATTTGTATCAGGATAGAAATTAATATAAATATATATGTATATATATAAAAATAAATGATTTGGTACTAAGAGATTCAACTAGGACAATTTCAGTGAGGGAAAGAAATAAAGGGGAAAAAATGTAACATTGCAATTTTGTAAATCCCTTTTTTAAAGGTCTTCAAAATTTTCAAAATCTTCCACCGAGCATGGAAGAGGGGAGGAGAACCACAGTTGCCACTGAAATGTGTTTACAATAACCAGGTTTTATATCATTCATAGGTGTCACCATGACAAGACAGATATGAAGATGTCAGAAGTGCATAAACTCTGTTTTTTACATAAATGATACATATTTCAAGCACATATTTCATGATTTAGGGCTGTTACCTTACTTTACCGCAAAGTAGTAATTCCAGACCCCAAGACAATTGCCACCGCTTTAGGAAAGGAACAGTCTGACAACAGTAACGCGCGCCCGCCGTCCGAGCCAGGCAGACACAAGGGCCCGGCGCAGAGAGCTGGCTGATAACGAGATCTCGCCGAAGCACTGACATCCTTCACAATTATTTGGAATATTGCATTTATCTGCTGGAAGTCAGAGGGGTTGGAAATTCAGCTCTTGTCCTTCCCTTGCAGAAGCAGCCCTCCCCCCGTTCAGCCATCACCAGACCATCTCCTACAAAGCTGACCATTATTATTTTTGCTGCTATTCCATTTTCCTCATTCGCAACACCCCAAGTCCCAAACTACCCGTCAGGACTCACGCAGAAGACACCGCACGAGGTTCAGTCTGCCAAAATTCTCACTATTTCTGGTATAGCCTCCTTAGAAGAGGGTGCGAGGGGCAGAGGAAGAAAACCCGCTCCTCTTTCCTCCATCCCGGCCCTGCCAGCGGGTTGGGGCGCAGCCGGTCTCTCCTCCATCCCACCCAGCGGGCAGGATCCCTCGCAGGGTGCCAGCGCGGGCCATTGCCTCCCTCTAGCGTCTGCAGCGCAGCCGCCTGTGCCCCCTCCTAATTAGTCACTAGAGTCCTTTCAGCTCTCCAAACAAGAGGAATCTGGTTTGGCCCTGTGAGTAATGACCCATAATTAATGTTTATAGACACTCCAGAGTATGAGAATTCTCCAAGCCCCAGGAGCGCCCGGGGATCAAGCAGCTTCCAGAAACTCTTCTATAATTAACATTTAACGATTATGCAGAAACCCCGAGGCAAGCAGCTGTCTCCGCTTCTGCAGGAGAGGCCTGAGGGCAACTGGACATGAAGACAAACTATTTAGAAACCCATCATCAGCTCAACTTTTCTCCCCTCCTGCCCACGGACTTCTCACTTGTTCTAGAAAGAGAGAGAGGTGCGAGCGTCACTTTGGCACGACGGCAGCAGCTGTATTCGTAGGAGGGACTGAAAAACACCCAGCTCACGGGCCTACCCAAAAATGGCCCCGTCGCTATCGTGAGGCGCGTGGAGAAGCTTCACCGTGTTCAGGTCACGAGCTGGCTGCTCTCAGCCAGGAGGAACCGGCAGCGGCGCATGGACGGGACTTCACAGCACCCGCTGGTACGGGACCGTTCATTGACAGGGCGGGTGAGCAAAAGGCAGGAGCACAAATTTCTGTCCGCACCTCAGCCCTGGTAATGCTTTAAAAAAAAATCCTTAAAAAATATATTAAAAAAAAAAAAATCACATCTAGATGCAACCTTAAAAATGTAAACTAGCAAGGCATTAAGCCGTAAAATCAATACGAGTCAGTGGCTGAAGTAATGAACGAAGTGGCAGAGTTCAAGCGACTGCAGATACCTAAGCAAGACTCTCCTCTTCCCAATTTAGAAAGTAAATCTTTCCCGTAAATCTGTTTGATACACCAATGGGTCACTTTAAAATGCTCCTTTGGGCAGCACTCTTGCCCCTCGCCCCTGAGCACCGACGAGATCCCCTAGTCACTCTGCAGGACTCAGGCTAAGTCTAACAAGCACAGCGATACCAGTGTTGCTCCTCGCCTCAGTCACAGAAACACATTCACGGTCATGGGCGTTACTAGAATATGCTCTTTCCCAATAATGTAACACTAGCCTTTGTATTTTAAACAGCCCAATTGATAATTTAATACACTTTTTATTCAATATTTATTCCCATACCTTTGAGACATCGCAAAAGCTGATGTCTTTTGAAAGGCTCTTAGAAGTGAAACGATTTAAGGTCTGGACTCACTTACGTGCACAGCTCTGTTCCTGGTCAAGTCAATGAGCAACGGCAGCCCGCACTTGGTGTAGTAAGGACTTTCACTGGAAAGATATATTTTAAGACTGAATTTCTACTAAAGAAAGGCTCTTTTGTAAACATTTATTAAGATCTGGGAATACAAAATGCTGGTATAAAGTCACTTAATCAAATGTGACCTGAACAGAGACAGATAGGACCAACACGGTACAAGAAAAAAAAAAAAAATGCTGGGGAGCGGCTGAGGGGGCTGGGGGGGTTTAGCCTGGAGAAGAGGAGGCTGAGGGGGGACCTTCTCGCTCTCTGCAGCTGCCTGAGAGGGGCTGGAGTGAGGGGGGGGTTGGTCTCTGCTCCCAAGTTACTAGCAGTAGGACGAGAGGAAACAGCTTCAAGCTGCATCAGGGGAGGTTTACATTGGATATTAGGAAGAATTTCTTTACTGAGAGAGTGGTCAGGCACTGGCACAGGCTGCCCAGAGAGGTGGGGGAGTCACCATCCCTGGGGGCATTCAAAAAACATGTAGACGTGGCACTTTCGGGACATGGTTTAGGAGGCCTGGGGGTGTTGGGTTGATGGTTGGACTTGATGATCCTAGAGGTCCTTTCCAACTTTAATGATTCTAAGAGTGTGTCTTCCCTTACACTTATTGCTTTCAACGAGCAAAGAACAAGCACTTACGACAAATCTGAGGGATTGCCTCAGAAAATACTAGTGACAAGGGACTTGCCCTGTAAATGAACACAGGACAGGAATATTGTGATATTGCTTAAGGAGGAAAACATGCCCAGAAAATAAACTGAGCTCAGTAATTCTGCATTAGTTATAATTACAGGGATAATTGCTCCGGTTTTGCAGATACTGCTAAGAAAAACAGGAGAACCCTTCACTGCTTTGCAGCGCTGTAACAATTAAAATACACTCCTGCTTTTCTCAAAACAAGGACTGAAGGAGACTGCCTGCCCTCAGAACAACCCTAGACGTACTATAGCCATTAAACAGCTTTTAAAATAATAGGAAGTATTTGTTTAAGAAAGCCTGCAGTTTGAAAGTCTGAGGTCTTATCAAATGCTTACGATCGAGCCTTCTTGTATTAGACGCTCAGTTTTTAAATGTATATTTTCTATATTTTCAGTGAAAGCGCTTACTGCACAAAGCGCTGGCTGCTGTTGCTCACTGACTTGAGCAGGAACATCCACACAGTTGCTTTATTTCCCCTTCCCAGTTATAAAAAAGTGCTAGAGAAAATTCTTTGCTCCCAGTCGCAGGCTCCAAACGTCAAATGCAAGGATCCAGGTTGTGAAGTGGTAAAAGACCCTGCGTGAGAGACACCACAGTCCGAAGGCACGGCCAGGACAGACTGCAGAAGAGTGCCTAGCTCCCAGGGCTCTGCATCATGGCAGCATGAGGGATTTTGCCAGTCTCATCCAGAACCACTTTTTGGTGCAAGGGTTGGTGTAATCGCAAATTGTAATGAACCGTAAGATACTCGGAAACTCGTTCTTCATGGTCTTGCACTTGACTGGAATCAGCCGCTTGAGACGAGCACCTGAAAGACAGGTCACACAGGCAGAGGATTACACAGAGCCACAGTCAGATCCTCTCCCCTTTTTCTCCCCACAGCAGCACACACATCACAAGATCCAGGTTTGCTCCGGACTTTGTGTCATCTCATTAAAATGCAAGTAGCTCTCACCCTGGAGGTTCCTCAGTCCCGAGCCCTCTGCTAAGAACGTTTCACTCAATTTCGTAGCAGGACCCCTCTAGCATGCGTAGGGCCACTGGCACTGATGGGAGCGATAAAGCCTAATGAACTGCAGGTGTGAAAGAACAGAGCCCAGTTTCTTGGGGAACACGCACAGGAGGATACAGTCCTGACAACTTCCAGGTGTGTGTGAAGAGAAAAGTGAGAGACTAAGCTGCCTTTAGATGGGTCAGCTTTGCTGGGTTATCTCCAGTTCCTTTTCCTCCTACCCTGATTCACTCAGGCTGCAGACAGCACCCACCGATTACAAGGGGCCACGAGGAATCACTCCACTAACGTGAACTGGTTTTTTTGAGGCATGCACCGTATCTGACAACTCTGTGCTTGTGACTGCTTGAAGGAGCAGCTCTCCTAAAGAGGAGCCTCTCCCCTCGTAATTCTCCACAGGGACACCTGCTACCAGCTACACCACGCTGCCCGGCACGAGTGACGACACCGAGACCTGGATGAGGCAAGAAACCAAAATTTCATAACTGCAGCAGATGCTTAAGTAATCTGCGAAGCTCCCAGAACTTGCCACGAAACGCCTCTGTGTGTTACCCCACGCAGACAAGTAACTCTGCGATTTCTGTAAGCCTGTACTTACACGCATGGTTTTAGTGGTAGGGCTCAGGTCATTACAGACGGGCATCTCTTTTCCTGTTGTTCTAATGAAAGACACGATGCCAACAAAAAACCAGTGAAGAACTGGAAGGACTTTGCTATAAATCTTGATGACTCAGGGCTGATGCAACATGCGAGGGCTGTTCAATGGATTAACGGCCATTGTCTGAAATTACTGTGTCAAGGAAGACAGAGCTAATTCCTAGCTCTGCCACTGGCTTCCAATTCAGCATCACTTACATGTCAGATCCCTCATCTAGAAAAGACACTTTGCATGCAGACGCTCCTACACGTATAACCTATCCTCCGCACTATTAGGCTGTGCTGCACTTACTCCCCAGCAACATACACAAGTGTAGGATAACCAGTGGTTAGAGAAAAGCAATCTGAACAGACTCGACAGAACTAAATTCATGGCTTTTCAATTCAGAACAAAATATATAACAGATTTTTCCAGTCCAAGTTGAACATTCATTCCATATTTTGTTTACCTATCCTCAATACTCAAGGATCTCCACAAAAAGCTGTGTGTTCATTACCTGCTACCCTGTTTCCAGCATTTACTCCCACCCTGAATTTATTATAATACCTTACTCTTTAGTAACCTATTTCCTGTACAGCTCCTAAAGCGCTTCAGAAGCCTGACATGCAGCTACGGCGTCTCTGAAGCAGGCAGCGTTAGCCCACTTGACAGCTGGCGCACCGAAGCACAGACAGCCAAGCTTCTCGCTCGCGGTCATGCAGAAGGTCAGCGGCAGGGCAAGGAACCAAGCCCAGGTCCCTGCCTGCACAACAGAATTATAAAGCCACCGCTAGTTTTCATAGCTGCTTCTGATAGCGATAAATCACTGTTTGCTTAGAGAAGGGCATTACACCCAGGGCAAGCCCTGTGCCTGGCTGGGCTTCCACGCACGTGAAACGTGGGTCAGTGGTGAGAACCCAGGTCTGAGACCCAGTTACCGGCTCTGTAACTATTTATTGTCTCCTTTCTCGCCTGTATTTATCTAATCCGTTTAAACACATCTGAGACTACCCCTCATTCTGCATTTGAGCAGCGCCCAGTAGTACAGCACTGCTCTCAGCTGGAGATGTGACTGTAATAAAAATTATGATGTTGACACACAATTTTGGATGGGATATTTGTGAGATCTTACCTGGGGAAAGACTAAGAGCAAATTTGGTCTGAAAATCACATTCATCACTTTCCAGGTAATCATCTGAAATGACGACCACCATCCTCCGACACCTGAAGATAAAGCAGTCAGGGGAGAAACATAAAATGTCAGCAGAGATACTTCCCATTCTCACTGGCAGAATTATTTATTCCTTTGAGTTGCTCCGGTGGAGAAATGAACCTGCCAGCTGTGTTCCAGCAGGAATTAACTACAGAGCAGGGACTACTGACAGATAGCTACGTTACATGCGAAAACCTGATGACAGATACAGCTCATATACTGAAACCAAAGAAATAACAAAGTCTGGCTTGTCTGTGCAATCCTTATCTGATCCACTGTCTAGATGCTACCAGCAATGCCATCTTAATTACCTGCTTACACGCTGCCTTCACTGAGTGAGCGTAACCAGCAGTTTTTAACTTTAGAATGAACTGGACAGAGCTTTACTGTACTCGTATTACTGTGAATTCACCTGGATTCATAAATTTGAGCTTTATTCTCTAATTTGTTGCTTACATTCGAGGGGCCTGGTTGTAAACCACACGTTAGGCTCTCCATGGAAGGCTACGCTGTGCAACAGCCAGGACAGCGAGCCAAGAGAAAAGGCATCAAACGTAAGCAACATCACTACAGCGGCGTCTTCCTTGTGAACACAGTGAAGCGACATGTTTGGGAACGCTCGACTCTTCCTTCTGGGGCAGGAGCATAAAACAAACCCCACGAAGACGTCCGTGCGGATTTTTACTGCTTCACTGGCACCGCTCCGCAGACATCACGGTAAAATGAAAGTAACGTTCCGTTGCGCCCAGCTGTCCCAAACAGCCTCGGTTCACTTACCTCTTCTCTATAAGCTCTCCGCTGATGGACCACACGCACGTTCCTGGCAAGACATCCCGATCAAATACACAGAGCTTCAGTTTGAACTCTGTTTGTTCCAGCTCCCTGATCATCTCCTGGACAAACTGAAGGTCTTTCTGACAGTAGCAGATGAAGGCATCAAACATCTCTGTTCCGTTCCCTGAAACCATTACAAATTTAGCTGTCATCTTCTACTATAAATGAAGATAACTCCTGGAGTGAACTTCCCCTAGGTCCCACAGACTTTGACTCAGAATCAGGAGCTTTGACAGACAAGCTCTGGCCGAACTTGCGAAGGTAATTTAACATTTTACCGTCGCGGCCTCCTGTCCATCACAGGGCTGGCAGGAGGTAACACATCTGTGCCTTGACTGCTGTGTTTCGTGGTCCAGGCTATTCACATAAACCCACGTTTGCTGGCAGCGGTTAGGGAAGGGAAGCTGAGATGCAGGCATGCAAAACCTGCAGAGGCAATAACATCCAGCTGCAGGGGAGGGGGTGGAGACGGAGTCTGGGAAGAATTGGAGGGAGCAGAGTACCCCAGGGGATGCAACTCAGAGCCCCGATGCTCTGGGAATTTGCTGGGAGTTACACATCTAAAATCTCCTCGTGGCTCTGGGTACTAGTTCTCTAGTTCAGGTCACAGAGATTCAAACTTCCCAACCAAAACCTTCCCGCAGGCCCTTCACCCAGCAATGTCCTGACATCCGCTGTCTACTGAGCTGGGAGCCTTGAAATTAGGAACCTGCAATTTTTATGGCTAAGATGTCAAACTTGGGTACCTGGAGCGATATCCTAAGTCAATGGCCCTGCTTTCCAAAGCTGTTAATGGCTGGCAGCTCTTGCTTATTTAGCACTTATCTAAATAGTAAAGTATTATACTTAAGGGTGATGTTTCTCATTATTAAGTGCCTTAATACTGCTGGAGAGTTTCCCATTGTGTTATTTTTTTTTTCTGTATCAATGTCACTACATGTATTTTCAAGTTTTTATGCCAGTTAAAGCTTATCACAGTGAAAAAATAGGTCAGGCTCTAAAAGCTGCTGAGAAAAGCATCAACCCGGCAGGCAGATCCAGCCCAGGAAGCATCCAGTCAAGCAGAAGGGGAACTGTCTGCCAGGTCAATCAAACCGAGGGTGCTGCTTTAGGGACACTGCGCTAACTTGGGGGTCACATCAGGCAAAGCTGCCGTCTACAAACATGGCCCTATTGGTCTGGTCTCGGGGCATTTGGGGAGGGTTAACGATGTCCCCAGGTACAGCAAAGGTGGCCACCCAAAGCCAGACTAGCCAGAGGGGCATCAGAAGAGGGGAGGTGACACATCTCCGCTCAGCCTCAGCTGCTGCTCTGCCTGCCACAGAACTTTATAGGATGTCTGTTCCCTCGGCCCACAGCTGCACACACACGGCATGCACACACGGCATGCACACACGCAGCCCGGCACACACACGCAGCCCGGCACACACACACGTGGCATGCACACACAGCCCGGCATGCACACACGCAGCCCAGCACGCACACACACGGCATGCACACACAGCCCGGCACGCGCGCAGCCCAGCACACACATGGCATGCACACACGGCATGCACACACGCAGCCCGGCACACACACGCAGCCCGGCACACACACACGTGGCATGCACACACAGCCCGGCATGCACACACGCAGCCCAGCACGCACACACATGGCATGCACACACACGGCATGCACACACAGCCCGGCACGCACACACAGCCCGGCACGCGCGCAGCCCAGCACACACATGGCATGCACGTGCAGTGCAGCATGCACACACATGGAATGCACACATGTGGCATGCACACACAGCCCGGCACGCACACACATGGCATGCACACGCAGCCCGGCACGCGCGCAGCCCAGCACACACATGGCATGCACATGCAGTGCAGCATGCACACACATGGAATGCACACACAGCCCGGCACACACACACAGCCCGGCACACGCGCAGCCCAGCACACACATGGCATGCATGTGCAGTGCAGCATGCACACACATGGAATGCACACACATGGCATGCACACGCAGCCCGGCATGCACACACACAGCACTGCATGCATACACAGCACTGCATGCATACGCAGCACCACATGCAGCACTGCACGCACACATGTGGCATGCACACGCAGCCTGGTGCACACATGGAGCCCGGCACGCGGCATGCAATGCAGCCCGACACGCACACGCAGCCCAGCACACACACACGCGGCACTGCATGCATACGCAGCACCGCACGCACATGCAGCCCGGTATGCATGCATGCGGCATGCACGTGCAGTGCAGCATGCACACACAGCCTGGCATGCACACACGCAGCATGCACATGCAGCACCGCATGCACACGCACGCACGCGGCATGCACACGCAGCCTGGCACACGCACACACACGGCATGCACACGCAGCACTGCACGCACACGCAGCACGGTACGCACACATGTGGCACGCACACGCAGCACCGCACGCACACGCAGCACGGCACGCACACATGCAGCATGCACATGCAGCCCGGCACGCACACGCAGCACCGCACGCACATGCAGCCCAGCATGCACATGCAGCACCGCACGCACACGCAGCACCGCACGCACACGCAGCCCGGCACGCACACGCAGCACCACACGCACACATGTGGCACGCACACACAGCCCCACACGCACACGCGGCACCGCACGCACACGCAGCCCGGCACGCACACGCAGCACCACATGCACACATGTGGCACGCACACGCAGCCCCGCACGGACACGCAGCACCACACGCACACATGTGGCACGCACACGCAGCACCGCACGCACACGCAGCACTGCACGCACACACAGCATGGCACGCACATGCAGCCCGGCACGCACACGCAGCACTGCACGCACACACAGCATGGCACGCACACGCAGCCCGGCATGCACACGCGGCCCGGCATGCACACGCAGCCCGGCACGCACACGCAGCCCCGCACGCACACATGTGGCACACACACGCAGCCCCGCACGCACACGCAGCCCGGCACGCACACGCAGCCCCGCACGCACACATGTGGCACACACACGCAGCCCCGCACGCACACGCAGCCCGGCACGCACACGCGGCCCCGCACGCACACATGTGGCACACACACGCAGCCCCACACGCACACGCAGCCCGGCACGCACACGCAGCCCCGCACGCACACATGTGGCACACACACGCAGCCCCGCACGCACACGCAGCCCCACACGCAGCCCCACAAGCACACGCAGCCCGGCACGCACATGCAGCCCCGCACGCACACATGTGGCACACACACGCAGCCCCGCACACACACGCAGCCCCGCACACACACGCAGCCCCGCACGCACACGCAGCCCGGCACGCAGTCAGACACGCAGAAGACCTGCGTGCGCAGCCCGGCGCGCAGTTGCACACTCACACGGCTGCACATGCAGAGCTGCCCACGCAGCCCAGCGAGCACGCACTGTTTCCTCTCTCCCCACTTCCCACCCAGCCATACTTCAAACCTCGCTTCCCTTTTGTTCAGGACGGTAAGATCTGCCGAACTGAGGGCAGCGTAGCCAAGGCAATCCGCCTGACATCCTTCCCCCTTGACCCCGACCGCCTGCGCTTTCAGCAGCGGTTGCTCGGTGCCAGCCTGTGCTACGGGACACATTTCTGGGAAGTCTCCTCCCACGCGCCTCCAGCGGGCCCTGTGCCAGCCCGTTTCTGGGTACGGCGTTCCCCAGGGCTGCTTCTCCTCTCTGCCCTAGGGAACAGGAAAAATGGAAATGCCTGCAGACTAAAGCATTCTGGCCTGGGGTTTGAAAAGTCACAGGGAGCAATGAAAGCAAACAGGCTTCCAGCACTTCTCATGGGGATCTGCTACAGCTGAAGGCGATTCCAACACGAGGCACCACGCAGCAACGTAATCATGGGCGCTTACCGTACGGATCGTCCCTGGTGGTGATGCCCATCAGCTCCGACGTCTTCGGCACGCTGCTGTCTACCGCTGGCACTTGAAGCGGCTGGTCGGCCTGCTCCCGCTTCCTCTGCAAGTACTTCTTACAGTCCTCCTCTGCAAAGACACACAACTGTTGCAAGAGGCTCCTGTGACGGTGGTGTTACGCCGCTGGAGTTCTTTAAAGCAGGAATAGCTACTTCGTGGATGAGGGGTGGCAGAGGGGAAACCCCTGTCTGGTTTTTGGTACCTGTTTATGGACCTGATGTCCTGGAATTTCTCTCATCCCTTTTTGAACGTCTCGATGCTGCCTCCGCCACCTCCTCTAACAATTAATTCCTGAAGCTCACTCTTGCTGTGTAAAGAAGTACTTTCTTTTACTTGTTTTAAACCGATCTCCTATTATCTTTAGATCTAATATATCCCAGTACGCTTTAGACGGCACGCATCGTGCACGCAGCAGGTCTCTACTGTCTGCTCTCGCTGTTATCCATTTTGGAGTATTTAAAATCATCAAATAACTGGGGCGGGTGGGGATTCTCAATCAGAAGTCTTCATATTGTCTTTCACTAATAAATATAGACGCACATTAGCTGATTCACACCACCTTCGTCAGGCAGAACTGCAGGTGATGATGAGTACGTACGCTCACCCCATGCAGGATAATGTAAAATTCTAGCGAGACCCAGAAATGGGCTTTATAAGGTGCAACAACTAGTGGAGATCGTCCTCAGCTCAGGCGGAGGGGGTGCGTACATCCCCTCCGGGATAACCGAAGCAGGCCTGTCGCGTTCGCTGCTGTGAACTTCCCAAACAGGACAGTGATGGACACAGACTATAAACAGATTCTGTTTAAAAATTAATGATAAACCTAAACCTAAAGTTTTTGGAGAAGTGACAAGAAACCCTTCAGCCTCTGCCGCTCCACAATATGCAATTTCAGAAGAACTTGAAAGTAAAAGGAGATTTGAAACCCGGAATTAACAAAAAGATGAAACTCCCTAGAGCCTTCTCCTTTACTTAAAATTAAAGCAAACAAAAATACGAGTATCAATCAGGAAAGCACTGCTCACTCGGGGGTTTCACTGGTACGGCTACAGAGATCGCTGGCGCAGCAGCAGCAATGTAAAGGATCTCCTGGGGGCGCAGGACGCGGTGGGAGCCCGGCGAGCGCCACTCTAACCCAACCCAGGTCCGTAACAAGCAGGTCTGCAGGAAGCCCAGCTCCTGAAGCCCCATCCTCTGCGTCTAGCTCATCGCTTTGCATCTCATGACTGGATCGTCCCCCGTCTAAGCGTCCGGTCTGAACAAAGCTTTTCTTGAGGCTGAGGCGTTCCCAACCTGCCTCCCTCCTCCCCCTTGCTCCCCAGTCCTGCACTGGAGAGAAGAACCCGCCGCGTTCTCTACCAGCCAGAAGGTTCAGATTTCAGGTCTTTCCTCGCTAAAGCACAAATTCGTGTCCCACCTCTCTGCTGGCTGCCTGCGGCCAGGAGGTGTGCGCGTTTCCCGTCAGGTAAGTCGGTGTCCTTGAAATCAGGATTAATCATAAGGTCATTAAGATTGGAAAAGAACTCTAGGATCATCAGCTCCAACCGCCAACCCAACACCCCCAGGCCTCCTAAACCATGTTCCCAAGTGCCACGTCTACACGTTGTTCGAACACCCCCCGGGGGTGAGGATAAACCCACTTTGAATTGGCCAACGGGTTCAGAAGTTCCACGGGCAGGGCCAGCACGCAGCCACCACCTTACGCGCGCCTTGGGCCCAACGTAGCCGGCTCCACAATCCACAGTATTGCTGAATAGGCAAGAACAGGCAATTATTTAAAGACATATTAATACTAGTGCTCAACACAGAAATGTTCATTTGAAGTGGATTTGCTCCACGTCTTCTCTCCTTGTTTCTCCCACCTGCAAAAGTGGTCTCTGTGCTGCCCTGACCTGCGTTTTTTAAACTGGCGCCCAGAGCTCATCACCGCACGGCTCCCGGCTGACCCGCAACACGCGCATTCACGCAAGCGCTCTCCTGATTCATCCAGGCAAGCCTGCGCGCGTGGTTTTGATGCCCTTTTGGTGCTGTAATCCCAGGCCCCATTGACCCCTACAGGATAAACCTGAGAGCTGGGCAAAGCTTTCAAAGCAAAACGCCGAAGCCTCACGGTTTCATTGCAAGTGCAAACTGCGGGCCCTGTCGCACTGGAAGTACCAGTAGGTCCAGTGAAGCAGAAAGGATGAAAGACATTCAGTAATTTGGCACGGATTAGTCCCCAGTTGGAAACAGTGCCTGACTCCACATGAAAAAGGATGCAAAACAACAACAAGTAGCAAGAAACTTTGAGCTCAGTTGTCCCACTCCACGCAGCATCTAACTGACACAGTACAGGCTTTACCTTCCTCTAACAGTCAAATAAAAGCCTGAGGTATTGGAGAGAAGGAACAGAAACATGAAACCTAAAGTGCAAGATGATTAGCACGATGAGAAGAGAGAAAACAGACCCAGTAACTGCCAAGCAGGAAAGCAGCACTTTTATAACAGGTCAGGAGGAAACAAAAAGCGTTGAGTTTCAGCAGAAAAGGGTTAGCACAAACGTACCAAAGCAAAGAGCTTCACACCCGTAAAGACGATTTTACAACGAAATAAGCTGCTGAGAAAGATCCCACTTAGGGCAGATCTGCTAGGATGGAAATGCTGCATCCTGCAAGTAACAGTGTAACAGGGAGCTGCCAAACCCAGCCCCGCTGTACAGAGCGGCCAAACGTGGAACTGTTCAAGGCCGGAGGAGACACCGATTTTTAGCATCCTAAGCACAGCCAGGAACGGAGCACGCGATGAGAAGACAGGGAACTGCGTCTGCAGTAGAAACCACAAACCAAACGTCCTCTGGAGCTGTGCAGCACCAACAAGTTGTGTCTAACAGGGATGCTGTGTCCCAAAGGCTCATTTGCTCTCACAAGGGCATCAGGTGTCATTTGAGAGATCCCAGAGTGTCCGAGACACCTGTTATGGGCTAGCAGGCATGGCACTGGACTGACAAACAGCCCGTGTCACCAGGAGGTAGAGGCCGTCCAGGATATCCTGAGGCCTTTCAAACGACTTGAGATGCCTTCGTGTGGGCAGCCGAATCGTGCCCCAGATCTGCACCTACTACAATGAAAGCACAGACCGCAGAAACCTCAATCCTGATGTTTCCCGATGCTGAGCTGAATCTCTCTGCAGGAGTCCCAACCAATGGCGTAAACAAAGACGCCCTTGGCATCAGGAAATACCGGGCATAAGAGCGCACGCAGTCGTCCATTTCCTTTCCGCTAACAAGTGTAAATATCTCCCAACTTCTACAAGAGCTCGGAGCGCTAGCGACAGGCCACGGGCCCTAGCTGCAATCCTCAGCCAAAAATAATACAAGACTGGAATGGCCTCGCTGGGTCGGGCTGAGGGTCCTTCTACCCTGGCATCCTGTCTGCAGCCGTGGTCAAAAACAGACGCCGTGGGGAGGACAGAGAAATAAGTGTACAGCAACATTTCTCTAAAATCATCTATCTTTTAGGTATAATCTACAATCCATTTTTATAACCTAGCTTTTGGATAACTTGCACTTAAGGAATTTCCTGAGTCAGAGGCAATATTTTTGTGCTGAACAGCCCTCAGTGGGTTTCTCTTGCACGAATTTATCTGTCTCCTCTTACCAGCGTGACCCACTGCCGGGCTAAACTTGGGAATTTCCTGAAGCCCAGGTTCCTCCCGCTCATTCCGCTGTTGCCTGCTCGGGGTCTGACACAGACCCACCACCGCACTGCCTCCCAGACGGCCAGCTCCTGAATTCAGGGCCAGAAGCAGCCTTGGTGATGCCCAATGTTTCTGTGAAGCCCCAGCTCTCTCGCACAGCTGGAAGCCTCTCCTATTTGTGATGAACCCCTGATCAGTGGGTCACGAAGCACGCTGATTTTTTTGCTGTCTTTCCCAAAACTGAGTCTTCAGAGTGCATTCTTGATTAGGAGTGGCAAGAGGATGGGGAAGTCCTCAATCGCTGCTTGGTCAGGCTCTCTACATAGATGAATTTCTACATCTTTACTTATCTCCATGAGTAACAGGAAATGAGATTTATTATTTCTTCACCACTAACCCAGTAAACTATGTTATACAACACAGGGCTTGTTGAGAGACAAGAGATAGAGGGAACGGAGCCTCTGGCTTTTGAAAATCCTTCGGCAATTACTTTCCCCTTCTGGAAGAGCTGGGTTCCCTCCGAACATCTGTGATCATGAAGAACGGGAAGAGCCTGTAAGGAAGTTATCAAAACAGCACCAGGACCTTTGTATTTCTCACTGACCTATCTCAATCTTTTTTAAGTTTGCAAGGAATTTTTTTCCCCTTCCATTACCCTGTTAATTATTTTTCCCTTCCTTCACCAGGTTCCACACCCCCCTCATCTCTCCCTGCAAATATCTTCCTATCGCACAGACCCGCACACCACAACTCTCACACCGTCCCGTGTCCGTGCAAGCTGCCTCCTGGCTGCCCTGGCCCAAAGCATCCTCTGACACGCAGAAACTTTCTTAGTGAAGGTTTGGGATAAGTCGAGGCTCCGGATTATGCTTAAGCAGGGCTTACGGTTAGCCGAAGTGCGGCCTCTATAAAAGCACCGAGGTCGCTCCTCAGCCTAGGAAGGGCTTTTCTGTTTGCGTGCGATTTTTCCCTCAGCATCGCCCCGCCGGGCGGAGCAGCAAGGAGCAGTACGAACAGTGCATTCCGTGCCCGGCCCCCCTCCCTCCGCGGCGCCGGGGAAGCGCAGCCCGGCGCCCGCGGCAGCCCCGGGGACGAGCGGGCTCGGTCCCCGCCCGCCCTCGCCCTCCCTCAGGCCGGGCCCGGAGGCTTCCAGCGGCGGGGGCCGATCGCCGCCGCCGCCCCGAGGGAAGGGCCCGCCCGGGGAGGTCCGCGGGGGTGCCGCCGGGGCTCACCCACGCTGTCGGCCAGGTCGAGCAGGACGTCGTGTCGGCCCAGGCGGCGGAGGAGGTCGAGGAGGCGGCCGACGGTGGCTCCGCCGGGGCAGCGGCTCTGCCAGTCCTCCAGCAGGGCGGCGGTGGGGTCGGGCCGCGCCTCCAGCCGCCGGATCTCCAGGTACTCGCAGCCCAGCTCCTCCGCCAGCGACGTCCAGTCGGCGGCCGTCGCCGCCCGCGGGTTGAGGTACAGGCCGAGGCGGCGCCGGACGCTGTAGTTGAGCGCTACCATGGGCACGGCGTGGAGGTCGGGCGGCGACGGGGCGGCCGCGGCGGCGGGGCTGGAGCCGGGGCTGGAGCTGGAGCCGGAGCCGGGGCCCACCGGCGCCGTGGCCATGGCCGTGGCCGCGCCGCTCTCGCAACTTCCCGCCGCCGCCCGCCGGCCCTTTCGCTTCCCGCCTCGCCCCGCCTCGCCGCCGCCGCCCGCCCTCCGCGGCCAGGGCCTGCCCGCCTGCCTCGCCGCGGGCGGCCGGCGGGTTTCGGGCTGCTGGGGGGCGGCCGGAGCCCCCCGCTTGCCTTGGGCTTCCTCCACAGCAGGGGACGCCCCGGCCTTCGGCCCCGCTGCTGCCTTGAGGAGCCCGGACCGGGGGAGCCGCGGTGTGGGTCGGGGAGCCGCTTCTGCCACTGAGGGAGCGGGGCTGCCCCGAAGCTGGTTTCCTCTATTCCCCCCCAAAAATCACCCCTTGACGGCTACATTCCTGCCCACCCCCCAACACAACGAACAGCGGGATTACTGACGTGGCCCGACAGCGGCCTGTGTTCGAAATCACTTGATTTGTATGAGAGGGAACGGCCTCGAGCTGCTCACGGGAGGTTTAGGTTGGATATTAGGGAAAATTTCTTCCCTGACAGAGTGGTCAGGCCCTGGCACAGGCTGCCCAGAGAGGTGGGGGAGTCGCCGTCCCTGGGGGTGTTCAAAAAATGCGTAGATGTGGCACTTCAGGGCATGGTTTAGGAGTCATGGGGGTGTTGGGTTGATGGTTGGATTTGATGGTCCTAGACGTCTTTTCCAACCTTAATGATTCTGTGATTCTATGATTCTAAGAACTTGCTTTTGTGCTCTGTGTCAGTACTTTTCTCAGTCCAGTCCCGAACCCATCTATCCAAGTAAGTGTTCAAACACATTTAATAGAATTATGGTATTTTTCCTTACACAAGAGGCCCAAATGGTATCTGGTGGTAATAAATCCAGAGCCATATCCCTGCTTTTGGGATCGAGGAGTTCAAATCTGGGCTCTCCACCAGGTGACAGCGCTCCACGACAGCACAAATATGTCTGTCTCCATATTCCCAAACACTTCCAGTGAGTACAATGCTCTGCATAAAACCAAAATGCTTAAAATGACCGGTTTAGACTGTTATTTTGGCGCTGAGTAGGAAACACAGTTCTCAGCTATGAGCTGAGCAGTTTTCAGCTTCCAGGCTGGTACCAAGGACAAGCCAGGGCCTGTGAGGACTCCAGGGCAGTTTTCAAGAGGAATTTAGTGTTCCTCTGAAGTACGGTGACATGTAAAAGAACATCCTCCAAAGCCTCGCGCTGTCTATGGATCTCTGTGGCACCGGGGGAAATGAGAAAGATAAAATATTCCAGCAGCAAAACTTTTAATTGCACAATAATCGTTAGTTTTAAAGCTTTTGAATATGAGATATTAGCATCAGAAAGTTTGTTAGAAAGAGTTCTGACTGAACACCTGCCACATGAACCATCTGCTCCGGTTCATAAAGAGAAGTTTAGCTATAACAGCTGTAAGCGCCAGTGCAAAGCAAGAGGGACTGGAAAAGCAGCCGCACCCCCTCCAAACAGAAAGGCCGTGCCATTTTGCTCTATTAATTAATTAACCAGAGGACTTCACAGAGTCGGGAGCGGTGCGCTGCCCGTGGCAGCCAGACCCGCAGCTGCCGCAGAGCTCGCGGCACCAGCCGAAGCGCCCCAGTGAAAATACAAGCTGGCATCACCGCAACCGGCCTCCAAATATCCGCATCCAGCTCGCGTCCCTCAGATCCCTCATTACGTTGTTGGGGCCGGACTTCTGTCGTCGGCTTGGTGCAAGATGAACCGTTATCCTGGCCGCTTCGGCCGCGGGCGCCCCCGCTGAGCGCGTCTCCCGGGCAGCCTGCATCACACGTCCTTCTTGCGAGAGAAGTAAAAATCTATCCCTCTGTCCTTGCGCTGCACGGGTGTGCGTGCAGGTCCTCTCCTGGGGTGGGGACTGCTTCCCTGCTGCAAATGAAGGGTGAATAGTGAGGTATTTAGTGATGCTGCGGAGTGAGTCTGGTCACAAAGCAGCCCTGACGTAGAGAAAAATGTGCGTGCGGCACTTCTAGCCCCAAATTCGCAAGGAGGAGGGGAGGCCTGACAGGCACAGCTGTAGCCTTGGACTTGGGAAACTATGGTTTCCGCTAAGACGTGGGCTTGTGTTTTCAAAGTTATTTTGTTGTTCAGTTTGAGGGGGCTGAGGGGAGAGGTTCTTCTCCAGGCCTCAGTAACACTGGGCCAAGAGTCTCTCCCAGCAGCATTTTAATTTCGCGAGCAGAGTGTGGCCGTGCAGGCCCACAGAGCCCCGGGTCGGCCGGAAAGTTGATCAAAATGAAACTCCTGCCTGATGGAGGAGTTTTTTGGGTTCCAGTTTCATCACTGCCTCAAACCAGCATCTCGCCAAGGGGTTCCTCCACAGGCTCCTTTCTCTGATCTCGGATGCACCCTTAAGCAGAAGGGTAATAATCCACGCCCTTCAACAGCACAGCTGGAAGGGGAAGGCTTTCCTTCCGCAAAACTTCCTACTCATGGCAGAGGAATCTGCCCTGAGAAATTCAATGCTGCACCTTGGGATTAAAACCCAAAATGGAGACATGCTTTGTTCTTCATTGAACATCATATGGCAACTAAATCTGAGCCTCCACAGAGTATCTTTACTCAGGAGGAGGCATGGGGGAAGCCAAAATGCTGAAAAGTCCTTGAAATATGCAACTGTTGATTTCAAACATTTCTTACTTCCCTTCTAGCTCCACCACCACTGATCCCACCCCGACCTACAGAGCACTTCCCTTCCATACTCATCTCCTCCAAGACCAGCAGCCCAGCCAGCAGATACAAGCCTTGACGTGTTGCAGGACCCACATCTTAATCTGACCCCGTTCAAAAGGGTAGATACACCCAAAAAGCAAAGTGCAAGGGCCAGTCCCCGTATTTACTGGTCTCGCTGACTCCAGTTTGGATGCCCTCAAGCACGGTAGGAAGTGGGTTTTCTTCCAACTCACCTGAACAGGCAGGAGAGCTGCACCAAGGGGAGCTTGGTGAAATTCAATGAAAGCAAGTGCAGGGTCCTGCCCCTGGGGAGGAACAACCCCCCGCACCAGCACAGGCTGGGGGGGACCTGCTGGAGAGCGGCTCTGCTGAGAAGGCCCTGGGGATGCTGGGGGGCAGCGAGGTGACCCTGAGCCAGCACCGGGCCTTTGGTGCCAAGGGGGCCAGCGGTGCCCTGGGGTGCATGGAAAGGAGTGTGGCCAGCAGGGCGAGGGAGGTTCTCCTCCCCCTCTGCTCTGCCCTAGTGAGGCCACACCTGCAGGGCTGCGGCCAGTTCTGGGCCCCCCAGTTCAAGGACAGGGAACTACTGGAGAGAGTCCAGCAGAGAGCTACGAAGGTGATCAGGGGCCTGGAGCATCTCCCTTGTGAGGAAAGGCTGAGAGACCTGGGTTTGTTCAGCCTGGAGAAGAGAAGGCTGAGGGGGGATCTCATCGATGCTTACAAATATCTAAAGGGAGGGTGTCAGGACGATGGGATTAAACTCTTTTCAGTGGTGCCCAACAACAGGCCAAGGGGCAACGGGCACAAGCTGGAACACGGGAAGTTCCCCCTGAACATGAGGACAAACCCCTTCCCTGTGCGGGTGCCAGAGCAGGGGCACAGGCTGCCCAGAGAGGCTGTGGGGTCCCTTCCCTGGAGACATTCACCCCCCGCCTGGATGCGGCCCTGTGCCCCTGCTCTGGGGGTGCCTGCTCCAGCAGGGGTGGGACGGGGTGATCTCCAGAGGTCCCTTCCAACCCCTATAACTGTGTTTATTCTGTGATTCATGAACAGAGTGGAAACTGCGCATCAGCCTCAGCTCCCTTCTGTCCATCGGCATTATTGGGGGGAGGTTGGGCTGGCGGAGGCCTGCACAGACGCCCATCCCACCCTGGTTGCCACTGGGGCTGCCAGTGCAGGCAGGGAAGGATGCTGCAAAGGACGTGCTCTGTCCACCTAAGGCTGCTGGGATGAAGAAGCAGCTAAAAGGTACATCATTCACCCCAGCAGGTATAACTGGCACTATGCATAGCCAGAAGGATAAACCTGAGTAAGAAAAGCTACCTGGAAAATAGTAAGCAAAACTTTGCATTAAAGCAATTTTCTCCCTTTATACCTGAGAAAGAAGAGCAAGATTCACAGCTGCTCCTACATCCGCAGAGCAGCTGCCTGGAGCCCTCCCACCCCATCTGAACCTTCCCAGTGCTCACGGGTCTCTGGGTGATGTGTCGGCTCCACTCTGGGGCTGTCACAACTGGCTGTGGGTAGGTCTCACCGAGAGTAACTCCTGCCTGGGAGAGAGCGGCGCTGCTCAGTGCCCAAGGGGTGTGGATATCTGCTCCCTTTATGCCCTGTAGTTCTGGGACCCATAGCCCGACGTAATCCCCCTGCAAACAGAACCAGTGGGACAGGATCCATTCAGTGACCCACTGTAAGTGCTTCCCAGCCACAGTCTTTCTTAATGTGAAAGAAAAAAGCCTGATTTCCAGCCAAAGAAGCTGTCGTACTGCAGCATCAGTTACCTCTGTCAAGTCTTAGCCCCTCCTGCTAAACCCTCTACCAAAAATTCATGCCTAAACACAGAGACCTGGGTGCTGGAGCTCTTCTCCCTCTGCAGGCAGAGGAGGGAAACAGAGGTGCTTTTTTGGTACAGTTCACCTGCCCTATTTAGGACAGCGAGACGAAGTCACTCCCAGGAAGTCCTTTCCAGTGACTGAAGGAAACCAGGATGAGTAGCTTAGCTGCACTTGTGCTTGGCAAGAACCCCTCTTGCCCCTGGATCTCTCCCATTAACAATACTGCTCAGTCCCCTACGAGGACGAATTTCTGACTCCTTGCTGGGTACTGCCAGCCACAGTGCTGAAAGGCAACAGTGCAGCGTGCCATGAAGCTAAGGAACAGGGATGGAACAGGTAATCTGGTATGTGAACACTGGCTGAGCACATGGAAAGGGCGATTTACCTGATTTATCTGCTCCCACCACTTACGGAGGATAGTCAGAGGAGTCACAGGTTTAATCTACTCTCCCAGACCTCCTGAGGTCCCATGTGAGCAGTTCCGTCTCTCTTGTCACTTCTGAGTTCTCCAAGAAGCTGCTCTGTGCTCAAGGAAGTGGCCGTGGGAGATATGGGTGGGGTGTGGCTGTTACCCGGAAGAAACGGTGAAGAACCACTAAACACACAGACCCACGGCAGGGCAGGGAGGGCATGCAGAGCACCAGCCTCTGGGGACACGAGCAGATTGTAAACGTCAGATCTTCCTGTACAACGACGAGGAACCTGCCTGAGTGTCAGCAAGGAGATCGCAGAACTGTTTTTGCAGCAGTGGCTACAGAGCAGATTGATCTCCCCTGTTCCCTGAAACTATTGCGTATGCATTGCTGCACTCTTCGTTGTAAGACAGCCAAACAAGACTTACATTGCCATCGTAATCCAGGCCTTGTTTAATCATGTTAAACTTCCTGCTGTCCCGCGGGTCGTTGCCAATACCAGCGCTGTACAACCAGTTGCCGTAATTGCTACAGACATCATAATCCACCTTAAGAACAGAGGAAGACATCAGTAAGAAGAGCTGGGCCAGCCCGCGGTGAATCTTGTCTCCCCATCCACCCCTTATCTCAAGGGGAAATTCCCTGCATGGCAATCAGCCTGGCCACACTGGAGTAGTCGGAGCTCCCCGACTGTACCTGCCATGTAGGTACAGCCATCCGGCTCAGAAGAGGACCATGCTGCACGGCTGTTCTGTACAGCTGGGAGCAGCTTCCCAGGCTACTTCACTTTGTAGTCCATAGGTCAAGGACATAGGTAAAGGTCCAACCAAAGTACCTCTCATTCTCAGTTTCCTTTTTGTTTTTTTTAAATCATCTTAAAATCATCTGGCAGGCTTCATGACAACTAGCCCTAGCTTTTAAGTGCTCATATTCCAAGAAACAGTAACCCAATAATTTCAAATACAAGGTAAAATCCTTCCTGACCAAGTTACCCAGAGACCACAGACTAGCAGAATCATCTCGGCAGGTGGTGTTAGGCAGACTGGAGAAGAGTCTAACTCAGGCTGTACGGGGTGACCACACAGAGCGTATGAAGATGCAGTTGATACAAACACTGCAGTTTTTCCCTGCTATACTCAGCCTTTGTCAGGCGATAAGCCTCGAGTCATAGGGACTTGGCAGAGAGAGGTGCTTTACTACGGGAAACGCCAGAGCTCACATGATGTACTCAGTAGGCTGCGCATTGTCAAGTTATTCTACATCTAAACAAATAAAAAGCTCTCAAGGATGCTTATGTAAAATGGGGCAAGGCTCCTGAAACAGGCACAAATGAGAACAGAACATGGTTCAGCCTGAGTGCACTTCAGCTGGGCAGGGTGGCTTAAATCCAACATCAGAAGCTTTGCAGGTTTAGGCCAATTCAAACCTAGCTCAGGAGGGGAGCGGCAGCGATAGCAAACAGGGCACGGGATCTTGGCGCATTCCTAGGAGGGGCGTTTGCATTGCGAAAGCGCAGCACTGGCAGCTGCAGCAGAAATAGTTTGCAAAGACACATCACTAAGCAGGTTCAGCATTGTTTTCCCTTCGCTGCAGCTGCAGCATCAACCGTTCCACACGGTGACGTTCCCAAAATCTCAGCCCCTCCTTAAAGCAAGGAGCCCAACACACCCAGGTGGCAGAGGGGAGCTGGCTGCGCCAAGTTCCCATCCCCTTTCTCTGCAAAGCTAGCCTAGAGCTGGGGTCCGGGTGCTCAACAGCCACTGTGCTCCAGGCTTTCCCTTCCCGGCAGCACTTCCTCGCGTTGGTGAGATAAGGAGGGAAAGAAAGATGCCATCTGAAGCCTGACTGTGCAATTAACACACAGGAAAGCATGTGTGGGAGGTGAGGGCAAATCCAAGAGGGACTGGAGGAGGCAGGCTCATTTCCCCCTCGGCCTTGCCCCTTCCTGGCATTCTCTTCTGTTTGTTTCTCTCCCTTTCCTTGGGGCCTGACCCTGTGAATGAAATCATAGCTGAGATATTCTCTGTTCAGGACACCAGAGGTCTCTGGCCTCCCCCCTGGCTTCAGCAGGTTGCAGAGAGCTTGCCTTAGTTTCCCTGCCCGTCTGGTGTGGATAATAAACACCCTGTTCTTCACAGGCACGTGCAAACATGTGGTGGGCCTTTGCTGGAAGTATCAGAGATGAAATATGCACTGGTTTCCCTTTTTAGAGGCGAGGGAGACCAGTTTGAGTTCTGTACTGGCCTCTACCATTCTATAGCCGTATCTCCCCCATCGGACTGATGTCTCCTCTATGTTACTCTGGGGATGCCACCAGGTTAAAGTAACAGACCTGTCCAGCAATATATCAGTGTGACACAAGTGGAAAGGAAGGGACGGGGGGACACAAGGATCATCCTATGCCACACCAGCCTGCGGTGCTGCGGTGGCAATCAGCATCTGGGGCTTCCCGAGCTGAAAGGGCTACTGCAGAGTCCTAAATCCTGCATCCTGCAAGGCTGGTAACATTCATGCCCATATGAATAAACGTAAGTAACCCAGGGAGCATCTTTCTAGTACTGTGAGACCTTTCAGGTCTTCCTCACATGGGGAATAGGACCTGGAATCTTTCATGGCCCTCTGAGTCTGGCTGCAAAGTGAGCCAGGCTCTCTGAGGAGGGCAAGGCTGCCTGCCCATCAGATCAAAGCCTCAATTTCTGACTCCCAACTCCTAATCAGCTGGTGACTTTGAGTACGAGGCTTGCCTGTAAATGCAAGCTGCCCTCTCTTTGAAACAAAGTCACCTTTGTAACTGCTCTGAAAGCCATAGCTGACAGACGCCATCAAAAACCAAATGCTACAAAACATTCAAAACGGCCCTAGTGGCTCACTCGGCAGGACAGGCACGCACGGATGCGTCTGTGCAGTTGTGTGTGCCGTACCATCCTTCGGGAGGGCCATGGTATGTCATACACGATGCACTTGGGCTACAGAAATTAGATCATCCATACGGAAACACAGCCCCTGCTTGGCAAGTCACTGGCACAAATTTAGGGCATGCAGAGTATCAGCTCTCTTCTACAACCAACTGAAACTGCAGAAGAAATGCACTCAAGGTCAGATTTTCCATCCCAAATTCCAGCCAGTATATGAACGACAAGGCCACCACTTTTCTGATACAAGTTCTCTGGTGCCCTGTGCTGGGGGCTCTCGGTCTTATCTGGAAAAGCATTACTTCTCTGGAACTACCAATACCGCTTTCTGGAGGATCCTGCCGAAGTCCTGCACTGTGTTACCGTGCAAGCCCACTGCCTCTCACAGCACTGGTGTGAGACACAGCAATGGGAAGAGCACCCAGATCTTCCTGTAGTTCTCCACAGCTGAAGCCATGTCAGAACACAGCTCCAAGGAAGCTCAAAGAAAATTACATTCACAAAAAAGGCCCTTTTAATTGCAGATAATGGGAAGGCGACTGGGCTTTCTCTGTACCTCCAGCCATCCCAGTGAGCGGAAAGCTTCCCGATTGCCAATAGCCTCTTGTATCCTACAGCCAAGATCTTTAATGTGAGGCTGATATAAAAGACTAAAATTAGTCTTTTCAATCTGTACCGTTCAGACTGGTGAAGAACAAATGCAGGCTATCACCCCCTCAGCCTCAGTTTTCACCACTCAGCTTGCTGCTACTGACAGCCCCTCCATCGGTATCACCAGAGATAATGGCAACCAAGCAAAGACGCACAGAGCTATGCTCTGAACTGGGGGCTGCCAGCCTGTTAAGACCTTCCTCCGAAGAATTAATGGGGACTGAGGACAGAAAAGCAACTCAGCTATTTAACTGCACTCGCAAGACTGCTGATGGGCCTGCAAGAAACAAGTTGGTGCTCCAGTGGGCAGGGAGGCCTGTGACTCACCAGAAAGAAGAAGGATGCCTCCAGCCCAGGTGGAGCTCTCTGGAAGCTGAACCAACTATTGTCCATACTCGCCTGTTCCTGACGAGATGGCTTCCCTGGCCACCGCCATCAATGCAAAGGCGCTGTGCCAGCACTGGCTTTGGTGGCCAGAAAACATTCCTTTTTATGTTCTATTTCTGGGCTGTCCTCCTCCCCAGCCTCTGGGGTGAGCAAGTCAGAGCACTGCTAACATAATTTATACTTGAAGGTTTTTTCCAAGTGTGACAGACCTCCCACTAAAACTCTATGTGGAGGATCAAAACTACCATTGCAAACTTCCTAGCTACATATCGGTTGATAGATTCCCTTTTCGTACGTGAGCTTTGGGCGGTACATGCCATGCAAGCAGTATATACATGCATTTATATCAGCCTGAGGATTACTGATCATCGTCTGTATCCTTCCTTATTAGGCAGGGCTGTCCTCCTGCCTGTCACTCAGGGCAGGAAGCACAAACAACTCCAGATACCAAGGGTTTAGTCTTACCAGCAGGTATTCAAACCATTCGGCCCCCATCCTCCAGTCTAGACCCAGGTCCTTGGTGAGAAAGCTGGCAACGTTCTGCCGCCCTCTGTTAGACATGAAGCCCGTCGCAGCCAGCTCTCGCATGTTGGCATCGACAAAAGGAACTCCTGTTTTGCCCTCTGCAGAGACAAAAGACAGCACCGGGATGTGATGACATTATCGGGCACTCATAAATCAACCTGTGGTCATGTGGTCACAGCCACCCCAGCAGGTAAGACAGTGCCAGCGTGCAGTGGCAGGGAGAGATTTCAGTGAAGTCTAGCTGGATTCACTGGAAATTAAATGGGAAATTATACTGAAAATCGAAACGAGGAGAATTTTTGGCAAGAAAAAAACCAAGGAACAAAAAAACCTCAGGTTGGGAAACAATGAATCAGGTGGATTGCACAGAATTTTGCAGAGCAAAATAAATATGTACACAATGGTGAGATGGGCCAAGATCAGAAAAATTCTTGACAGGTGACTAATAGCAGAGAGGAATGTAGTGGACAAGTCCCCAAGGGTTAGCACCTGAAAAGTAGAGAGCCTTATCTATTGCTAAAGAAAAGATTTATTGTCCCTGTGTGCAAATGGACACACATGGCGTTAATGTGAGGAAAGATATATAGGTGTGGGTTTCACTGATTCTGATACTTTAATCTGTTAGTCTCTCTCTGTTTTGAGATATCATGCTTGCTATACATGTGACAACAAAGTTCTAAAAGCTAAAGAAAAGCAAGGATATTAAAAGGCTGTGGCATAACGGAAGATGAGATTTATTCCAACGCTGTTTTAACCTTCTAAGCAAAATCAACCAGAAGAACAAAATGTAGCAGGCATGACAATCCAGCATTGATGAGAAGGGCTGGTCAGCCTCTGTGTGACTAAACAGAAGGGACCAACAGGGTGTAAGTATTTCCACCTGGGCAGGAACATCTAACTGGGGTGCATCTCGCAAAGCCTGTACCGGCCGGCCAGAGCTTAGCCATTCATGATAGCCTGCGGGCCTGCTCCTGTGGGGTGCTTGGTCTCGGAAGGGAAGCCAAGTATCCTGGACTTGCACTGAATGGAGGGGTTGAATCCTTGTTTAAATGACAGGGCCTGATCATGCCGACTGTTCCCCTACATAACTCCAAGTTAGCGGTAGGGCACACGTTAGCATGCAGACACGTGAAAACCAAAAGCACGCGCAGCCAAATCTGCGGTTTCTACTGACCTTTCCAACAGTCGAAGAGCTGAAGGTCCTTTTTCCAGGGCACCTCCTTACTTTGAAGCCCTATTAAGGGAAAAAAAAATGAACTGCTAATGAAGACAAATGGTGATGCAGGCAGTTATTAATAAAACAGTGACAGCCGGAGGCACCTTGGTTGACACAAGACAGTAGGATGAGGCTAGCCCTCTCAGTGGTGTTACAAACAAGCCACATTCCTTCTGCAAAGGTTTAGCGATGAGCTGTTCCTCCTTTCAAGCATTGCAAAGGGGAGTCTCATGCACACAGAGGATGCTCAAGCCCTAACGGATTTTGATTATTTGTCTTGTTGGTTGTCCTGGTTTCAGCTGGGATAGGGTTAAATTTCTTTGTAGTAGCTAGTATGGGGCTACGTTTTGGATTTGTGCTGGAAACAGCGGTGATAATGTGGAGATGTTTTAGTTGTTGCTAAGTAGCGCTTACACTGGTCAAGGACTTTTTCAGCTTCCCGTGCTCTGCCGGGTGCACAAGAAGCTGGGAGGGGACACAGCAGGACAGCTGACCCCAACTGACCCAAGGGATATTCCATACCATATGACGTCATGCCCAGTATATAAAACTGGGGAAGAAGAAGGAAGGGGGGACATTGGGAGTGATGGTGTTTGTCTTCCCAAGTAACCATTACACACGATGGAGCCCTGCTTTCCTGGAGATGGCTGAGCACCTGCCTGCCCATGGGAAGTAGTGAATGAATTCCTTGTTTTGCTTTGCTTCTGTGCGCAGCTTTTGCTTTCCCTATTAAACTGACTTATCTCAAACCATGAGTTACCTCACTTTTACTCTTCCGATTCTCTCCCCCGTCCCACCAGGGGGGAGTGAGCGAGCAGCTGCGTGGGGCTTGGCTGCTGACTGGGGCTAAACCACAACATTGGTGTTTGCTCTTTTTTTTTTTCACTTAAAAATGACTCAGACCTCACAAGTGGCAGATGATGTGCTCTGGCCCAAGCCAGTGTTTTCTTGGTCAGTTTTACTCCAGGACGATGTTTATGTGAAATCTGTTTCTGTAGCAGATACTGAACCCAGAGCTGCCTGGCAGAAGCCCCCAATAACACTTTGCTTCTGCAGTGAGGTGAGAACAGATGAGGGGGATGGCTTTATGTTGGCAGGGGTCCGGTGGCAATTACAGTCCTCCGGACAGTGGAACGGAGACAATAGGGATGACTCAAGTCTAGCTCCAGGCATCTAAGGTTAGGCCTGCCACTGGCACCCAGTGCCATGTGAGAGGCTGTAGGGCATCCGAAACAGCCACACAGGCCTGGCAGATGTGACACAGGCCCTGAGGGAAACACGCTCCTCCGCAGCCACAGCTGGATGCCAGGCAGATTGACCTTGGGCACCTAAAACAGCGCTGTGTGCTGAGGCGTGGGCAGCTGCATCCCACGGAGAACAGCTCACCCAACACAGGCAGCAGCTGTCAGGTTTCCTGACTATATGGACTGGATATTTGTTGCTGCACTGAGTGCCCAGACCCTCATTCCATGTGTAGACAGCTGCACGTAAGTGACTGGGTCCGGAGCTGAAACTTGTTCTGATCCCTCTGTAGTGCAAGGCAGAAAGAATATCTGGTTTCTTGGGATTCAGACTGCTGGGTCAGCTCCTGCTCTGTCCCAGACTCTCTGGTGAACCTGGGCAAGCCTGGAGCCTGGATTCTCCACCAAAGGAGGAGCGTCTCCGAACAGCGTCTTTACTCTTATTGTGCTGCTGTTTGCCACTAAGGTGTTAATACTACACCTCATATCTAATCAGATTTGGGGCAGAAGTCTCAGTGTCTACACTGTGTCCAGCCCTGTGGTGTGGAGGCACTTCTGTGCTAACAGTAAGTTCCTGGGAACATCCCAGGGTGGTGACACGAGTGCTCTGAGAAGAACATTTGTACAACACAATGTTGACAGCCTCTTCTCTTACTTTCCCTGTTGTAAGACTGTAGCTTTCCTCACCAAATATGGTGATCCATACACACCTCTTAATGAGAAAATCCTTTTGCCATACTTCAGGGCCACAAATCGAAAGTAATCCCGCCACAGCAGCTCAAACAGGATCCTGAAACACAAAGCCATACTTGTATTTTACTGTGGGTCAGATAAAATTACTGAATTAGGATGTGGCTTCCACAGCACCCATCATTAACGCCGTGAGGTTTATTCACAACGAGCAATTTCACGTACCTTCCCATGACACCATTCTTGCCCCAGGCCTGCTTACCTAGCTTGCACCTGGATGACTACAGTGAAAGCAAACTTTGCATGAATCACTTGAGAAGCTTTGCTTAACTCTACTGCAGGAGCAGAGTATCAGGAAACCTGTTTCTCATCTGTCCCCACTGGGATATAATTCTCCAAAGAGCAGGGCGAGGACCTGATTCAGCTTCACGCTTCCGCATGAGCAACCATGTCAGCACATTCCTAAGAGCTCTGCATTGATTTAAGCAATCACCTTTGTAAGGGACTTAAAGGCACCTTTCAAAACTGCGTTTCCAGTGGTCTAGCTCATGAGATCAGGTGCTAGGCCCGCAGAAAATAGATAGTCTTACATTAAAAATAATTATATAAAAATAGCTTCTCATAAAACAATGGCACCTCAGCCTCTGAGACCTGCTTCAGATCTCCGGCTCAGCTAATGTTTAGGCTTACAAGATCTTTCTGGAAATCTGATTACAAAACAGGACACTGTCCAAATACTAAAAGCTACTGTCATGTTACTGAGGTTCAACCAGTCCCTCGTGTGCAGCCACCATGACCTGTACTTCACTGTACAATTGACTGCAGTGCCTGGGAGCTTGACAGCTTCTATTTTATAATTATTTATCACTTTAAAATGCTTAGCTCACTCTGGCACCCCAGCTGCAGGGAGGCTAGCTGGCTATTGATGGAAAAATATGAATATGTTCATTTCTTGAAATCTTTCTTTTCTTAATTGTCTTTGAAGAAAAAAAAACACCATATACTTCAACAGGCAAGAGGTCGATATTTTATCTGGCATTTGAATTTTAATGAAATTGAGTATTTTGGCCGGAATTGTTGGCAATATTCTGCCTGTTCTTCACCAACACTGTGCTATTTGACATGTTGCAAATGTAACAAAGCAATACAAAAACATGGCTCTACAGTTTGCAGAGAATTCCTGGCTTGGGTTTTTTTCCCATCCAGGTCTAGCGTTAGGCCAGGCTCCAACACGAACCTGCTCCTCCACAAAAGCTCTCTACCAGGCTCTAATTCCCAGTGTCTGGGCAGAGCAGAGTGCACGAGCAAGGTCAAGGCCAGCCCAGGGATGGATACACTGACCTCAACTGTCCCCCAGACTCCTTCAGGATAACCTGCAGCCAGCGGTAGCGTGAGGAAGAGCACGGGTGACAAGGCGGGATGCATTACGCCCGCTTCCAGTCCCCTCTTCCCCTTTGCTATGGTGGTGTGCTCATGGCCAAGCAGCTGAGTAAGCAGGGGGCCATTTGCGAGCCTGTGGCCGAAGGTCCTTCTGACACCACGTGATTCGTACAGGTCACGCAGTCGTCGAGCCTTTTGGATGAAACCCTGGTCACATCCTTGGTGTGATAAACCCTTTGGCTTTTTTTTGTAAATCATTCTTCTTCCTTCTCATCCAGCGCATAATAACAATACAGAGAGGGAGAGTGATGATTTACAGAGATCAGTTTTTAAAATCATGAGCCACAATTTCCCGGCAATAATGACAATTAGCATTAATAATCTTTACTTATAAAGTGCCTAAAGCCTCTGGATGTCAAAGGCAGACTAATAAATCCATACTGAAACAGAACTGCAAAGCAACCCAGAGGAACCAGAGAGCAGGCACACGGAAAACAAACGTTAATTAAGAAGAAAGTTAACAAATCACCCTCTCCTGTGCGTGAGATGCCAGTTCCCTTTTCAGAGAAAACAAGCCACAGTGGTGGTGCAGGGACATACCAGTATGTGCTCTGATTTGCTGTTCTCTCTTTTTCATACTTCTGGATCTGCTCATAGATGTATCGAGGTGAAATGCAGCCCAGCGCCAGCCTGAAGGCAGAAGAATGTTGTCCTGAACACAGTGCGGGACTGACAGCTTGATGTCTGCGCAGAGGGAGTGGAGGGGCAGTTTTGTGTTTAGAGTCGTTGTCCAAAAACTTCTGCTTGGTTTGCAGTTATGCCACTGACTTCCCAAACGGCTTTAGCTAAGTTGTATGACTTTCTTTGAAACTCTGCAATCGAGAATCAAAATCCCCCCCCTTCCCAGCATATGACTGTTACAGGAGCCTCCAAGCTACCGAGAGAAATCATTTTACAGAGGTTTGATACCTTTTGCCTAAAAGTCTCGATCAGCTGGTGACTTAGCACACCAAGGACAAACCGAGAAATGGATCTCAAATGTCAACCTCTACATCATCTGCCTTAGCTTTTCAACAGCTTGATTTTCTTAGAAATGTATTTTACTGCAATTTCCCACTAGGGCTTGTGGAAACATTTGATGTTCTGATGAATTCTGAAAAATGGGAAGAAAGGGCCTGAAGAGTTTTTCTTAACTGACCAGCTCGAACACTTAGAAATGGCCAGTATGAGGTGGCAGCAATTTGGACCGGTCTGATTTTGACTATCTAACGGAAGAACACTTTGGGGCAGCCAGATCAGCACTGTCCGCTCTGGGCAAACCACCAGCTTCAAAAATCTCCAGTGGAGATCACCAGAGAAAGACCTGCTGCAGTGCCAGCGGACCTGGGACCCCAAAGTGCCACCAGGTGGAGCCATCCGCTGCAATGCTGAAGCACAAAGCCGGTTGAAAATAAATCCTGACCCGTAGCAGCCTCAAAGCATTGTTTCATATTGCAATTCTGTCGGGAAAACACTCCAGATGCTCTCAGCGTTAAGCTGCTGCAGTTTCAGTCCAGAATTAATTCTGCCCCTTCCAGCTCCCGAGACTAAAACCCCTAATTAGAAGTCATCATATTTACCTCATACAAGAGATTCTTTTGCAATAGGAACAATCTGATGCGTCTCTTCACCCCGCAGTAAAACGGAATGGCAGTGAGGTGAGGTGACTTGCTCCGCAGTATTCAGCAAACCAGGACCAGATCAAGTTCTGCTACAGCCTCATCAACACACTGAAGCTATGCTTCTTCCCTGGCTGCCCTCAACCGTCCCAGATACCCCAAACAGCACAAAGCCAAAGACAAGTTGTGTATCTGTCCAGCGTCTTGTCTGCACCACTGTTGCCAGCACACTGGGCTCTTGGCACAGTATTGCTACACCTCAGCAATTCCTAATTGCGTGAATGTTCCCAGGGAACCGCAATAAAGAGCAGCTCTGAGGCTGCTCTACCCCAACAAAACGGGCAAGGGAGTCATACCTGGACCCCTACCCACGTCCACTGAGCACTCAGCAGGCAGGTAACATCAGTTTGGGGCAGGAGCAGAGAAGGAGCTTCCAGTCTCACAACAAAAATCTTTACCATGGTGCAAATTTAGTTGAGTAATCCATTCCCAGCAGTCCGTTCCGAGTCTCCTTGTAAGATGCAACGAGGTTCTGTGCAAGCAAAGGAACAAAAGGTTTTAATACTTTACATGCAACCTGCTAAATATGTTTTCTTTCATACTGGAGCCAGGGCAATCTGGCAGGGCTGGGCTCCCTCTCATGGCTGCCTGCGAGGATTACAGAGCTGCCAAATCACTGCCTCCAGTGCACAGGAATTAATCAGGCCAGCAATTTTCGTTAGAGCTCTGGGATGCACGTCACAAGCTACGCTCCCTGCTTCAGCCTGCAGCACATCTCTTTCTACAAGCACTGTGAAACTGCTGTACCACTCCCTGCCCGTACATGTCCGACTTTAGATCAATAATTCACTTACAAGCACCAGTGGGACTGGCGGTCAGTTCCCTTGTCCATGTTTGGCTGCCTGTTTGGCTTTGAGAACCACAGTGCCTGACAGCACCCAACACTCAGCTGCAGGAATCCTGATCGCTGTTATTTCTGGGCTACCCACATTTCCAGCAGGGTGCAGAGCCTCCATTTTCAGGGTGCTCCATTGACAATGCAGAGGATGTTTTCCTTATTGCTGAGCAGGGCTTACACAGAGCCAAGGCCTTTTCTGCCCCTCACCCCACGCCACCAGCGAGTGGGCTGGGGGTGCACAAGGAGTTGGGAGGGGCACGGCTGGGACAGCTGACCCCAACTGACCCAAGGGATATTCCACACCATATGATGTCATGCTCAGCATATAGAGCTGGGGGAAGAAGAAGGAAGGGGGGGACGTTTGGAGTGATAGTGTTTGTCTTCCCAAGTAACTGTTACACACGATGGAGCCCTGCTTTCCTGGGGATGGCTGAGCACCTGCCTGCACATGGGAAGCAGTGAGTGAATGCCTTGTGTTGCTTTGCTTGTGTGCGAGGCTTTTGCTTTACTGATTAAACTGTGTTTATCTCAACGCATGAGTTTTCTCACTTCTACCCTTCCGATTCTCTCCCCCATCCCACTGGCAAGGAGTGCGGGAGCGGCTGGGTGGGGCTGAGCTGCCCACAGGAGTTAAACCACAACAACATTCCCCAACAGCAAGGGAATGCAGGAACTTCTGCAGCACAGCTGAAAGAATACCCCGGGGGCTGTCCCAGTGAGCACACCGGAGACAGCACACCTCTTAACCCATCTCAGCTGGAGAGGTGCTACCCCCTTTATCCACAAAGCTCTGTAGGGTCTGATGCTGTTGGAAATCAGCACACACGCCTTCACCTAAATTCACACAAGGCATATTTAAGGCAGTTTCTCAAACTAGACTAGGAAAAGGTTCAAAAACAGTCAGGATGCACAGACAAAATGGAGTCAGCAGCGGCTTCACTCCAGCAAAGTGAGGGAGCAAGAAGTAGCTGTAATTATTGTCTGCAAGTTTTTAAACCAGACTACTGGGAACCTCCTGTTATTTTTAACCGCAGCCAGCAGCTTGGGTTGGTTGTTCCTCACCCCAGTTGCAATTGCGGCCCTTCAGGCCACTTTTTACTCTTCCAAAATGGAGGAGCTGCATTCTGATTATGTGGGACAGGAGAGTAGAAAGGGCAAATCAAGGTAAAGGAGCTAAAAAATTGTCCCAATTCCCAAAAGCTCATGGAAAAAAAGACTTAAGAGGGATGGCCACTAAACTAGGTCCCTAAGTATTTGGCTTACATTCCCAGTTCCTGGATGACTTCTTTTTGATTTAGTTTGTCTCTGAAAAACTGAAATAATGCTAATTCCCTCCTTTGTAAAGTGTTATACAGGATCTAAGGAAATATTATTAGGAAGTGAAATTGCAGCCTCACCCACTTGCACAGCTGTATGTACAAGGGGGAGGATGGAGACAAGGAAATGTAAGAGTTACCGTGTCCCAAAAATAATACTGCAGTCTCATTAAAGCTTGGGTCTCTCCTCCGCTGCAGGGGAAGGCTGTTCGCGGATCAGTCACAGGATCTGCCACAGAAAACACCATCACCTTGTTATCCCCCTGGAAAGCATCTCAAAGGTAGGGATGTTCAGCAGTAGGGATGTCTGCTTTGGCGACATGAAAGATTGTGCCCTGGTCTTCCTTTAAAACAAGGGCCACATCAAACATTGAAAATTACTGATTAAGAGGATGTTTTCTACCCAGCTGCAGGGCAGCTCGTCCACGCAGGGAATTTACCTTCTCTTGCTGAATGATTAAACAGAGGGTTGGTTACAGTTTGAAGGGCAACCACTGCCTTTGGGAGGTTTCTGTGTTTTGATTCTCAGTAAGAAACATCTCTAAGTAGGATTTCATGGCAGCAACTGCTAAATTAAGTTTTCTTACCCTTCTGTCCCAATTCCTCCATTGTAGGGATACACCCTTCTTCCACGCCCGGAGCCAGAGGCTTTAGCTGATCTGCCATGCGCAGGGTTGGCCGGACCTTCACCTCTGATTCCACTGCTTTTCGGAAATGGGTGTAGACATCGGGCAACCTGCACAGATGACAGTGCAGTCAGGTCTCCGTAGGATGGCTGCCCCGGCCCCTCCGCACAGCCCCACACAGCTTCCACAGATGAAGGGTTAGCTTTTTAGCCTGTGCTCTCCTGAGGGACGAGTTCATATTTGTGATGCATATTTGTGCAACACCTGGCACAGAAGATGCCCCGGGACCTAGCAGCAATAGCAAGTTCAGTCCTTCACCCAATTTCTTTCTGCTTCTGATGGAAATGGTGCTTTCTCAACTTAAGGTGTGTCCTGATGGGGCCATCCATGAAGGTCAGAATTATCTCAGCTAATTTTTGATTACCCACAAGGCTGACCTCAAGATAAAATTTTGCCACTCCCCACTGCCTTTTCAGTCAATGGAGGGAAACAAGCATTTTTATGGCCTGACTCTTCTGCCCTATTTTATACATTTTCTGTAGGATACCATCAATCACTCAACTCCATCAACTACCCCTCAAGTGACTATTGAGGGAGCCATGAATAGTCCACATGCAAAGGGCTACTGTCACAGGCAGCTGCATTTATCCAGAGGGAGTAACAGAGCAACCCAGTCCGATGTCATGAGGACTCGCACTGCAGACCAAGTATCCAAACTGTGCTGGTCGAGGGCAAAGAGAAATCAGTTCCTCAGTAAAGCACCTCTTGGCTTTATGCATATTGGAGCGTAAATCCTACTAGTGCAGTGGGATGAATGTGCCCCTTCCCCTTGATGTTTATGAGCATGACAGCACTGTTCCATAAATGCGGATGGACTAATGGGTCCCTTTCTGTGGGACCGGATAGCTACGATCCCTCCTGAGCAGTTCCCTGGAGTGAGAAACAAACAGGACAGTGGAGGAGTAAGTGATACTGCGGAGCAGCCCACCTGGCAATAGGCCTGAAGGGAAGGTCGTCCCGATGATACAGCGTGGATGCCCAGAATGTCTGAACCTTCACCCCATGCTGACAACACACTTGGCACAGCCCCTTCTCCACATCCAGCTCCTCCTGCGTGGCCTGGGGAGAACAAAATGCATCGAGGCCACAGCTGCATGGCCTCAGCTCCCACATGAACACAGACCCTGGTCTTGCCCTCCTCCCTCACCTCCGCATTTAGCTTCATCCCTTTAGAGACAGTTTCACACAGACAATCTCTGAGTATTTCCCTCTGCCAAACCCAGCAGGTGTTTTCACTCTCCCTTAGTAGTGCCAATGCCAGAATAAGGAACTCCTTGATGTAAGACATTGCAGATCTTTTAAATTTGCATGGACTGGAAAGGTGACTGGACAAATGTATGTAAAAGAAATCCACTGAGGGTTAATGAGTATCAGGATAGCACTCCTGTGTCAAGAAGTACTTGAGCCACGGATTCTTGGAGAGCTGGGAAAGTATGCAGGGGAAGTATCTTTACAGATATGTCCTGTTCCTGTGGTCTTCTCTGGGCATCTGTTATCGGTCACTGTGAGGAAAAAGGCTATGGAGTTAGATGAGGCCTTTTGTCTGATCCCCTGTGGCTGCGCTGCATGAGGTAGGGCACTATGGCGTGTGTAGGTTGTTGCGTTACAAGGGTTGTAGGCCTGACAACAGGGATACCTGCGGTGCAGGTCTGAGGCCCAGACTCTGCTAATACTGACTGCACCTGCATCCATATATACATATGTCTGTCTGTACACAGAGCCTCCAGGCCCAGTGGTTTGCATCCAGAGCCCACCGTTGGATTCAGCAGGCTCTGGATCAACCCACTTAGTTTGCTCCATGAAGACAGGTCAGTGACATGCCAACTCTGTGTTGGCAGTCTGGGACCGGACTCATGTTTCATTCAACACACTGGTGGGCAGCTGCCTAAATGTGGGTACTCTCAGCTCCCTGTGGGCCTTTCTACACTCAATACAGTATGCCCCATGGCAGCTAGCTCCCTGTGCAAGGGAGGCGCCAGGAAAAGGCAGCTTGATGCAAACAGAAGGAGAAACTGATTCAGCGGACTTAAAATGCCAGTTTCTGGAAACCCCTCTTCCTGAAGACACAGCACTTGCAAGTGATCAATCACAAATAGCTGCTGTCATCCAGCAAGGACTCCCACCCGGACACCTACACCATCCCCATCCCGGGAGCTAGCCAGTTTCCCCAAGGTTAACTATATCACAGACAGGAAAGGCTCTGAACATACAGGATCTGCATCACCATTTTGTGGAAGAAACGTCTACACCTAATTTTATCTTTTAACAATGTTGCTGTCGCTCAGATATTTCCCCTACCTCTTCATGGAAAGCCACAGCACTGACAGAGCCCAACTGAGTAATGAGATCACAGACCACATCTTCTGGCTTCCCCTTCCTCACAACCAGGGTACTGCAAACACAAAACATTGGCCTGAATTAGATTTGCTGTTATTATGTGTACAGGAGGACCTAGTTCTGGCCCAGGCACCCATGTACTAGTTATCTAGGGAGCACGCATAGCATGTGGAGGCAGACAGACAGGATTTGACTAGCCTACATTTTTTAGGACCTAATGAACAGTTTGTAAGCCTCTGGGGCTGAGCGTGTGTCAAACACATTTCTACCACCCCAGATGCCTTAGAAAGGATGGCTGGGCAGAAAGCCAGGCTGTTACCTAAAAGTGAATCTGTCAGATCTGTTCATCCTCACACACTGAGGCTGAGGTTCAAGAACCAATTCCCCTTTCAGTCCCCTTCACAAGTAGTGGTGGCCTGTGGGCAGACCCCTCTTGTCATGGTTTTAGCTGGGATAGAGTTAATTTTCTTCCCTGTAGCTGGCATAGTGCTGTGCTTTGAAATGAAAACAATGTTGATAACACACCAATGTTTTGGTTGTTGCTGGGTAGTGCTTATACTAGTCAAGGACACTTCTAACTTCCCATGCTCTGCCAGGTGCACAAGAAGCCGGGAGGGGAGGGGGCACAGCTAAGAGAGCAGATTCAAACTGGCCAAAGGGATATTCCATATCATGTAACGTCATGCCCAGTATGTTAACTGGGAGGAGCTGGCTCGGGGACCAGCAGTGTTGGTTGGCGGGTGGTGAGCGTTTGTATTGGTTTTTTTTTTTTTTCCTTTTTCCATTTTCCTTTTTATTATATTATCATTATTGTTATTATTATCATAATCATTATGAATTTATTTTAATTATTAAACTGTTCTTACTCAACCACAAGTTTTTTTCCTTTTGCTTTTGCTCTTCCGTTTCTCTCCCCCATCCCACAGGGGTGGGGGGAGTGACCAAGCGGTTGTGTGGTGTTTAGTTGCCGACTGGGGCTGAACTACGACACCTCTCCACTTTCACGTGGGAGTATTCAGAGGAATTCTTTCCCCTGAATGCTCTGTGTTTGTAATGGAGCCAGCAAAACTTCTCTCCCACCTTGCAACCTTACCAACTGCCCAGCTGTGTACCCAGGGCACCAGACCAAAAGAGAAGCTGTGGTGAGAAAGGTGGTCAGAGGTGGGTGTAGAGTTCTGTGAGGAGCTTCATATGTGACTCTGCCTCTCTCCCTCACACACACACACACAGAGTACTGTGTCATCTAACAGAGGCCTGTGCTGGAGAAGAGTTTCTTAAAGAGGTAACAGAGTGGTTTTGCCAGAATAATTTAAAGCATAACTGAAAAGTTTCTTCAAAGATGGACTGGGACTGAAGAAGACAGGAGCAACAGGTGCTGCTGAGAGAGCTGTTCCCCTTACATCCCACAGAAAAGCAGAGATCAGGCTGCCCCCAGGGAACACCACATGTTGGACATGGAGGAGATTTCTGTCTACCACTGCATTAAGAAGATACTTCATGACTGGAAATGGAGCCACACATCTCTCACTGCAGAAGACCAATCTCTTACCAGCCACTGACAACAGCACAGCAGCATTCAACCAGCTCTGAATCTGTTCACCGCAGGGTGTGGGTGCAGATACCCGCTGATCAGTTCTTCCAGTCTCCTATAACATTCACCATCAGCACAGTCCACGCTGCACTGCAAACCCAGAGCCATTCCTCTCTTTTCTACTATCACTGTTATGCTGCTCTGGGAGAAGACAGGCTGGCTGACATGTCTTCTGCGAAGCGAAGCTAGATGTTATCTGGTAATGGGATCCTTCAGCATCCAGACCTTCAGACCCTGGTCTACCCCAGTTATGGTTTCTAAAGAAGGAGAAATCCCTGAAGACCCCTTTCCCACAGTGTAGCCTGCCAAAGAGATGGCTTTAGTGGGACAGGGCATGAGCAAACTTAACCCTCCAGTCTCATAAGCCAGGATCTATGATGGTCTGTCTCAAGCCAACACCTAGGGAAAACTCACTAGGGACAAAGACGGGCACATGACATGGGGCTAGTGTTGCTGCCTATATCTCGAAAGACTGCCGTTCATGTCTTCACTCGTCAAGACTCAGGGCAAAGCGCTCAAGACTGACGCCCATCTGTGGTATCTGAGTTCAAGAGAGCAAAAGCTCAAATAGCGCGCAGCCTGGATGGCTCTGCCATCCCTTGCAGGTGCCACAGCAGGTCGTCTAACAGGGGCTATGTACGGGACCTTATTATATCTAACAGAAGGGCTGTGGGTCTCTGAAATGAACCATGACCAGATCCCAGAGTATCTGACACGATTTGACTCACAGCACAAATACGTGTTGAAAAAGACAAAGAAAATAAAAACAGATGTGTTATTTGCACTGTGCTTTCTCAACTACCTTCCTTTTTTCTTGAGAGTTTCCCTTAGATCCTTCACGCTTTCCAACAAAAACCTGAGCCGATGAGGCCCTGTCTTCGGGAAGCTGTAGCAGTGGGTGCCCAGGTAGTGCCGCGGGTCGAAGCAGTAGAGGGGAATAACGAAATCTGCGTTGCTCTGAGCCCAGTGGAGCACCTGGAAACACAGAGAGGACCTCGACAGCTCTCGGGGGTAGGGTGCAGGATGCGCTCCCCAGCCTACCCAAAAGCGGGGCTATTTCTAAAGAAATACCCGTGGGGACGCAGGCCGGGCCCTACCTGGTTATCGTGGGCGCGCAGGTCGCAGCGCAGCAGGCAGATGGTCGTCCTCGCTGCCCCCGACATGGTGCCTCGACGGGGCCTGTCCCGCCTCAGCCGGCTCGTTTCTGTCCTCCCTCAGCCCGGCCCCCTCAGCCCGCCTCGGCTCTTGTCCTCCCTCAGCTCGGTGCCTGTCAGTCCGGCCCGGCCCCCTCAGCCCGCCCCGCTCCCGCCTCACCGCCCCGCTTCCCCTTCAGCCCGCCCCGCTCCCGCCTCACCGCCCCGCTTCCCCCTCAGCCCGCCCCGGTCCCGCCTCACCGCCCCGCTTCCCCCCCAGCCCGCCCCGGTCCCGCCTCACCGCCCCGCTTCCCCTTCAGCCCGCCCCGGTCCCGCCTCACCGCCCCGCTTCCCCCCCAGCCCGCTCCCGCCTCACCGCCCCGCTTCCCCCCCAGCCCGCCCCGGTCCCGCCTCACCGCCCCGCTTCCCCTTCAGCCCGCCCCGCTCCCGCCTCACCGCCCCGCTTCCCCCTCAGCCCGCCCCGGTCCCGCCTCACCGCCCCGCTTCCCCCTCAGCCCGCCCCGCTCCCGCCTCACCGCCCCGCTTCCCCCCCAGCCCGCCCCGGTCCCGCCTCACCGCCCCGCTTCCCCCCCAGCCCGCTCCCGCTTCGCCGCCCCGCTTCCCCCCCAGCCCGCCCCGGTCCCGCCTCACCGCCCCGCTTCCCCCCCAGCCCGCCCCGGTCCCGCCTCACCGCCCCGCTTCCCCCTCAGCCCGCTCCCGCTTCGCCGCCCCGCTTCCCCCTCAGCCCGCCCCGCTCCCGCCTCACCGCCCCGCTTCCCCCCCAGCCCGCTCCCGCTTCGCCGCCCCGCTTCCCCCTCAGCCCGCCCCGCTCCCGCCTCACCGCCCCGCTTCCCCCTCAGCCCGCTCCCGCCTCACCGCCCCGCTTCCCCCCCAGCCCGCCCCGGTCCCGCCTCACCGCCCCGCTTCCCCCCCAGCCCGCTCCCGCCTCACCGCCCCGCTTCCCCCCCAGCCCGCTCCCGCTTCGCCGCCCCGCTTCCCCCCCAGCCCGCCCCGCCCGGGAGGGGCCGTCCCGCCTCCGGCTGCCTGCGGGCCCGGGATGGTGGCGGGCCCGGGACGAGCCCTCAGCGGCGTCGGTGTGGGCTGTGCGGGCGCAGAGGAGGCGGCGGGGCAGGAGGCCCGTTTCCAGTAGCCTGAAGTCCCCACGCCTTTCTGTGCAGCCTCTCACCAGAGCCCACTTACCGCTGAATTTGTGATTTTTTTTCTTTAACTTCGATAATCTCTCTTCCACATAAGAGCAGCTGGGAGCCACCTCACACAGAAGCGCTGCCCCATTTGTGCCATCGTGCTGGGGTGCAGCCATGGTGAAACACCTGCAAGGAGCACCGCTCACCCGGCTCTGACTATTAATATTGATTAATATTTATCCTCTAAGTGCCGAGGCTGCGATAGGGCTGCACCCTTGCCCGCTAGTGTGTGAGCCAGCTTTGTGGACAGCTTGCTCACCTGTTGACTAGCAAAAGGTGAGCTGTAGATTAGCAATAATTAGTGGCTTTGACTTCCAGCACTGAGAGTGACAGCCGAAGTGAAAAGGCTTGGCTCATCTTAGAGTTTTCATAAGTCAAGTGATGTCATCACACCAGTGATGACACATCCCTTACCCACTGATCTGTCACTCAGGATCCTTCTTCTCCATTTGACAGCTCTTGTAATAAGAGGAAATGCAAAAGAAAACCCCAAACCCTGCTTGGTTCCCTGGCAGAGGTCTCTGGCCACATGGTCCCCTCGTGTAACTCTGCTGGTTCTCCTGGGATGGGAGAGGATGGGGAAGGGGTTAATGTGTTGCAGCAAGGAGTTGGTGATGACTGGGGATCCAAGCTTACAGAAGTGAATTGCTGCAACTCATTCAAGTACCTGAATTGCTAAAGTGGAGCTTTTGGTGGAGCCACATGGACTCTTAGATGCTGTCCAGAGATTAAATGTGGTGCCCAAACCCCAGTGGGTCCTGAGGAGTCCTGGCTTTATTTCCATCTCCTCCAGGCTGGCAGATCCTTTGCACGCAATCTGCGCTGGCTGGCTGTGGGAAGTGATGCCGATTCCCCGTGTGACCCACATGACACATCATCTCCTGATTCCCTTTCTGTGCAACAAGGGCTCCTTTTCCTGGCTCAGCAGACTGCAGCCCACTATAAGAACCAGTGACTCATCTCAGAGGGCTCATGTTTGGTGAAAGAAAAGTAGAGCCAAAACTTTGGCTCGCGCCCAAGGAAAACGCTGTTGTCAGCTTGCAGTGCATATGCCATAGAAGCACACACTTCTCTATCGTATAAGAAATGGAGGGGTTTTAGGAATCCAGTTTATAAATCTTCCCTGTTTGCCTTTGCCTTCATTTGGACAAGGACAAACAGTGCAGTTGGCTTCACTTTTGTTTGCAGTCGGGTTTCCCCCACAATGGCTTGGTTGACATTAAGCTGGGCCAAGTCTGGCAATAATGACATCCTCTTGCAGCTTACTCATAGCTGCTAGACAGCCACCCACTTGCACTGCAACTTAAAGAGGTCGTATTTAATGTGCGTGCAAAAGAGATGTGCCCTACTGCCTGGAAGGGGTTTGTTTCCCATTGGTAAGGAAGGCTGCCTTCCACTAAACAGAAACCTCTGCAACATAAATAAACAGAAAAGATTTTAAACTCTTGATATGCCAAAAAAGAAACAAAGGGGGTTTAAAAGTGAGTGAGTCTCTGCCAGCTTTCTATTTGCACGGATATAAAGGATGCAAGGTGTCCAACATTGCGGTGGTGGCAAGAACACCACAACAGACTGCACCGACATAGCTCTTAAATGTCACAACCTAGGCAGCAAGAGCGGGCTGGAAAAACAGAGGTCCATAAAGGACACAGAGTTTGCTCAGGCCCAGAACCCAGACCTCCTTACACCCAACGCTGTACCCTTTCTGTCACATGGCTGGAGGTCAATTTTATTTCCCTTGCATTCTTGTAGGAGAGTACAAACCCTGTTGTACACTCAGGCCACTGCTTTCCAAAACAGTGTTGGTTGCATCCATTCTGTAGTCTACCCTGATAATAAAGCACGATAGCTTTTACTTAGACAGTTGTTTCTCCTTCTTAGATTCTGCACATACGTCTTCTCAGTCCCTGCTTCTGTGAGACCTTGTGAAATCATCCTCTGAAAATACATGTAACAGGGTGTTTAGGAAAAGCGGTGGTGAGGAGTACTTTGTTCCAAAATTAGAAAACCGGAGACCTGGCGTTGTGAACTGCAGGCTCTCCAGTCTCCTTGCCTGGATTTTCCATTCAGATGAACACAGTCAAGAAGAACAAAAGCTTTGCTTTTTTTCCACAGACACCTGTCTCTTTACTCCAAGACAGTGTTCCAGCTTTCCATTCTCCTTTTGGGAAGCAGAGAAGCTTTGCCAGCAGATGCCGCAATACCAGCAGTCTCCATGCCAGTATGGAGGGGAACACGCTTTCCACCATCATTTTTTTTTCTTTTAAGTATCCTCCAAGAAATGGCTTCCTTCCTGGAGCCCTGACGTTGTTAGTTAATTCATGGAACGTGGGGGGAGGTCTGTGAACTTTGATGAAGTTACCCAGGGAACCTGTGATAAAAGAATTGGATAGCCATGGACCGTCCAGACCTACGAGAAACTTAGGAACCAGGCTAGACAGAATCTAGCAATTGCTTCTTGCAATGTGAACAGCGGCATGTGATCCCTTTGTTTCTCAGCCAACCTCAGGGGATACAAGGTCCTGGACAGACCCCAACTCCCAAGTCAATAATCGTTTAGTGGTACTCTTCCCCTTGCTGCTTTGGGTGTCCTTTTTCACTCATTAAAACCATTTATCGTCTCTTGTTTATTCCTGAAGTCAAATGTTACAGTCAGAAATGCTCGTTGTACCCATCTTGGGTAACAGAGCTGTAGAATTGCACCTCATCACTCCTGCAGTAAGCTCTCCTCTTGTGGCTTGTGCAGAACAAATCTGTTAGAAAGACAGGCAGTTTTGTGGTGGAGCAAATGGAGGTGGCCCAAACACCCCTCCCCTCCTCTTCCCTCCCCTCCTCTCCTCCCTTCCCTCCCCTTCCTCTCTCCCTTTCTGGAACTGACTTGCTGTAGTGGAAGTTCAACAACATACAAACACCAACATTTTTGTTTTCCTAGACAGAAAAAGGCTGTGATGAAGCAATGAGGCAGGAGAAGGCAGAAGTCTTCCTCAATAGGGACAACCTCCTGTTGACCAGGAACAGTGTCTATGACAGCAGATACAGCAACAGCAGGTCCAACCATGCACTGAGCAGCACTGTAAACAATAAGGTAGAAGGTAACTATCGCACATTGGCTATGGATTCTTTTGAGAATGGAATCATAGAATCATTAAGGTTGGAAAAGACCTCTAGGATCATCAGGTCCAACCATCAACTGAACACCCCCAGGCCCCCTAACCATGTCCCAAAGTACCACATCTGCACATTTTTTTAACACCTCCAGGAATGGTGACTCCACCACCTCTCCAGGCAGCCTGTTCCACTCCCTGACCACTCTGGCAGGGAAGATATTTTTCCTAATATCCAATCTAAACTTCCCCTGATGCAATTTGAGGCTGTTTCCTCTTGTTCTATGACTGGTGGCTTGGGAGAAGAGACCAACCCCCACCTTGCTACAGCCTGTCTCAGACAGTTGCAGAGAGTGATAAGGTCTCCCCTCAGCCTCCTCTTCTCCAGGCTAAACACCCCCAGCTCCCTCAGCTGCTCCCCACCAGACCTGCTCTCCAGACCCTTCCCCAGCTCCGTTGCCCTTCTCTGGACACGCTCCAGCACCTCAATGTCCTTCTTGTCCTGAGGGGCCCAAACCTGAGCCCAGCATTCGAGGTGGGGCCTCCCCAGGGCTGAGCACAGGGGCCCCATGCCTGCCCGGCTCCTGCTGGCCACACCAGTGCTGACACAAGCCTGGGTGCTGTTGGCCTCCTTGGCCACCTGGGCACTGCTGGCTCATGCTCAGAGGAATTTTGATTATGTTAAAGGCTTGCACCTGATGATCTTTCCCCAGTACAACAAAGCCTTTGTGCAATGGACAGTTTGCCTCCAGCATTGCTGTGTCATTGCATCACTGATTTCAGTCTTGACATGTGATCCATTGATGTCCATGTTCATAAGCATCTGTGCCCAACTTCGTTAGTGATGCATGCCACCATCTTCATTCAGATGGGGTTTCATTTGTTTAAAGTAACAAATTGGCCTGAATAATTTCCTCGTTCACTTTGGAAGCAACTTCCAACTGTTGCTTCTTTTAAGTCTCTGAGAGAATGACACCTTGGCATTTAGCTTGTCACGCATGAGAAGTTTGACATCATTATTTGATGTTTTACTGAGTTTCCCTCTGAGCCCTTCACAGAATTGTGAATCATGTCATCTTTAGCTGTTTTCATAAAAGCATAAAACCTCCATGATCAACATACAGTGCAACACTGCTCAGAGACAGACTGTAGTGATTCTGTTACCAGTCCTGCTATGTCCAAGCATATGCTTTGATGTTTCTTTGACTATGACAAGTACAAAGTTTTCTTGGATTTGAGTAGCATGCTAAATCCTGTCCACCAGCATGAAACACATCTTTCCTTTCACAGATATCTGATACTCTACCTAGAGCTATCTTTCAGCTTTTTCAACCATTGGTAACAGTGGTAACCTGCCCTTAATGCTGAGCCCTCCCATTCCAGAGACAGTGCTTTGATGTTTTGACTGCAAAAGACATGGCACCCTCTTCTGTGGTGGAAGCAGAAGGACACAGCCCTATTCACTGCCTGCATAAATGCAACCACTCTTCTTACTGGTCAGAGACTTTTCCCTGGTGTCATTTGTCATGCCTTCTGGTTTGGAGGGGTCTTGCCATCAGGTACTGTGCAGGGACCATCTGGCCTTGGTTCTGCTACGATCATTCTTGTAGGAAAACATACAGATGGGTTGCTCTTTGTAGTTCAGCTTGTGACCACTATTCATTAAATCTGTCATTTCCTCTTCTGCCTTTCAGCGGTATTTCCTCTATCAGAAACCTAATGACCCGCTGCAAGCTCACATCCACCTAAAATTACTGGACCTGTCTGAGGTTTGCCAAGTGGCTTAAATATCGTTTAGCATCTAGTGTCAGCTGCTGATTATGGCTCTCATATGGGTTTGCAACACACTCTCACCTGACTTATATTATGCCCTCAAAATACTAGAAAAAATATCTACCCAGGTAAAGGATCACATGCATAACTGCAACCGAATTAGCTTAATATTGGTTAAGTGTCCTCACATCCTTGGCTGATGTAATGCAACATGGCTTCAATGGAGCTAATCAAGGATTTGCTTCAACCCTCAGTTGAGTAGAAAAGTCAGTTTGAAAGGCCTTCAAAGCAAAAACAAGAAATTGTGGTTTTGTGGTCACAATTAGACCTGGGAACATCATGTCTTTGTTGTGTTCTGATCCATGCTTCTCCCTATGTTCTTGGAATGGACCATTTCAACCCTCTATCTACAGCAGACCTTCTTCTGCTGTAAAGTGGATGTAACATCACTCCCCTATTGCACAGCGCATTTTGAGTGTTGACTGCCTTCATATTAGAGACCCATCTCTAACACTGCTAATAAAAGCACAGAATGTTCTAGAAAATAACAATTATAGAAGGATACAGTCGAGTCATCTTAGACATTTAAAAACAGAGATCCAAATGTTTCTGTCCACTGGGTTAAACCATCCCTAGGCCATTTCTGACATGCAGGCTGTGATGCTAGGACAAGCGCCACAGCCTAGGTGAGTCTCAGTGTCTGCCGAGCTCAACAGCATATGTACAGCAGATTCGAGCACTGCCTGGGACGGAGGAAGATGACATAGTCCTGCCATGGACTGAGGAACAGCTGTCCTATACAGCGCTTTCTTCTTCACATCCCTACTGGATAGAGTTTGGTTCATGCTGAGTTTTGGTTTAAGGAAGCAGTAGTTAATACGCAGTATTTCTGGGAATCACATAAACACTTTTGCTGGGTAATCGTTATCAGAAGGAAATGCCTTTGTTTAGGCATCGGTTTAGGTCCCAAATCTATTAGAATTTTCTCTTGGAGACAAGCCCCACGATCATTGTGGTCCTGCCTTCCCCTTCCCCTGCAGAAAGTAAGGTTCGTTGCTGGAGACGGGAGGAACCAACATTGACCAAGATGTGACACATTGGCCCACGGGCTCAGTATGGAGAGCTTGGTCCTGATACTGCAGGCAACACTGGCATCGTGGTCTGGCCACGTGTTGCCAGGGAGAATGGCAAACGAATGGAAACCAAAAACGAGTTGAGAAAAAAGCCTTCACTTTCTCCACCCCACAGTATTTATTGTGGTCCCCACCAAATTATATCTAAAATAGCTTTTGTCTGTTGCTGTTTAGCCATTTAGGTCGGATCTACCAGCTGCATTAACTTGCCCCTATTGTACTATTGCAGTTGGATTGTTGCCATCCTCCCCCCATGGGTTTTCTACAGATCTATATTTCAAAGTTATGGCTCTGCAAAGCTCTGCTGTGTGAGTTCAGACAAGCTAAAAAAAAAATTAGTCATGTTTCCTCTAGTCCTGCTGCTTTACTAGGCTTCCTATTTGCAATCAAATTATTTTTAATTTTGACCGTGTTCCTATTGTTTGCCAGGAAGATAATCATCTTATCTCGCCACCGGGATATTTCTCTCGTTTCTCATGTAGTTTCAGATGGATTAAATAAATACCCCTTACACAAAGCACACTAAGCTGGGCAAAAGAGCATTTCACCATTGCTGGCTGATCTGAAATTTATGAAATGTCTCCTTTTTGGAAGAAATAAGATTGGAAGGACTCAGACATGCCATAATGGCAGCTATGCTAATTGTATGCACTCAGCTAATTCTTATCCATCTCAGAGTAGCTTTATAGAAACACGTGGGTGAAGTTAAAAGTTAGTGAGTGACACTGGCTTAGCTTAACAGTGCCAAACAAGGGCCACGGGTGACAGTTGTCTGAGCTTTTGGTAAGGGAGAAGCCAAAAAATGTCTGAGTGGTCCCATGGGACCCTTCTGTTCCTTCTTCCAAGGTGAAACTGTGTTATCTCCATTCAGGGAACAAGGGATGCCCCACTGTGCCATCCGTCCATTGAGAAGGCTTTTCACAGGACCATCCAAGGATGCTCTTCTCCCCCCTTCATGTCTGGAGATTGTATCAAAGGCACTTACGTGGGAGCAGGTCAGTACACTGTGTTTTGAGGTCTGATTTTGAGTCCTTTTCAAGGGAAGGATAAATGCCCAGCAAAGCTGAGCCGCCAGGCTGCCAGCTCAGAGCAAACCGAATGGGGAGGATCAGGCACCTCTCAGACCTTTCCAGTTTCTCCAGTATCCCCTTCATGGAGGAACTGGCTTGTTAACATGCAGATGACAATTGCACAATGGAAAGTTGTATGGACAAGTGACACCGCTCAAAACAAAACTGCTCTGGTTTGTGTTTTGTAACCTTCACCCAGACGCACTTTCCTACTGCTGGATGCTGAGTGGTTTACCTCCAGCTTCCTAATTATCGAAGCACCGCTGCTTGTATTTTACTGCAGATGAGGAAATGAGGACATATGGCTTTTGTGATAAGAGATTTATGTGAGCTGTCTGTGCAACAGTGCTGCAACTTTCTATACAAGTCCATTTATAAAACAAAACATGTGTAAACAGTCAGGTTTTGATTGTTTCGGTGATTTCTTCCCCCTCGTGACAGATGTAAAGGAAAAACTGTAGGTTTCCACTTGATGCATGCAGATAAGTTTATGGCCAATGGGGAAGATCCCAGTTGCTGTAAAGCAGTCTCTACTTCCCTTGATTTCTGTCACCGAAAATCCAGCTCCACGTGGGCGGATGCAAAGAAATACAAAGAAACTCAGGCTTGATGGTTGCTCGTACATGATTCGCTTTCAGCTGCAGGAGTACAAATATGCCTCAAGGGTTCTGGTAGGGGCTTCTTCGTCAGGAATACAGTAAGGAGTGCAGAATACCGATTGAAACGGCAGCTGTAATCCAGTGATTATAATGGGTGGTTTTGACTGTACATCAGTTACCTCTCAAATCAGGAGAGGGATTAGAGAAATAGGGTCATATTCTTAAGGAGCAAAATTGAAGCCAGTGGTGACAAAGAACAGGGCAGGCTGAATACACGTACCTAATCCCACATCTGGACCATGCTCTTTCAGTCCTTCTCTTATCCCTTAGACTTTACTTGAAGGGAGCCAGTTTCAGGGTGGAGAATCTTCATTCTTTTCATGAAAAGTATCAATATTTTCTCTGAACTTTCTGGGAAGGTGGGATGAAAACACAGGGTGTCCCCTGTAATTTTTGGCTTTTTTGCAGTTTCAGCTGCGAATGCCACAAGGACAGTATTTCTTGTGCTATTTCCCACAATATTCAGGCACCAGATGAGCCCATAAATATTCTGGGATAGTTCTGACCATATCTGAGAAAGTCTAAACTGTGTCTGTTTGCAGACAGGTGGTATAACTCTCCAGGGCTTTCAGCTCCACACCTTCCACCAGCCCGATTATAGAGTCACCTTGGAAATACTGTTTGGAGGTCACGAGTTCCAAGCTCCATGCCTATGTGAAAAATCATCACAGAGGAATGGTCTCTAATGACATTTTTTAACAGAAATCAGATCCTCTTTACTTTCACTTTGTCCTTTTTGGAGACGTTTTTCCCTCTTTGGGCAGAGAAGGTGAGTCACGGAACAGACAGCGTAGAAAGTTACACTCAGCCCTGAAAGCGCATGCAACAACTACCAGGAAAAAACCATTCATCCACACAACTCAATCTCATTGTAGCCACACACAGCTTTTTTAAAATAAGAGTTAAAACCTGTGGCTTTTTGTGGATGGACACTGCTGGCTGCTGTGTGCTGCTACCTTCCTCTGCGTGTCACACTTAGTCTTCAGCGTTTTTTCCTTATGATCTCAAAAATCTCTCCTGTCAGCTGCGTAGGGCTAGGTGGATAGACACAAACGCTGCCACAGAGAAGCCACCCTTTTGCTCTGACCTCTTCAGATTCCAACCTTCTACCCCTGCCAAGATGGGAGTTTTGCAATATTCCCAAGTTGTCGATGGGTGCCAGTGCATGGAGAGTGCTCCTCTGCTCTTAGGTCTTCATACTCTGAACCTTCTCCTCTAGAATGAGACACCTGCATTTTATCTTTAAGTGCAGGACTCACCCTTTCCTTCTAAACCATGGCTGCTGCCACCTACCTTTTACGCTGGAGTGGATGCTAGAAATATCGCCTACATCAAACCTGGGAAGGAGCCCAGGATTTCCTCCCCAGCCTGAGGGGGTATAAACCCAAGCTCTAACCCATGAAGTTAATCTGTTGTGTAGGCAGGAGGCATTATCAGCTCTTTGTGAGAAACAGTTTTCTGCCATGGCAAAAGAAAGATTTCAAAACCCATTGAGCCGGGGTTGCTCTTGCCTGGTTGTGAGGGCTTTCATACAGCAGATCTCAGCGTCTGCCCTGCAAAGCATATGGTCATATCAGCCAGGGAACATCTCTTGTAACAGGAGAGGAAGAGAAAGGTAGCTGGGAAGCACGCGGCCCCTCAGCAACAGGGATCTGAACCTGACTCTCACCCTTCTCAACTGCTCCACACAGTGGTTCTTGTAGAATGGAAGCAGAGGTGGGGATGAAGTGCCATCCCCAAATGTCTGTCCCCACAAAACCTCTGCATATGTTCAGGCATGTTCTGGGAACAGCACAAACCCCTCAGGGCACGTGTGGTCTGTGGGTCCTGACCAGGTTTATCTGTCAGGTAGTCCCCAAATCAGCAGTCAGAACATGTGGAAAATGGGGGAACATTTAAGTAAATTAAATGTGGCTTCTCTGTGGGTACTATTACTAAGAGGGACATAGGATAGCTCTAGCTCTCTTTTCCACATGCTTTTCCTCAGCAAACAGCAGACCTGCAACCAGTCTTGGGTGAGGAGGAGCTGCAGCCGACGCAGGTCAGCCAAGCCTAGGCGCTGCCATGCAGAGGTTTGGGGATTGCGGGCTTGTGTCTATGTGCTGAAATCCCACCCAAGTCCATCACCAGCTCCGGCCTTCTGCTGTGAAGCAGCACACGTTTTCTGAGTGAGTAATTGGTTTCTTTTCCTTACACTAAGATGGCATCATTCCTTTACAGTTTGCAAACTAAGTATAGGAATGACTTCACCCACCATCGATACGCAGCCATCTCGATGGGAGAGAAAGCCTGACAGACGTCTCACAGCACACAACAGCTTTATGCTGCAGTTCAGGACAGGAAGCAAGAAAGGATATTATATCAAACAGAAGCCATGGGAGAATTTCAGGTTAGATGGAGCATACTTAGTCACAGAAGAATTGGGTCGGTGCTCTGGGACCCACGATCACTTCCTACAGGAACCCTAACATTGCCCGAAATAGTAGCAGTTAGGTAAAAGCCAAATGTCTTCCCCTTTTTCTCCCCACAGAAAATACTAATGCTTATGTCATTGAAGGAGAAGCATAAATAGAATGGCCTGGGGCTGATATTTGCAAAGTTCTTGGTCTGTGGAGGAACCATCAGCATTTCTTATAGCTCACTATTACCCACTTGTGCCATCAAACTTTTCACTGAAGATATTATCAGGATGATACAGTCCTTTATATCCACCCTGATATGTTTAGTAGCCAACTAAGAAGAATCAGAGCGCACATCCATATGTTTTATATGTGGCATGGTCTTCATCTCGCCAACTGGCGCACACACCAGCATGGTGTGGGACAGCATGCTCCAAAGAACATTTCCTAATGGACACTTCTGGAAAAGAAGGAAGAGTTTGGCTGTATGGGTACAAGGCATGCCGTGCCTGTTGTCCTCACGGACACAGAATAGCCCCACATCTATTGTAATTCCCCATAGGGAGCCACTACAACCTCTGCCTGCAACACACGGTTTTACCAGTGCTCTCCACCATGCACTCTGCCAGGCTTTCACTCCTCTCCAGAACCGTGGCGAAGGCTGCCAGCCCCCGTTTGTAGGAGAACACATGAAAGTATGCGCGGAGCCACACACCTCCATCCGTGCTTCTGCCAGGCTTCGTAAATGTTTTAAAGAGCAACTCGAGGAGACAAAATATGGGAGCAGAACCTTAGCATGCCCATCAGCAGAGAGCTGTTGTCATCAATGGAAACAAGCTTTGCACACATGATGATCCTTGTGTTGTTCAGAAACACCCTAGAACTGAAACCCCTGTAGCGGGATTCCTGGGGCACCAAGCACATTCAGAAAAGAGAAGCCACTTGGAAGGAGTTTTCACCAGTAACTGGTGCTTGCCTAACCGATTCCCATTAAAATCAGGAGGTTCTAAAGGAGCTGCTTGTTGCTTAGTGCCGTATAATACTTAAACCTGAAGTCCTGGGGTCCTGTGCCTGGTTCCCAAGGTAAACACATGTGATTTATTTCAGAAAGGCATCTGCAGCACAAGAATTCATTACATACGTCTCCGATGGGCAGGAGCCAAAACATTTCAAATGTGCCAAGTTACCAGAATGTTATTAAAAACTGTACGAGTTAGAGGGAAGGTGCAGAGAAAGGCAACCTCCTTCCCAAAGCCAGGTGGCTTAGGATAGACTTACGCCGCTTCCCAAACGGATGAGGCAAGCTGGAGTCAGAGGTTCCTTCCAGCAACAGCTCGGTCCCCCTGGATGTCTCTCCGTAAGCTGCACAAATATTCTGGGGAGGGGGAGGGAGAGAGAAAAGAGTGAAACTTATTCACTTACATCAAGAGCCCTAGTAAAATCATTTATGGAGTGAGGGAACCCGGAGCGGTTTCGGCTGGAGCCATCTGCTGTTATTTGGTATATACAGAATTGGTTTCTATGGATTTTATTAATAGGTCACGCGATTGTATATGAGGATGTGAGATTTGAGTCTCTCAGGAGGGGTCCCTGGTTGGGGTTTCTATTGCCTTTATAGGCAATGGCTCATACTTTCTTGCAGCAGCAAGTCCTTAAAAAACTGAGAGGAATGGGTCTGGGTTTAAGATTCTGCTCATTTTTTTCCTCCCCCTCCCCCGCCACCAAAATCTTGAACTGACTTTGTTCCTGTTCCTCTCCACAACACATTTATTAAGAGGGGAAGCAGGGAAATAATCAGAAAAATATTCTTACCTACTTTTTCCATTGTCTACATTAATTTTCTCTCTTTCCCACCAGTCTGAGTGACATCTCGTACAAAACTCAGGTCCAATCTGTCTTTCAGGCATGAGACTCTCATTGGCCCTTCGCTCAGGCGTGAATTTTGCCTTTAAGCCATCCACGGCTCTCCCTGCATGGACAGCCGAGTCCAACGGGATTTGGACGCACAAAGGAGGCTTGGGACAGGCAGGTGTCAATCGGAGCAGCCCGGAGGCTGCTCTGCCTCCCATGGGGAGCTGACCAAGGAGCCCTGAGCTGTTCTGGAGAGCAAGCTGTGACTGCAGGCCGGAGCTTGGGACCAACTGAGAGCCTCCCCCACGCTTTGGCTTAGCTATGGCTTGCTTTTGCTTCAATTCCCCCCAGAAGAGGCAAAACCAAACAAAGTTATCAGAGAGCAACACCTTCACCCCATCTTTGCATCCCAGCCCCGTGGAGAAAGCTGGGTGCTGGAGAAAGCTATGCTGGGGCCAGGTTTCACTCTCCAGAGTCAGGAGGTTTCAACCCGGCTTTTCATCATCTCCTGGTTTTTCAAGTTAATCCTAAGTGGGACAGCGTGTGTCCCATCCCCCCCTTTCAGAAGGTCCCAGAAACCCTCGGTTGGAGTGCAGGTGGTCAAATTCCATCCTTGCCAAAAGCCAAGGCAGGAGGATCCATCCCACCGGGTCCAGCTGGGGATGATCCGAGCTGCGGGGCCGGGGGGAGCCCCACCAGGACCGAGGGGGGCTGCGGGACGGGATGCGGGGGTCCCCCGTCCCCCTCGGCTCTGAGCCGCCCCGCGGGCCGGACCGGCGTCCGTGTGTCCGTCCGTGTGTCCGTGCGCCCGTCCGCCTGCCCCCCCCGCCCCCCGCCGTGGGACGCCCCCCAGCGGAGCGGGGCAGCACTCCCGCTCCTACCGGGTCGGCGGCAGCGCTGGCCCCGCCCCCTCTCCCCCCGTCCCGCCTCCCCATTGGCCGCGGCGGCGCCGCGCGTCACCGCTTCCTCCCGCTTTTGTGCACCGCCCCGCGCCCCGCTGCTGCCGCCGAGCCGAGCCGAGCCGTGCCGAGCCGAGCCGAGCCGAGCCGTGCCGTGCCGTGCCGAGCCGTGCCGAGCCGTGCCGAGCCGTGCCGAGCCGTGCCGAGCCGTGCCGTGCCGTGCCGTGCCGTGCCGTGCCGAGCCGAGCCGTGCCGTGCCGAGCCGTGCCGAGCCGTGCCGTGCCGTGCCGTGCCGTGCCGTGCCGTGCCGAGCCGTGCCGAGCCGAGCCGAGCCAGGCGTTGGTTCCGCCGTGCCCCGACCCGCCGTGCATGGCCCTCCGCGGGTAGCCGCGCCGCCGGACCGGTAAGTCTCTCCGTTCCGTGTTCCCACCCGCTGCGGTGCGCGGGTTCGTTTCGTTCTTTTAATTTATTGTCTTTTTTTCTTTTCTTTTCTTTTCTTTTTCCCCCCCTGTGGTGCCCGGGAGTTTTGCAGTCGGGTCTGGCTTCCGTGGCTTTTTCTTCCTCCCTTTCTAGTCTTGCAAGTGGGAGCGCTTGTCCCTCCGGGGCGAGTAGCCCGGCTGGGTTGGGGAAGCCGCGGAGGGGGAGCAGGAGGCTGGAGCGGCTCCCCAGGAGGAGGGCGTGGGGGGCCCTGTGCGTGGGTGCGGAGCCCGGGGGGGGGACCTGCCTCCCCTGGGGGGGATTTACCTTCCCCGGCACAGCCCTCGCCTTGTGTAAGAGCGCTCGGGTAGCGATTTTTCCCAGGTTGTCGCCTGGTGCCATGAGTCAGCCGGGGAGCCTGTCCCCGCTGCAGCTGCCTGACAGCCAGCGCCAGGGTGAGACCCTAATGCAGGCGGTCCCACTGTGGGGATGCATTCACGTATTGAGCCAGCGGGTATGGTGCTGGCTGCGGTCGCTTGGGTCCTGCTTCGGTGGAAAGAGTCACGTCCACGCCAGGGAGCTGCAGGAATGCCCGGCTGGCCTTCATCCTCCAGCCTTGCCGTGAGCAAAGTCCTTCCCTGCGCAGAGTCTGTCCCGAGCGGTGAGGATGGGGTGGGCGGTGGGGAGGAAGGCTCTGCGGCGGGCACGGACCTGCGTGGGTGGGAGAAACCAGTACCTGTGTGGCGTGACTGACCGTGCCGGCCGGCAGAGCTGGGAAGCTGGATTTCCACCTGGATGGAGCAAGTGGCTGTCGTGGGGAGCCGTGCCGTGAGTCAGGCTGATGCTCTGGGAGGATCTGCTTTGCCACCACCAAACCTCAGCCTTTCGTGGCCGGGTGGGGAGAGGAGCGGAGCAGAGGTGGGAGCCATGTGCCACCGTGAGTGGGTGTGCACCGGCAGGCTCGCCCGGTCGTGCACGGCGGCCAAATGCGTCTCTTGCTGGCCCCGGCACAGCTTGATGAGCAGTTTCCCCCTCAGCTGCTGCTTTTATCCTCCTCTTCAATTCCTGTCTTGTAATTCAGTGGTTTTTGGAAGTAGACCTGCATTGCTGCAGGGTCCGCATGCATTGCTGGTGCGCGGACCGAAAATCTGGGGCTCACTTGGGATTTGTGTGGAATTTGAGTGATTCCAGGGATTTCCAGCATCAAGCTCTTTCACTTCTTCAGTGAGTGCCAGTTATTTGGGGGAATTTCCTTCTGTGGTGCCTTCTGAATTTATTTCCAGTCCAGCACGTGCAGTTTGATGTAGCTCCGTGCAGGATTCATGCCCAGAGTGTGGCTCCTGGGAGCAGTTCCTCGGGCATGTGGGAGATGGGTTGTGTTTGGGGGCTTGTCCATGACTGCCTGTGCCTTGTAAACACCTGCATTGGACAGGATGCTTTCCAGAGCCCCTAATTTGACATTAGTTATAACTGGGGAGCTCAGTGCTTCTTAGGGCTCCTGCAGATTTGGGGTGTACCTCCACGGCTTAGGAGGTTTAGGAAGGTTTCACAGCTTGTCAAAGCTCCTCTGTTGGAGGCAGGACGTGAGGCTGGATGGGCTGCCAGCCTGGTGGGATGTGGGTTTAAAGGCTCTTTTGTACCTTCCTTCTCAAAACGGGTTTCGGTATTGCAATTTTTTCCATGGGTCTTAAATCTCCATCAGAAACCCACAGCTCTGCCCTGTCAACGTGTGCTGGTGAGCAATGCATTTCTTTTTTTGGAGGCCGTTGGAGCTCATGAGGCACATGTGTTCACGCAGAGGGATGTAGTCTGGATTTTCATCCAGGACAGAGAGGTTGCAGGGCAAAGAGCCGGCAATTACAGCAGCTGGAGAAGTGCAGTCCTCTCTCCATCCCTTCCGAAATGTTGCTATCGCTTGATGATGCTTCGTGGTGCTAGTGTGCAGCTTGGACTTGATGTGTTTTCTGAACTTTCCCATTGGGAAGATGCTGGTGAGTGTCACACGGTGTGTCTGGCTCCCCAGTGGAGCAGTGGGATGGAGCGTGCTGCCGTGGTACAGAAGGTGATGGGCTTCCAGCCCTGCTCTCCCCAGCTAGATGTGGGGACCAGTGTGAAAGCTGGCAGGATTTTCTGTACTGGTTGACCTGGCCCTGCTGTTGGAGACCTGCTGGTGTAGGCTAGAGGGAAGTGAGTCAGGGTTTGCTGTTAGAAGGGATATGTTTTATTAGACTGCTTGGTGAACACAGGCTGGCTTGGGAGCATATGAGTCTGCACACAGAAGCAGCAAATCTCAGCTGAGAATTAGGAGGGAGTGATTGCTCTGAGGTCTTGGCTCTCCCAGTCGAGATAATCTGAAAGAAAAGGAAAAATAAAAAAAAAAAGAAAATGAGATATTCAACTACAGCTCAGCCTGTACAGTTCATCTGGTCTAAGGAAACACATTTTTTTCTCCTGCAAATCTCTGGACTCTTAGATCTGGAGATCCAGCACAGGAGAGGGACACAATCCCACATGCCAGCCTTTCTCAGGAGGTGGCCGAGCCTTTTGCAGCCTGGCTCCCCTGAAGGGGAGCTGTGGGTGATGGGCTGGGGCGCAGTGATGCCTGACAGCAGCAGGAGGCTGCTGGGCTCAGTCGCTTCCACTCCCTTCTCTGCACGTAGTACAGGCCAAGTGCAATGTGCACAGAAATGTGCAGAATGTCAGCTGTGCACTGGGGAGATGGAAAATGCATTATGGAGCCATAAGAAGGGGTATATGGAATTCAAAATTTTTTTTATTATTTCCTGAGGCACTTTTTGGAAAAGCTATAAATGGCCCACTGATCCTGAACCCGGTGGGTTCACTCTCAGTCCCCACACTTTAACTCTTTTCCTATTTAAGTTCCACAAGGGGAAATGGGTGACCAGGCGTTTTCAGCAGGTCCCTCCAGGGAGGAGTTCCCCATCCCCACATGTGGCTAATGCACGCTGGGTCATGACCACGTTTGCCTTTGCTGAGCGTGATATAAGATGAAGAGATGACAAATGTCACCTCAGTTGTGCCTGAAACATGCTGTCTCTGCGGGCTTGCGCCATATCCTGGGCAGCGTGAGCCTTCATCTGATGGGGTGAACGCTGTGATGGGCATCAGATGGACAAGACGAGTGGTTTTCTGTCTGTGAAGGTGCAAGTGAGCATGCGTGAGCGTGGATATGTGGGCATTTTTATTTGTTTGCTGTCTGTCCATGCAGTTCTGATCTGGTCTGCCCAAGTAATCTTCCCATTAGTCACCAAAACAGCACCGGTGTTCAACTGAATGTCTGTCCTAGCTCATCTGTAATGATGCAAGAAAGAAAAAGCAAGGATCTCCTTTAAAGTAGATGCTCTTCAAAGCCACTGGGAAACTATTCCCTGCAGAAGACCAATTATATGGGAAGGGAGAGCAAGAGAAGAATGCTGTAGTGGGGCTGGCAGAGAGTTTTGGGGCACCAGGCTGGAGTACCCCATTCCCTGCTTTGTTTTGGTGCTGGGGCTGTTGCTCCAGTTTTCCCTGGAGCCGCAGGGCTTGGGGCCAACCTGAGCCCAGGATGGTAGCGGATGCAACTACAGCGTGTCATGCAGTGGGGACCCGTGGAGGGGTTTGGCCCAAAGCCAGCTTACCCGGTGCTGCAGCGGTTGTGGTGGGAGGGTTCAGTGAGCTGAGGGTGCATGGGTTCACAGTCAAGCCCTGCGGCTGCTCGCAGCTCTTTCCCCTGCTTCCCCAAATCTGTGACCTGGGGTGGGGACATGCTATTGCATGTCGTCGCTATGTCTGGTCTTGGGTACCAGCTTCTGTTCCCAGAGCGCTCGGGACATCTGTGAGCACTGCCCAGGGGGTTTGACCTGGACTTCCTGAGCCTTTGGAAGTTAAGGGTGAAAGGTATACCTATACTCCCCTAAAAGGGGGATTTGGCTCCCAAATGCATTCCCCAAGCACTTTTTCCTACCCTGGAAGATCCTAATATAAGTTATTAGTGGAGACCAAGGGACTCTGAATTTAATGAGAATCTGTAGTAAGCTGAAGCCTGTCCTACTCTCCGGAGTTAAAACCCAGGCTGGCTGCCATTTTATGCAGAACTAATTGTCACTTTCATGAAAACTCCCTTAATTTTATACTCTCCACTCTGCAAGATCATCTGCAGCAGCCCAGGGAGGGCAAGCCACAATAGCAATGAAACCTGGGGTGGAGCTGAGCCAGGGTTTGGCTCAGCACTGTAGAAGCTGTATGGGACAAAGTCCGGTCGGCAATGCGTGCTGTGCCCAGCAGGACGGGCCAGACCCTGGAAGGAGCTGGCCAAGCTACTGCGTGGGCTGCTGTGTAAACAGCATGTGTGCAGGCCAGGTCCTCAGGGCGGGTGGGAGGATGGTTGAGTGTTCAGGTAGTGATTAGACACCAAAATGCATGTTAAAAATAGCCTTGGGTGGGTGGATTAGAGGCGCTCTGTGAACCTACTATGGCCAGGAGCTTGCGTGCTAAATAGCAAAAAGTCATCTGATAGATAGCTGGGTGATCTGGAGGAAAAAAAGACTACCATTGTTTTGGGAAAATAATTTATGAGATAAGAAGTCTTTGTGAAGGAGGTAGGAACATCTTAAACCCAACACTGCTGAAGGTTGGTTGTGGCCTCTGCAATGCTTCAAGTGCTCCTGTGCTACTAGGACTGTTCTGGAGTGATTGCATTTGTCTTGTCCACGGGAAGGTGTTTCTTGCACAGTGGCTTCCAAGTGCCCTCAAATCCCCAAGGGACTATTGAAAATTTTGCACGTAACACTTGTTAGCCTGAACATATGCAAAAATGGACCATGGATTGTGCTACAAGTTACGTTGCTGCTGGTCTTGATGCAAAGGTTTGGAGGACTTTGGGCTATCTGTTAAGATCTGCCCTTGTACGTGGAAGTCCATCGTGATGAAGACAGTGGATTATTTGGATTGCTTAGTGCTTTTGCGCTACAACCTCTTGGGGTTTTTGTGGTTGAGCAGAGGTCAGATCATAGTAGTCTAGTTGTAAACTGGAAATAGTGCAGCACCCTCCATGATAAGAGCCTAAAAAAAAAATCTAGCAGAGGTTAAAACTCTTCATAGTGTGCTGTTGGCACCTTTTGCTCTGCAAGGTGGCAGCAGTGATGCCCTATCCTGAGGCATGAGGACCCTGCAGAAGGGTGGTGGATCTGCATCCACTGGTGCATTTGTCAATAACGGAGAGACCTTGTCCCTGATCCAGGTTAAAGGGTTGGGGCATTGCCTGCACGGGGCAACCTGAGTGCTGTGATAAGGAGGACTAGGTCAGGGAGAATGGCTTGGGGAGAAAGTGTAGGGTGAGGTCTGTTACAGCTGGTGGTGAAGGTGAACTGAAGGAAAAGGGGGGTGGGGGTGGGGGGTGTGTGTGCGCACGCAGAAACCCTGTTTTAAATACCTTTTCCTTTCAGCCTCTCACCTCTCCTGCTCTGATGTGACCCAGGGAGTGCCCTGGGAGGGACTGTCCCTTTTTTGCGTGCTGGGTCAGTGCAGTGTCATCGCAAAGGGCAGCTGATAGTGTTATCTATAGCTGGGTGATGCTGATGAGTTGATAACTCAGCTTGGTATCTGCAGCAGAAATTACGCGGTTGCTGTGTGGAAGTGGGTGGCTGGAGGGAGGTGTGTGGGCTGGGACGGTGGAGCAGAGCAGTCCAGGAATGTGTAAGCGATGAATAACCAGTACTTGGAAATCAGAGATTTGGAGTTGCTTCTGTTGAGGTTGGTCAATGCATTGATGTAGATTGTAGCTGTGGAGTAGGTCTTGTTTTGCTGAACTGGTGAAGCATCCTTTGGTAAAGATACCAGGCTGGGCCAAGCTCCTGGAAAGCTTTCCTTGTTGATGTAGGGTGCTCACACTGCAGCCTTGATGCCTTCTGTTTGCCTTTCAGCACAGAACTACAGCACTGATCCCTCTGCTGCAATCCTTCTGCTGGCTTCCCACTTGGTGAGTGGCTTTTGGGAAACCTGAGCACCTGGTTAATAAACCAGTGGAATGCATTTGCTGCCCCTTGGTCTTAATCCCTCAGTGCTGGTGTTAACAGAGTAGCAAGAGTCATTAGAGAAATATGCAAGATATTTCAGTTATTTCTCTTTGGATTGTGCTGGTGGCAAGTAAAAGAGATAAACAGAGACTGTATTAAGCTGTGCGTAGCTTATTGCATCATTGGCTTTATTGAAAGGTTCAAGGTCCGGCTCTGAGGGTTGTTGCTGCCTTGAGATAAATGCAGTGGCAGCGTGAATTCAAGCTGCTCCCAAGATGTGCCATGCTTTGCTGGAGGGAAGAGGGTAGGGAAGGGTGACGTTGCAGTGCTCTCGTGTATTCCTTCAGAATGGTGGCCGCCGGGGGCTGGTTGCAGTGCCTTTGAAGAATCACGACGGGACAAGTCCTGTCATGCTCCTTTCTTGGGTTTTCACTGGGAGATGCTGCATTTGGCTCCTGTTAACTCCCAGGAGCTGCTTCTCCGATGACGGCAGCCAGGGGAAGCTCTGCTGACGTCTCCTGCTGCAGCATTCTGGGTGTTGAAGCTGGGAGGGGACCATGAGGGCTGCCTGGCAGTGGGACCACACAGCCTGGCACACTCTCCTGCTCCCCATCCTTGGCTCACTCTGCCTTTGCTGGCTGGGAGGATCTGCTTCACTGGTGGCCTCAGCTGGTACCTGATCGCACCCCCTCTTGTGATTATGGTCAGTTTTGGCTGTGCTGCCTGGGGAATACGAAGTGCTACTGGATGCTGACTTGAGTCATGGGTGGCTCTGACAAAAGGACGGCTGTTATGTACATCATCAGGGTATGTAGAAAATGAGCCAGCAGTGTGCCCAGGCGGCCAAGAAGGCCAACAGCATCCTGGCTTATGTCAGCACTAGTGTGGCCAGCAGGAGCAGGGCAGGGATGGTGCCCCTGTGCTCGGCACTGGTGAGGCCCCACCTCGAATGCTGGGCTCAGGTTTGGGCCCCTCAGAACAAAAAGGATATTGAGGTGCTGGAGCGTGTCCAGAGAAGGGCAACGGAGCTGGGGAAGGGTCTGGAGAGCAGGTCTGATAGGGAGCGGCAGAGGGAGCTGGGGTTGTTTAGCCTGGAGGAGAGGCAGCTGAGGGGAGACCTTATTGCTCTCTACAACTACCTGAAAGGAGGTTGTAGTGAGGTGGGGGTTGGTCTCTTCTCCCAAGTTACAAGCGATAGGACAAGAGGAAATGGCCTCAAGCTGCATTGGGGAGGTGTAGATTGGATATTAGGAAACATGTCTTCACTGCAAGAGTGGTCAGGCCCTGGCACAGGCTGCCCAGAGAGGTGGGGGAGTCACCATCCCTGGGGGTGTTAAAAAAAAACGTGTAGACACGGCACTTCAGGGCATGGTTTAGGAGCTATGGTAGTATTGGGTTGGGGTTGGATGGGATGATCTTAGAGGTCTTTTCCAACCTTAATGACTCTATGATTCTACGGTGGTCTCTGTCTGAAGACCGGCTTGGCTGAAGTGATCGCTTTAGTGTGAAGGATTTGAGGAATGATGCTCGCTCTTGCCTTTTTTTGTTTGGGGTGGGGATGCTTGCTGGGGCTCTCCTTGGTGCTCTCCCGAAGGTGCTGTGGTGTTAAAGATGTGCATGATGTGTGTCACTGTGTTACCTGGCTGATGACTCAAGAAAGAGAGAAAATGTTTAATCATCACAGTATCTCAGCAACTTCACCTACAGCATTACCAGTGTGACTAACATCTGGTACATGCCCGGTCAGCTTTGGGAAGGGGCTGTGAGGGTGAGGATGTTTTCTATTCACAGTTTGAGTTATAGGAGGAGAGGCCAAACAATTGGATTTTGGACACAGCGCAAAAGGCGCTTAAGATTGTAACTATCTTAATTTCTGGAGGGAAAGCTCGGGACAAGCTAGTTCAAGTCTTGGTCTATATCCAGGAAATCCTGTGCTGGAGAACTTCCCTTTCAGGAAGCCGGTTGGGCTGTCCCAGGGAGGTGCTGTGGCACACTGCGCTTTCATCCTGGACTGCCACAGAGTCCCAAAGCTGTTGGGGACTTGGATGAGATGGAGCAAGAATTCCAATACCTGGGCTTATCGTTACACTTTGATGTATCGATTTGCCTTTTGTAGCATGTATTGCCAGAGAGGTGCAGTTTAGTGTCTGCCCTCTGTGGGAGCTTCTCGGGTGTTTGCTGTGGGAGTTGCCAAGAGGTGATGAAGGTGGGAGATGTTTGTGGAAGAACATGGGATGTGTTGGAATGGGTCTCCCCTTGTTGCAGGGGGAACCTCCTGCCTCCCTGGCCTGTCTTGGGCTAGATTTCTAAAACCTCAGCCCTGGGTTTTGACAGATGGGTGCCTTGGACAGGTATGGTTGAAGGGCTCTAGGCTGTATCATTGAACATCACTATCTTCCTGGCCATGCTCAGGAGTGTCACTGAGGGCTTTAAGTGGTGCCCCTGCAGTAGCCTCCCTTACCCAGAGAGGGTGGTAGGGCAATTATATATATAACATATTCTGAAAGCCTGCTTCTTCCCATTGTAGTTCTTGGATAAATTGCATGTATGATTATTGCATGAGTCTTGGGGTGGTGGTAGACACAGCGGTGTGCTGCTTCACCGCAGGCTGGCATCCTTCTGGTTATTAGCTTGCAGTCCTTGAGGAATGAGAAGAGCAAGCAATTTGGTCAGGGACTGATGAAAGCTTAAGTAGGTCTTTCATGTGCCTCTGTGCATGTGTGTGTCGAGTTCTGCGAGTATGTGCTGTACAGTCACCACAGACCTGTGCTTAGAAGGGTTCTGGTGGATGAAGCATCCTGTAGTTCTTACCACAAGCCTGCTTGCTGCAGTATTGGGTTTTTGGGCTGGTGGGCAGCAGGTTTCCAATCTACCCTGGCTCATGGGAAGAGTGTGGGTAAGGGACTTGCTGCCTTCTCACTAATCCCTGCTTCTGTCTGTTGCTTCCCCTCTGTTCGCTGACCATAGCGGGCATCCCTGGCTGTTCTGAGAGCATGGGCTGCGAGGTGGGGCGCTGAGAAACACCCCTGCTGTGGAGGGATCAGGTCCATGGGGGATCCCGGCTGCTGAATGCTTTACTAAATGCTTTTATAGGACACCCTATGTGTCATGCAAAGCCTCCTGCTAGGTAAACTTGCTGCAAGGCTCTATTTTGGGGCCGCCTCTGATGTAATCTGTCAAGAAATGGTCTGCCCTTTGACTTACTGCTGAAAGTCTGATTGTGGATGGACGACCAGTTGCTTACCTAGCATTACCAAAGCAACGAGCTGTTGCTTTCCATGACTCATGAAAATGCACTGTAGCCTCTCTTAAGAATGGCTGAGATCATTTTTTGGCTGGGTTTGGGCATCTGGTTTCCTTAGCAAATAGCGGTGGGGGTGGAGGGAGGGGGATTTCCAAACTTGTTTCTTTGTATGTGTGATCTGGATTTTTGAGCTCGTCTAATAAAATACTTCATTTGAAAAAGAGGGGGGAAAGACCTGTAACTTCCATGACTGTTCAGTGTTTGTAGCATGTCTCATTTAGTTATGTTTTGCTGTAAAAAGAGGAAAGGTACTAATAACATTACAAACCTGCGTGATGTATTTTTCCTGTTAAATAAGGAAGCACAGAAACATTATAGCGGGTATTTTTCTTTTACAACAAATCATTCTGGGGAAGGAGAAGGAGGTGCAGAGAAAATTCTGCAAACAACCATAATTGCATCAGGTTTTTTTTGTTATTGATAATGTTTGCTCACATAGAGGACTGTGATTCTGTATGGATGCAGAAAGGTAGAGTATTAGCAAGAGGTGTTAGTGTTTGGTCAATCTGATTTTATTATTATTTTTTTTTTAATATTTATTTATATGTCGACTCTTGTTTCACTTCCTACTTTTGTCTGCTAAGTCTAAAAGCAGCAGCACTCGCATCTCAGAACCCAGTGCTGCAAGATGAGCATTAACTAGAGGAGAATGAGCATCAATAGCTGATAACTTTGGATAGCAGGAGATCCCTAAGTGTTTTGCAACCTCTGCGACCAGGTTGCAGCAGCCTCTGCAGTGTCTTTCCCAAGTCTCGCTACCCTTTGCAGGCACCTGAGAGCAGGCGGAGAGAAGGGAGAGGAAATCCTCTGTAGGCAGAAGGTGTAGAAGGTTTGAACGGGGAGAGAAGTGGAGAGGTGGGTTTAACATGCCTGTGCTTTACAGGTGGTGGAAAGAATGAGGGTTAGGCTTGTTAAACACTGTATGTAGCAATGTTAGCTGCGTTCAGGAATTTAATAGATGTGGACCGACCCTTCGTGCTGCGCGTGTTCTCTGCCAGCGCTCGGCTGTGGTTAAGTTCCCCAGGTGGGGCAGGCAGAAGCGTGTCCCGGTGTGCTGCGGGAATGGGTTAGAGCTGCCCGAGGGCTGCAGAGGGGCAGCGGCTCTGCCCCGAGAGCAGCAGGAGCGCAAAGGCCCGGCTGTTGGCCAGGGGTGAGCGGGAACAATGTGGCTGAACAGGTTTGTGCTCACTTCCTTGTCATCTCAAAGATGAGATAATACAGAAACCCAGAAACATTTGCCAGTGAGAACAGAGAGGCTTCCTTTTCCTGCCCTCTGTGCGTGTCCTGCGAGGCAGCCACAGCTACCTTGCTATCGTCTCTGGCTGCACAGCTGAGGAAGAGCAAACCCTTCTTGCTTGAGGAACGGCACGGTTGAGCTCAAGTCAGGGCAATGGATGCTACCCCTCGGTGTTACCTCCGGGGTTGCTGCCTGTGCAAGCGCCCTGCACCTGAAGCTGCTGTGTGCACCACGATTTCCCAGGTCCTTCCTCTTCTCCTCCTCATCCGAATTTCTCTGCATCTCATTTAGTTAGTTAGCTTTGGCTAAAGTAGGTAAAGACAACAACTGATTTAATCAAAAGCGTAGGGTTTACCCCTGTTTTCCATGGATATTCAATGCATAGCGTAGTACACTCCTCCAAGTCTTCTAGATCTTAATAGTTTTCTTCCATGCAACAACAACAAAAAAGGAAATAATGTGACCTGCAGCCTTCTCCTCTTCATTGTGCTCGTGGATGTTTGAATGCAGGGCCAAAGTTTGTTCCTCTATAGTGGTGGCTAGCAGCAGCCCATGTGCCTGTAGTGCCACGGTGGCTAGCACAGTGGGCTGCAGCGCTGCCCCAGGGCTCAGGAGCAGCATAAGATGAGCTCTGTAAGAGCCAACAAAGGCTTTCTTAGAAGGCTGGGTCATTATTTACCACCTAGATATTACCGTAAGGTATTTCTGCTGGGCAAGACCCATCAGCAGCTATAAATCTGGTAGTTCTGGTGAGCGGAGGATGCCAGCAGGTGAGGTGGTGTAGCTGACTTCCAGGGCTTTACCCACCCTGCTTGATGCTGGTTAAAATAAGTGGAAGCAAAATTTGGCAAGCTGTTCTGCTGTATATTTGTATTTTTTTTTAAACTGCTGTGCCTTCATATTGTCCCTCAGTGCGTAATGCTCTTTTGATGAGGGAGGCCAGCATCAGGGTACCTCAGAGAGGTACCTAGTTTCTAGGCAGGTGTAGCTATGGAAGCTGTATTTTCTAATCTGTACAGATGGGGATGTTGGAACCCCTTCCCTCCAAATTAAGTCATTCCCCACCCAGTCTAAGGTTTCCAATGTATAGTATTAGGGGAAAAGAATCCAGGATCACATTATTTCCTCCAAAAAATGAATAACTATGTTTAAAATAGTGATTTTTTTTTAAAAAAATAGGTTTTTCTTCTGTTTGTTTGAGCACTTCAAACTTCATGACTTTCATGTCTGTCTTCGACTTTTGACATCTACAAGTACTTCTTTTTAACAAAAAAAAGGAAGTGTGGATTCTAATGTAATCATGTGACTTCAGGAACTGGCTACTTATGAAAAACACTGAATCCTATTAGAACTGGCAGTACTTTGGGTCATCCCATGGTCCAGCAGCTGAACCCGGAACAGAAGCAAAACCTTCTACTCCTGACTCCCTTTCTAGCATTGCTTCCCCATCCCTTGGTGTCTGTCTTGTTGCAAGAGATCTAGATTGTGTGGCTTTTAGGTTGGGTGTTTTTTTTCTTATGGTGTATGGGGGTTTTTATAATTTATATTGTGAAAGGCTTTTTCCTTACGTGCTGAAATTTGCTGACCTGTGATCCCAAGACTCTCAGTTTTCTTTTGAATTATGTGTGAAGATGGTCTCTTCTATAAACCTTGCATATTGGTGCATGCTTTGCTTGAAAACACTTTGGAAATGCTGGAGTAATGCAGCTGCTGGACCTTTTTCTGCGTGACTGCACTTCTGCATTTTAAAATTAAGAGAGGGCTGTGCTGCTACTAGTGGCATGAATCAATGCCAATGCAAATTGCAATGTAAGCTTTCAATACGTAAGGGGGCTTATAAGAAAGATGGGGGCAGATATTTTAGCAAGGCCTGTTGTGATAGCGCAAGGGGTGATGGTTTTAAACTAAAAGAGGGGAGATTCAGGCTAGATATAAGGAAGAAATTTTTTACAATGAGGGTGGTGAAACCCTGGCCCAGGCTGCCCAGAGAGGTGGTCGATGCCCCATCCCTGGAAACATTCAAGGTCAGGCTGGACGGGGCTCTGAGCAACCTGATCTAATTGAAGATGTCCCTGATCACAGCAGGGGGGTTGGACTAGGTGGCCTCTAAAGGTCCCTTCCAACCCAAACTATACGATACTATTCTATTCTCTTCTCTACTATATAAGCTGCATTGAGTTATCTTCTCCCCAAACCCTTTGATTCCTTGTATTTCCTTTTCTGGGGTGGTTAGGTCTTTTTGAGCTGTTTTCTGACAGTCTGTTGCAGGAGGTTTGACCTGGCTGGTTGATGGAGGGCATGCTTCTGTCTGTTCTTTTTCCAACCTGCTTTCTGCAAAAAAGGAAGTTGAGTGTCTCTCCACATCGGACAGGGTCAGGCTTGAGTGCCCAGAGAAGCACAAGTACTCTGATAATACAGAAATGAGGCTCCTGTGCTGCTTGTGGCTACTGGGACAGAAATTAGAGGACTTGCCCGAGTGCCTCGGAGCTCACTGAAGCTGAAAGCCAGGCAAATGCAAGTCCTCCCTTGCTTAACTCTCCTAGGGTAAGTCCTGTTAGCGTGAGTGAAATAACAGCTGGAAAACAAGATGCCTTCAGAGGGCAACGCTCTCCCAACATAAGCAGACAAGCAAAGCCAGCGTGTTTCTTTGCAACGTGGGAGATGTTTATCCTGTGACTAAGCATAAAAGTTAAGAGATGGAAAAGGTCCTATTAGATCATCTCGTCCACCTCCCTGCTGGCGTGCAATTTTTCTCCCTGGAGTGTATTTATTAGCAGGCTGCTGGGCAGATGGGAGTAGCTTACTCAGGGTGCTGTGGAAGAGTAGCAGCCAGCCTGTGCAGGTGAGGAACTCTGCACGCACGTGACTCGACTTGCACGTGCGCGAGTTGCTTGCAGCAACAGGATTGTGTAGTAAAAGGGCCAACAGCTCTAGACTCGACATTCTTTGCATGCTTGGAGCCTTCCCGTTGACTTGCTGGGACTCGGTTTGTGCAGGCGTCAGCTTGTCTTTTTTTAACATTCTAGGAATAAGCTAACTTTATATTTATGATGGAGAAGGTGGTTTGAAAATTAATAATAATGGGGGGTGTGTGAAATCAGAAGCCTTTTGGTAAGGAGAGGTCAGCCAGCTAGACATCTGCACAGCTGGCCTGGGCTCCGTTGGCCATGATCTATGACAGTGGTGTGTGAAGACTCCCAGAGGAGACGTCAGAAAGGTGCAGGTGGAAATGCTATTGCTATGACAAACAGATCAGCGCTGGAGTTCCAGGCCTGAGCTTGGGGACCATCAACACGGCTTCGTTTATTACTCCTCAGTAACCATAGCACGGCCTCGTGCATGCGTACTTTTTTAAAATTTCACACTCCCTGATGTCATTTGCAGCTCAGAGCACTTAGCACCTCCCCGACTGAAATTGCTGAGTGTTAAGTATAAAGGGACAGGTTTTGTCCTTAACTAATTCAGGGAAGAACTAGAGCATGTGCTGAACACGGGTAGGGGATGGGAACAAAGATTTCTTATCTAGGCAAGCGCTGAACTGCCTTCTCTTGTTGAGAACCTGTTGGCTTTTGCATTTAGGATCACTCCCGTGCCTCCAAAGGTGTCTCCTGGTTGGCACCAGAGTGAGATCAATATCTAGGATTAGGGACCAGGACTGTTCTGTGGTGCAGGTGAGCAACCAAGCCTGCTCTGCCACCAGTGAGATGTTTTTGCTGGTGGTGGCACTGTGGTGAGCCCCTGGGGCTGTGCTGTGGCCTGATAATCTGTTTCCTTACACTCTGGTGCCTTTTGTTATGGAGGTGCTGGAGGTGTTACGGGACATCTCTTGGCTAAGCGATTGCTCTGTTGAATCAGGAGAAGCTATCCCCTAGGTCCGTGGACGATAGGGTGTTTCACGGTACAGACCATGTCCCTGGCACCAACGGTTTTTCTCTTGGCATGTTCTCTGGAAGTGACAGTATCACAGATGACGTTTTCCAGGAAAACTTCCAACACTTGTAAATGAGCTCCAAGATGGGCTTCGCCTCCCTTCCCTCAACCAGACATCTTCTAGGGAGGAGGGAGTTGGAGTAGAGCACAGAGCATGCAGGGAGCAAATCTGCCTTCTTATTATTTAATTTAAAGAAAACTTGGTCTGAAGATGTAAAAAGCAATTGCAAATGCTGTCGTCTGGACACCGCCTCTCCTCATCAATTAGCGGCATTAAATGCTCAGCAGGGAGGATTAATTAGAAAACTGAAATCTTTCTGTTGTGACAGCCTTCTGGTTTCCATTGAAAAGCAGCTGAGGAACTGGAAAGGCTTCTGTATTTCTTGTTTTGATATGCTGGGATGTTTCTTTCCATCCTGGAAATTAATTCTGTCTGTCTGTAATGGGACCGTGGGAATCAATATTCAGTTGAACTGTATTTCTCCAGAGTTTTTTTTTTTTCTAAAAGTAGTTGACTGTTTCCCCACTGTGCCTAATAAGTGACCTGATTTTGGAGCAGCTGAGCAACTGCTGCTCGGATGGTTTTCCAGTTTAGAGAAGTTGCCTGGCTGTCTTGACAGTTCAGAGTCGGTCCACGGTCTCTTGAGGACGATGGGCTTCTCTCTTCCGAAGGTTTTCAGGTCAGACTTCCTCTGAGATGGCTGAGAAGGCCCACAGCCTTCTGCTGCGTGCGACTTTCCGTTGCAATGCCCCAGGCTGGATGCCGTAGGAAAGGAAATTACTCATCGCTCTGCCTCCCTTGCAGACTGCTCTTGGCCTTGGTGAGCTGTCGTGCCTAGCCTTACACTCTGCAATGCTCTAAGCTGGATTTAGAGGCAAGATCTGCTTTTTCCTCAGTTTCCTCATCTTTTCTTCCCCCTACCGGGCTTGAGGAATGAAGGAGATCCAGCACAGCAGCCACGACCCGCTGCCTTGCAGTGGGGGAGCAGGACACCGTTACACGACGGCTGTGGGTGGCACAGGTTGGGCAACTTGAGGTTGCTTCGCATCCTCTGGAAGAAGCTGCCTCTTGTTTACTGCAGCAAGCAACAGCCTGTGTGCGGGCTTTGCAGAGCCACAGCCATGTGAAAATCGGATGGCGAAAGGCTGGCAGGAGAGGCAGGGCAGACCCGGCAGGCCCTGAGCACTTTGAGCCTTGGGCAATACATGTGCTCCACAGATCTGTAAGGTTGTGTGAGCGTATGGCCGTGTGCTGCCCAGCCTGGTTCCTGCACTGCTGACGGCTCATTTTTTTATCATGTTTAGTCACACACAAAGGCAAGCGCACTTGAGTTCATGTGATACTACTACAAGTCAGGAGGACAAGGAGAACAAAACCTCTCTGAAAACTGACCCACATGTTTCTGTTTCATAACCCTATCACCACCCCACCGATGGCACGCACAAGCCAGCAGCTCGTGAAGGCAGCCGTGTCCTGGGGCTATGCAGAGACATGGTCCTTCTGCCCCAAAATGCAAGATGTCTGTTAATCATCACTTGCCACTGAGTGCTTGCTGAGCTCATCTTCATCCCCATGGTCTAATCTCAATCCAGAGTTGCATGACAGAAGTGGCACAAGCAAGAAAAGGACCTTGCAAACTCTGCAGCGGCTCTTGGGGCTGATCCACAGCTCCTGGTCTCCCCATGTGCTGTGGAGCTCACACTTCTTGCCTGCGAGGAAGGAACAAAATAACCGGGTAGCTGCTGAGAGAGCAGAAAGAGATCAATTAGTCCTCATGCCCTGGCTTCGCAGTCGATTGGGAAGTCGTGTTGTGATCGGTCAAATCTAGACGAGCTGCAGGGGTGAGGCTGAGGCTCGTTAAAGAGGAAGCTGTGCACTAGGATGGCTGCGAGAGGGATTATCGATTGCAGCCGGTTGTGGGTAAATGGTGGCGTACACAGCCTGGTAGGACAAGCAGGGAGGAGATACAGGTCTTATCCTGCGTCCCTGTCAGCGGGATGTTGCAAGTGAGATAAAGTGGGTCAGCTAGAAGGTGGGATCAGCGTAGAAGATGGCACAGTGGCTTAAAAGCCCTGATACTGCCATGAGGTCTTGCTGCCCACTTAGGGGATGGGATGGACCTCCCTCCTTCCCAGTCCGAAGCTTGGTCATTTAGTGGTAACCTCCCTGTTAGAGCATGTTGGACCAGTCATAAAGCTTGTAATGCTTTCTCAGAGGTCGAAGCCACAGACACAGGGTTCGTTCCTGCCTACCATTGTCCTTGGGGAGAACTGGGTGTCCCAGTCTCAGGAGCAGATGCTGGCTGTCAGGCCAGGGTCTCCGTTGAACGTTGGTTTTGCAGCTTTTTGGTGTAAAGCTTTGTTCATGGAGACTCCTCATCTCTGATGCTGGATAGCAGATCGGTGCTGCACAGATGCTCTTCTCCCAACTGCTTTTACCAGGAAACATTTTGCTCTGAGAGAAATGCTCTTCTAAGAGCATATTTCATGTGAAGCTTTTAGTATCTATTCCTTTTTGGTTTCCGTTACTACTTCTTCCTTCTTCTTCTCAGGGACCTAGAAGAGGCCTGAAGCCTCACTTTCCCAGATATGCTTTTGTGTTTTAATTTCCCTCCCCCACAAAGTCTTCAGTCATTTGAGAAGAAACACAAAAAAAAGAGGCCGTGAAAACCTGCAGGAGGAAGAAATTATAACTGTCTTATGCATTGGCTTTTATCTTACACGTAGAGATACACCTTCCCCTTTGCTGTATTCGCTTAGGGGGTATGTTCATTGGAATCAGTGAGTTTATGTTGATATAACTTGCATCAGGGTTTCTCTCTGCTCTGTAAGTGCACAGATAATTATCCGAGGACAGGATTTTGCCCTGTAAAAGGGGAAATGATGCAGAACACTGCTATCCCCTAGCTACAGACCTTCATCCTCACTAAGCGGGGGTGTGTGTTTAAGTAATCCTGGCTTGGCTGGCTTCTGGGGAGATGAACGTACTGGGATGAGGATCCTTTAGACTTTGTCACTTCAGTGCCTGATTAAAAATTTGTGTTTAGGCACAGCGTATGGTGGGACCAAGGTGGGCTTTGGGGTGTAATCAGGGTGGCTGCAAGGTTTGGCTCTGCCAGTTGCTGGAGGAGGCAGTTCCTCTGTAACAAGCGCGAGTTCAGTAGAGGTGCTGTTCTGTGCTGTGCAGGCCCTGATGCGAGGGAAAAACCAACCGGTGGGGAGCACGTGTATTCTCTGGAAACTTGCTTTGCTTGACCTGTCTGTTTTTTTAATAAATATATAAAAATACATTAACTCTGACCTGGTATGGCTGTGTTGTCTGGTTTTTGCTGATAGAAGAGTAATTTCTAATCCTTTTGATTTGCTTCCTTGTTTTATGGGTTTCCAGAAGTTTGAGTTTTGTGTGCAAAATCAAAGCTATTTTATATGCCAGTATAAGTTACTGATTATTCCACTGAATTTGATAAAAGGATGATTACTGTAAAGCAAGAAAATAAACTAGCTGAAAAATACAACTTACTGGAGCATGCAGTCTGCAAGATTTCACTTACAACATAATTTGTGGGAAGAGGAAGGGTTGAGAGGGGAGAAGCTTTAAGATCTCAGTGACTGTTTTAAAGGGCTGTCAGGGAAGTTAACAGCAGGAATCATGCAGGTGTTAAAGCTCTTGTTCTACATACGCATGCTGGAATCAACAGGATGGCTCAGGAGATTTTTCTTTAGAAGCGACTGTTGAATACAGCTGCACTGGCTGGGTCACTGACTAAAGGTATCCTTCATCATGCATGATGGCTCTTAAGCACAGATATCTTCTCCCAGCAACACATGTTGTGAAAAACATTCTTAAGTGGTTTTGGGGTGCTGTGTCCAGAAATGGGGAGAAGAAACCTCAACCGATGCATGTTAATATAGAATTGCTTGTTGGGCTTCACGCACCGTAGTTCCCAGAGCACTGGCTTGCTGCGTGTGTGAGCTGTGGTGATGCACGTATGTCACTTCGTGCTTTGCAGCCTGATCAGTGCATGCTCAGGAAAGGTTTTTTTGTCCTCAGCTTGGCTCATGCAGTTTGTCCCTTGAGCCTGCTTGGGAGATACGCCTGCAAACCTGGCCTGGTTACAGAGGTGTTTGCAAAAAGTCTGTCCCAGTTGCATGCTCATGAACACAGATGTATAGTCTTAAATGGCTACTTCTTGACTAACCTTTTGTGACACGTCCTAACCTGGGCAGAAAATTTCCATGAGAGTAGGGCCTTACCTGTCTGAAGGGTCACCAAAATTTAGCTATTCTTTTGTGTAGCCCCTAAATATTTCCAGGGCAACTTTATGTGCACCAGGTCAAATGTCCTATAGCATCTAGAACAAAACTATAAGTATTGAGGTTGAGATGATCTGAGGAAACCTGTAATATTTCCACGCTCTTTCTCTGCATTTGGATCCATCTTTGCCAAGCCTTCAGGCTGTTTGACTGAGCTATCAGCATGCATACGTTTGTATCCTCATCGTTAAAACAATCTCACTTGCTTTGCTGTTGTTTTTAACACTACCCCAGCCCTGGCCTCTGAAGCTTTTTGAAAATAACATTTACAATAATATTTTTAACAGTTCCGTAGTATACAAAACTCTAGTGCCCTGGCAGGACTCCCGGAAACTTGCTGAAAGTTAATGTGGTCAACTCTTAAAAAGGAGAGATTTTTTCCGCTTGACTCTTGCTTGTTAAACTCTCGGAGCCCAACATGTTGTTCCCTGCTGCTTGAAAAAACAAGGAAAGTCCCAATTTTAGCAATGCTAGTTTGAGTAGCTTTCTAGCTGAGCCACGGGAGCAACTGTGGCTTATTATTAATTTTTTTTTATATACAGTGGTGTGTTCCTACACTTCAAACCAAAGTGTTAAATGGTGCTCAGGGAGGAATAAGTAGGTGCTGCTTTACCTGGAAGCCTGGGGGTGATAAACTGCAGAGGGAGATGTCACCTGCAGCAGTGGCAAGACATCCTGACTTGGAGGCTGTGTTTTATGTTGGATGCTCAGCCTCTGTGGGGTAAGAACAGCCCTTTTTAGGCTAAGAGATACTGTAAATCCCATTTCAAATCAATGGTAGGCTGCTGGAGACTCCAGCTCTCAGTGCTGGACTGCACTCTTCAAGCTCTCCTAACTCTCATCCTACATCCTGCTTCCCAGTAAGTTTCTTCCAGTCACTTTTTTGTCTTACGTCACATCCAGGGAAAAATTGCTCTCCTCCATCCTCCCTTCCCCTGCTTTGCTTTTGCCACTTAGATGCACAGAGGCTGGAGTTCATGTCTAGCTGGGAGGTACGTTGCTGTTGTTTCCCCTGAACACAGTCTTGCTTAATCCCTTCCCAGCCAGGAGTATGGGGTGAAAAGGGAAGAGCTGGGATTAATTTTTAAAGTGGATTAATAACCTTGCATATAGTTCTTGTGTGGATACTCATACTCTGTGCTCACGTAGCCGTAATGATGTTGAGCTGCTTTGGCTGCGGAATTGAGTTCAGCTCAGTCAAATAACAGTTGCTTTTATTCTAGATGAGAGCATCTATGCTGGGCTTTCCTGCAGGTTAAGTAACCTCCAGCAGTTTCCTGAGCAGGCAGGAGCAGCCAGCCTCTTGTGTGCAAGACACAAACCTGGGATAGGAGTCCTGCATCACCCCAGCGTCCCCAGGAGCTAACACTTTGCTGGGCTCTTATTTTCGTTGCTTGGTAGGAGGCGTTTGTGCACAGCGAGGTTACCAGGGCACTAGTTTGTAGACTGATGATGATGGTTTACAGTAGATTTACAGCGTAGGCTAGTTCTGCCAGCTGTGGGAGCGGCGCAGTGTGAAGCGGGAGCCCTGTTTCAGATGCTCACTGGTTTGTGTTGTAAACTACCACCGCTTGAAGGCTCTGATCAGGGCGAAGAGGGATGCTGCTTTGAAGTACATCAGAGCAGAAAAAAGATTTTTCCTTTTATCACCCCCCTGTTATTTTTTCCCTTTTTCCCCCGGTTTTCTAAGGGAAATAATAAAAGAGCAGAATTTGTACTAGAAACAGGAATTTGTCCTTCTGTAACAGGAAGCTGCTGGTATGTATTTTGGGGAAGCCACGGAAATTGCCGGTGTTTGCCGCTCAGTTTGAAGGCTTGTCGTCCTCGGGATTGAAGAGATCTGCTAAAATAGAAAACCTTTTTTATTCTCGTGTATCTGTGGAGACTTCCTGCGCTGTGTGCAGGGGCTGGTTTGCTCACGAGAGCTGGGCAGCGGGGTCTCAGGGCCTTGCTATGGCAGAGGTGATGGAGAAGAGCACAAGGCAGGGCTCTGCCGATGGAAAGGTCATCCGTTTTTCCAGGGTTCATTTGCATGGTTCCTGTAGGTGCATGCTTTTGTAACTAGATATGGTTTGCAAAGGTCTGGAAGGTGTCCAAAGAAAGCCGTTAGAAAAGTCTGTTACACTGATGGGAGAGTTAACCCGGGCTAGCCCAGGAATTTAGGGTTAATCCAGGCTATCTGCAGGTGGCCCTTCGTGCAAGCTCTGCACACAGCTTAATTGCTGGAACTGTCGCATCAGTTTTGAAAGCAAAAGCAGTGAAGATCTGGGCTGTTTCCTGCTCTTGTTACAATCAGATGGAATTTTTACACTACTTCTTGGTGTTTTTCTTCTCTCTCTTGATCCACTTTTGCACAGACTGACCGGTTCCTTCTCAAGATAGGACTTTAAACCTTTCCAAGCCTGTTAGTTACTTCCTTGCCTCTTTTGTCTTGAAAATGGACAGAGCAGAGTCCCTGGCAGCCCTGGGCTCTTAAGCTAAATGGTGCTGTCCTGAAAGGAAGCTGCAGCAGCAAAAGGAACAACGCACTTCGGGGCACATGTATGTCTCCGCCTCTGCTGGTTTCTTATCGCTTTCCCTTCCTGCTCGTCTCTAGCAAAATAGGCTGGATAAATATCCTCCTGCTTACCAGCACCAAGGCGCCGGAGTTCAGAAAATCATTTTAATCCCTGCTTGTGATCGTTCCTGGTTCACTGCAGATATATTTTTTTTTTCAATTGTGTTTAAATTGATTTGACTGAGCTGGGAGACTTTCAAAGTGCCTTTTTCTACTGCTTCTGCCCAACTGGTGATGCGTAACACAGCAGAACTCATGTCTGTGGCCCAGCACACACAGCTCTTGTTGACTTTGGGGCAATGTTGCCTGCAGCGACTGCAGAAGAGGAATGCCTTACTTTCTCTGTGCAAGTCAGATGAAGTACTTGAGATGTCTTTCCATTTACTTGTGCTATCACATGGGTTTATGGCCAAGAAATGCCCATCCTGAGGTGGGTTATGCCTTTGTTCGGTCTAAAATGGGGTTTTCCACTAGTGAGAAGTACTGATTCCAGCAGGCTCAGGTTTATACTCTGTTTCTGGTGAGCAAAAAAACCCATCCCTTTGCTGAGCATGGAGCTTTGGCTAAATGCAGCATGCCAGGTTACTGTATCTGCATTGGTTTTGGGCAAATTAGCCATGAGTAGCACTTGGCAACAGGCAGGGACTCTGGAAGGGCTGTAGGGGCACAGCCTGCCAGGAGGGATGTATGGGCCATATGTTGCTGCTGAGAACTGCCTAGACTCAGGTTTTTTTTTATTCCCGTGCTGTCAGAAGAAGGCTGATCCAGCCTTGAGGAACCTTTGCTGGAATTTGGAAAGCCTAAATTTAGGTTTCTGCTTTGATACAGGCTGCCTCTGGGACTGACTTTCTATGCCCCACTGTCAGACTGTTCCCCAAATGAGTGTTGTTTCATAGGGATGCTGCAAAATGTGATGTGTTAAAGATGGTATTGCTTTAAGGTTACATTTTTTTAGTGTAAAAATGCAATAAAGGTGTAACATATTAAATATGGTCTGCTCTTAACAAAAGGAGACCTGTGGACAAGTATAAGGTGGTTGCTCCAAGATTTTAAAACCAAATAGGGTCCAGGTTTGTAGTGTGTTACCTCTGGGGTGTGCACAGGAGGGCAGGCTCCTGGTCTCCATTCCTAATAAATTGTTCTCCTCTTTTGTCCAGCCCAGGTGATGGTGGGAAGATGCTTTGTGAAGGGTGGTCCTGTTTAGCCTCTGTTGACATGTCAAAATTCATCTGTAAACTCTGTATGTTTGTTATTACAGGGTGGATGCTTGAGAGTGGAGGATCAGGTACAAGTATCTGGGACCGGTGGAATGGAGGCCTGATGTAGATGGAAAGATGGGTAAGAACTGGATTCCCCTGAAGCAATTAATTTTCTGCAGCCTACTAATTTTGGTTGGGGTTACCAAGCATGACAACAGTGTGGGAGACATTGCCAAGACAGTCTGGCTGAATATTACATTGTTCTCTAATTTTTTTTTGCCTTCAAGTGGTGTCAAAATCGGACAAATTCTCTTCTTGCCATCAGTGTGATCTGGTCGGTCGTATCCTAGGTGCAGCCTCTTTCCCAGTCTGCCTTGTATTTCTGGGCAGAGCATCTTCATTCCCTGTATCTCTTCCCCCAAGGAAGCTTCTGTTTCAAACGGATCCTGAGTATACTGCTTTTCTAATCAGTGACCTGGATTACTTGCACCTTCACCCACTTCCACTGGAACGGTTGTATATCAGATGCTCTGTGGTGCTGAGGGAGACCTTGGGTTTTTTACATGGAAATTATTTGTAGCTCTGGAGGTACATAATGATCTTATCTCTGCCGCTAAAGAAAACTTATGTCAGAAATCAGGGCCACTTGGAAGTGCTGGACTCTCTGTTTTAGCACATGAATAACCACATCTGTGGTGGTGTCTCACATGAGCAGGAGATGAGTATGAGAGCCCCAGCCTCCCTCAGCTTTTCATGCCATTGGCCATCAAATTTATCTCATTACTCTTGCAAAATCACACCTTGCTTGCTGGAAAATGTCTGTGGTCTGCTACTATGCTTATAAGCTGTCATACAGGTGGGGAACAGCTGGAGGCATTGCCTGGTGTCTTCCTATCCCTGCTAAAGGGCTTCACAGGAGACACATGCCTTACTGACAGCAGCAGTGCTGGGTTTGGGATTCAGCCAGCACTTCATGCATTTATGAGCCTGGCGAAGTGTGAGAAAGCTCTCTGCAGAATGAACATTGACCACAAAAAAAATTCCAAAGTGGTCTACAAGCCATTTTGCTAGCCAGTTCATAGAATCATTAAGGTTGGAAAAGACCTCTAGCATCATCAAGTACAACCGTCAACCCAATACCACCATGTCTCCTAAACCATGCCCTGAAGTGTCACGTCTACACATTTTTTTAACACCTCCAGGGATGGCGACTCCCCCACCTCTCTGGGCAGCCTGTGCCAGTGCCTGACCACTCTGTCAATAAAGACACTTTTCCTAATATCCAATCTAAACGTCCCCTGATGCAGCATGAGGCCATTTCCTCTTGTCCTATCGCTTGTAACTTGGGAGAAGAGACCAACACCCACCTCACTACAACCTCCTTTCAGGTAATTGTGGAGAGTGATAAGGTCCCCCCTCAGCCTTCTCTTCTCCAGACTAAACCCCCCCAGCTCCTGCAGCTGGTCCTCATAAAGCTTGCACTCCACATCCTTCACCGGCTTTGTTGCCCTTCTCTGGACACCCTCCAGCACCTCAATATCTTTTTTGTTCTGAGGGGCCCAAACCTGAGCCCAGCATTCGAGGTGGGGCCTCACCAGGGCTGAGCACAGGGGCCCCATCCCTGCCCGGCTCCTGCTGGCCACACCAGTGCTGACGCAAGCCCAGGTGCTGGTGGCCTCCTTGGCCACCTGGGCACTGCTGGCTCATGCCCAGCCGGCTGTCAGCCAGCACCCCCAGGGCCTTCTCCGCCGGGCACTTTCCAGCCCCTCTGCCCCAAGCCTGCAGCATTGCCTGGGGTTGGTGTGACCCAAGTGCAGGACCCGGCACTTGGCCTTGTTAAACCTCATACAGTTGGCCTCAGCCCATCGATCCAGCCTGTCCAGATCCCTCTGCAGAGCCTTCCTGCCCTCAACAGTCCCACCTGACTTGGTGTCACCTGCAAACTTACTGAGGGTGTACTCAATCCCCTCATCCAGATCACTGATAAAGATATTAAACAAGACTGGTCTCAAAACAGCCCTGGGGAACCCCACTCATGACTGGTTGCCAACTGGATTCAGCTCCGTTCGCCACAACTCTCTGGTCTCAGCCATCCAGCCAGTTTTTACCCAGTGAAGAGTATACCTGTCTACCAGCTTCTATAGGAGAGTGCCTTGGGAGACAGTGTCAAACTGTTGGGCAACTGTAGGAGTTTCCATTTCTGCTCCTTTCCTTAATTTTGCTGAAAAGAGAAAGCTCAGCAGATTGAAGAACAAGGCCAGGTTCTACCTCACATGGCTGTCAGTGCTCAATTAACACATGGAGCTAATTGAGCTTGGGTTGCCCTGCCTCCTTCACCAGAAGAGGGAGGTTATGAAGGAGCCTAAATTCATCTCCTGAAATGGCTTCCTGACCTGGTGACCCAAGAAAGGGGAAGAGATCTCAGAGGAGTCCTGGTTGAAGCTGAGCACTTCACTTTTACATTTGCAGCTTTTATACAAGTTCACCTAAAACTTTTCAGAGCTGGTTGAAATTGTGCTTAAAAAGAAAAACAAGGAGGTCAGTGGAATACCAGTAAATTTAGGAATTATCCTTGCAAACCTGGTAGAAAAGTGATTCAGAGTTTGATAGTGGTTTGAATTTGAAAAATGAAAGATGTGAAGCCACTGTCACACCTTAACAGTATGTACTCTCCCATGGAGAAAGGAGAAAAGCAGTGTTACCCCATCCTGGCTTTACCTCTCTGTTTTGCTCTTTCTCTGTTACCTAGAAGAGAGCTTTTGTCGGGAGAGGACTAATTTAAAGCCAAGCAAAAAAAAAAAAAAAAAAGGAATTAAGGAATTAAAAGTCCAGACCTGCTTCTTCAATATAAAGGAAGACAAATTCTGATTTTAAATCCCTGGTGAAAAACCCCAAGCTTTTTTAGAGACATTTTCACTTTGAAGGAGAAAGCCCCTCCTTTGTCAATGCAATATTTTACTTTTTTGTTTTAAGAAGGAAGGATCAGGCTCACCCTGAGCACCAGTAGGGAATGAGTTGCTGACTCCAGTCCAGTTCTCAGCAGACGGTCGATTTGACTTCGTTTACAGAGAGCGCAGCTGATATAAACAGCTCAAGGTGCCTTCAACCTGCCAGCTGTGGGCATAATACAGATGTGCTGGGGAAGAGCACCCTTTTGCAAGTGCAGGGTCCTGCCCCTGGGGAGGAACAACCCCCCGCACCAGCACAGGCTGGGGGGGACCTGCTGGAGAGCGGCTCTGCTGAGAAGGCCCTGGGGGTGCTGGGGGGCAGCGAGGTGACCCTGAGCCAGCACCGGGCCCTTGGGGCCAAGGGGGCCAACAGTGTCCCGGGGTGCATGGAAAGGAGCGTGGCCAGCAGGGCGAGGGAGGTTCTCCTCCCCCTCTGCTCTGCCCCAGTGAGGCCACACCTGCAGGGCTGCGGCCAGTTCTGGGCCCCCCAGTCTAAGAAAGACAGGGAACTGCTTGAGCAAGTCCAGCGGAGAACTATGAAGGTGATATGGGGACTGGAGCATCTCCCTTGTGAGGAAAGGCTGAGGGACCTGGGTTTGTTCAGCCTGGAGAAGAGAAGGCTGAGGGGGGATCTCATCAATGCTTATAAATATCTAAAGGGAGGGTGTCAAGAGGATGGGACTGGACTCTTTCTAGTGGTGCCAAACGCCAGGCCAAGGGGCAACAGGCACAAGTTGGAACATGGGAAGTTCCACCTGAACATGAGGACAAACCCCTTCCCTGTGCGGGTGCCAGAGCAGGGGCACAGGCTGCCCAGAGAGGCTGTGGGGTCCCTTCCCTGGAGACATTCACCCCCCGCCTGGACGCGGCCCTGTGCCCCTGCTCTGGGGGTGCCTGCTCAAGCAGTGGGGTTGGATGAGGTGATCTACAGAGATCCCTTCCAACCCCCACAACTGATTCTGTGATTCTGTGACTGTTTTTTGGGAAGGTGAGCTGAATTGGTAGGAGTCTTGTGCAGATTTGCAGTTCTGCCTACACTTGTGTGTGGGTGGAAGGTGCTGTGCATGTCACCTTCCCAAATGTTATTGCATGGAGCATTGCTATAGCTCGTCGCTAACATAGCATCAGTGCCTGTGTAAGGACTGGTTAGATCTGCCGGGCTGCATTCAGAAGGGATCATGGTGTGGTCCTGAGTCTGGTCTCTGGCTTGACTGTTGGGGCAATATGGATGAAGTGATGTGTATTTTGATGAGTGTTACTGAGCGGTGTTTGTTAGTTAAAGGATCATTGCAACACCTTTGCTGATGCACAGAAAATAAGGCTAAATTTTGGGGTTTTATTACCTTTACTTCCTCCCCTCCTTTTATATCCGTGTTTGTTTACGCATTGAGATGGCAGATAGTTTTCAAGGGAAGAGCAGGGAATTTGTAGTCATGTCATTGATTCCCTTCTGATAGACCACAGAGGAGGTCTGTTGGATGAAGTGATCTCTGAAGGTCCATTCCAGTTCTACCGTTCTTCCTAGGATTCTATTTATAGCCTACATAGTGTCTGAGCTCAGCACAGGACTGTTCACCCCTTGACACGTTCTATGGAAGCTGTGTGACCTGGTGTGCAGACCACAAGGTGGGAAGTGGGGACTTCTGGCGTCTCTGTGGGCCGCTCCTCCTACATAGCAGTTTGGTTGTGTCATATGGTGCAGCGGTGCTTGGACTAGCCCTCTGCAGCTGTGGATCCTGCACTGCAGGTAGGTTGCTCTGCTGTTGCAGGTCCAAGACAGTGTCCCTACATGTGCCAGCTTGGGGCCAGCCTAAGCAGAAGTCCTTGGCGCTGGGTGGTCTTATGACATATATATGCGGTCATGACCACGTCACTTGACACTTAGTCTCTTAGTGCTCTCTGTGAGGGACCTGGACATCAATCTGCAGGATAGATGAAAGGGCTTAATTTCAGAGAGAAGAGCAACTGGATACAACATAGGATCTCAGGACAGAATTGTTTTGGTTTTGCTTCACGCTTTGGTCTTCAATAAATCACTTGGGCTCCCATTTAATGTTGTCCTGGAACAGTGTACTCTATATGTGTAATGGTTGTGTTTGTACTGAAGCATTTGACTCTTTCTTTGTATGGAAAAGGAAGGTGGTGAGAACAGTGGGATGGTGTGTTAGGTGGAAATGGCGTTGGAAGGACTTGGTGATTTCTAGAGGGAGAGATGTGGCCTCACTGTAGGTGTTCAGTCACTGCTTCAGAAGCTGACCACATGCTTACTAAGTGGGTCAGGTCTTGCACATGGAGGTGAAGTGGGGTAAGAGGACTGAGCATGGGTCTGAGGGAGACATCTTCGGGAAGGCTGGTCCCCAATGCACCTTGCTGAGCACTGACTGATCATCCAAAATGGTACTGGAACCTGAAGTGGTTATCTGCTGTCAGCTGGGAACTGTAATTCCTGACAGTTGGAAGAATAATGAACTCATTTTTAACACAGTTGTTGGGTTGCCATTCTTCTTCATCCTCAATGAGTCCAAGTGACCTGTGCCTTTTATATTGGTTTTCTCAGCCTCAATGATGGGAAAAAAATTGGAGCAGAGAACGTGTCCTAAAGCAGCATGTCGCACCTCTCACTGCTGGCACAGAGCAATTGCTCCAACTCACAGTCCATTTCCATCTGCCCCCCCTCCACAAGGGTCCAAGACCTCTTTATAATTTGATCAAAATGTAGCTGTGCACCAGCAAGTGCATATGACACTTGTAAAGGTGCCCACGTCTCCAATACAGCACATTGGAAGGACCGTGGTCAATGGTGGTGAAAAATTGCTGTGTTTAAATACGACACCAAGGTAAAAATAATACTAAAAACCTGCAGAAGTTTGTTTAAAAAGCACCAGCGTGTTTGTTGCCTAACTTTTTTTTTCTTTTTTTTTTTACAAATATGATTTAAATATTCTTAATTCTGGTTATGAAATGCTCTGTGTGTGTTTTCTGATGATTAAAACCTCCAGGAATGCTTATCTAGTCTGTTCAGCGTATGTATGTATAACTCAAAAGTTTAGGTCTTTAGTACTTTTCTGGAGCAAGTGGGACCTTTGCTTCAGCAGGAGGGTAATCTGAGGTGTGGGACATGGGCGAATGATGCTTATTTACAGCATTGCCTCGACAGAGCAGGTGTGTTTGGAGAAGACGACTGCAGGCTGGGCTCGCAGAAGGCACGGCAGCTTGCTGAAGGAGGAGGGGGGCCTGTTTGCACAGCCATGGTCTGGCCATTTAACCCAATTCGGTGGTTTTTGCGGGGCTGCTGAGACAGAGAGAACTCCCCCAGTCAGTGGGGAGAGAACAGATCCACTCTCCCTATCCCCCATGCAAGCAGGCATTGATGTCTCAGCTCTCTCACGGCTTGTTTTCCTCATTCCTCCATCTAAGGCAATGGTTTTGCTGTTCACTTGCTCCTTGTATGCTGAGAGCTATTTTTAAAAAAGTTCAGGTTGAATTGCAGCAGTTTATCTTATGATAAGGCGCTTCAGGCTTTCTAGCTCAGGTTTTGTTATTTTTGAGAGGTGTCCGTGTCTCCTCCTCCCTTTCCTGGCACCCTGCCCATTGCACCCAGGGCTCCTGCTCAGGGTCACGCCAGGTGGTTTGAGCACCTGGGGAATGTGGGACCGGACCTGCATCGCTGTATTTGGGACATTGCAGCTGTTGCTGCAGCAACAGATTAGGAGTTCACAGGCTCTGGGCTGTGGCTTTGAGCATTGGAAGTAGCTGGGCTGGGAGGCAGAAAGAGGTCTTTATGAGCCCACAAATAACCTTCAAAGGTATCGGAGGCAGTCAGGGGAAATAACTTGCCAGCTATGTTTCTGGCTGGGTAAACATTTTTCTCCTGTCAAGTGTGCTCAAGAGGGGTACAGATTGGGGGGAGAAGTAATATCTTTTATTAGACCAAACTGATAGAGGTGGAAAAAAATAGGCTGCCTTTTAGGTGCGTAAACCCTTCTTCAGAAGGAGCAAATTTTAAGCTTAGCAGGAAAACAGGCTGGAAAAATTGCTCCAAGTTTGATTTAATTATGTTAATCCATTAAAGGAAAAGGTAGCTAGTGTCTGTGGATCAAAAGGCAGGGCTAGCAAAAAAGCTGTGAAAGTTTGTTGTGGGATGAAAGGAACCAGTACCGGCTACCTTTGAAGTGGTGAGGAGTTCTGCAGGCAAATGCTGTGGGAGGAGAAGCATCGTGCCATGAAACCAAACAGCCCTTCTTTTTTTTTTTTTTTTTTTTAATAATGCGCAGAGGAGCTATGGGCATACAGAATTTTCTTAAATGTGGTTAATTTTGCTTTTTAAGGGTCTAGCCCCTGCTTGCAGCTCTCCTAGACTAACTTTAATCTGCAAAAGCAAATGAGAAACAATGGGTTTGTCCAAGAGGCAGAGATTTAGCATGGCTTATCTTGCAGCACTCTGTGCTTTTATAGGAAAGCCCTGACACTCACTGCTGTATTCCTCTCTCTGCCTCCCGTCTTCCCCAGGGCTGCAAGTGGGAGCCGCCCTGTACAGGAGCCAGTTCAGGGCTGGGAAGCCTCTGACAGCTGGAACGGTCAAGGCTGGGTTAAGTTTCTCTTTGGTGCTCCGTAGGGTAAATGCATGCTCTCTGGCTAACAGAGACTTGCTTATTTAATCTTTCCTGTGCTTTAGATCTCTTCATAAGCATCAGTAGCAGGGGACAGAGGTGTGCTCTTGTCATTCCCTGCACACCTCAAATGGGTTTGTAAACACGGTCTGTGTTATGGTCCCTGCTTCACAGCCAAGTTTAGAGGCGCTCAGAGGCAAAGCAGCTCACGCAGTTAGACCTGTGGTGGCCAGCTAAATGTGTCATGGCCCATGCTTTGGTACTATATATGTGGGTATGGCCACATTCCTCCACCAAAATGGGGTGGCCTCGTCTTCTCCCCTTATAGGGAGCAGCCCAGGGGGCAGGGAAGCTGGCTGGGGGCCCATGAGGTGGCATGGATGAAGCAGGCATCAAGCTGGCAATTAGCTATGGAAGGTCACAGGGCAGGGCTTGGGTGCTGGTGTTGCCTAGTTGACTAAATATAAAAATAGTCTAAGGAGCGCAGAGCTCGTCAGAACTCCTCTCGTGGGTTCCGGCCCTGCGTGGTGTACTCGGTGCTGGGGACAGATTCAGGGCTAGGTGCCATGCTGCCACCCTTTTGGCAGCAAAACGGTGCCTGCTGGGGGCTGGACAACAGTTGGAGGGGCGATTTCTAAGTTGGGTGGTGGGTATGACTAGCACACCAGGGTCCCCCGGTCTGTCCCCCATGGCCTGGGGATGTGGCTGGGCCTGTGCACCCTGCTGCAGCCGGGGGTGGCATGCCAGGGTGTGGGGTCAGTCAGCAAGTGCTGGAGAAGCACTGAAACCCTTTAAATCGCTAGAAACCATTGTGTTTTTCATTATTGAACCATCACATCTCCAGCTCCAGGATCCAAGTCACTGGCTGGATATGAGGGGCAGCAGCTGTTTTCCCCAACTCTGCCCTTTTCAGCAAATCTTCCCCCCGTGCCCCCCCCCCCCAATGCCACCCAATTTTAACCCAGGTGTTTGCCCCATTAGCTGAGGAGCGTTGAAGGGTGTGGGGTGCCATGGCTGAACCCCCACAGGTTGTTCCAGGGCCCAGCGCGCTGCACTGCTGGAGGGAGGCGGCTGTGAGAAGGCGGGAAGCGGCCGGGTTTTGTGCCCGAGCCTGTATCTGAAAGCCGCAGAATAAACCCCACAAGGGCAAAGATTTTTGCCCATCCTCGGGCACAAGTATCCAGCTCAGATACCCACCACAGTTCAGCCTCCAAGCAGCTCTCCTCATCTTGTAATGCCAGAGAGTTTACATGCCCTCCTCCCCGAGCTGCTGTGCCCTAACCAAATCTGGCTGTTGGGATGTCGCACGGGCTGTAACTGGGGGGGAAATGGCTTCTTAGCTGAGCTTCGCTGCCCTCTGTGTGTGGGACGTGTGGTGGTGAGAGTGCACGGGGACGGGGCCGTGGAGGAGGACGGTGCATTGCAGAGCACGGAAAAATCTCTGTCGGTGGCTCTGATCCTGTGGAATTTTACCGCGCACGGCGCTGTCAGAGGGGTGGCTATTTTGGGAGCAGAGCGTTGTAATGAACCGCAGACGTAACCCTACTTTCCCTCCCTGCTGAGCTAAACCAAACACCTCTTGGATCCTGAGTTCTTTTCCATTGCAAAAGTCCCTGGTAAATCTCTGGGACAAGGGTCTGTCGGTATCGTGCCATAGCTCTTTGTGTTCATCAGGAGAAATTTCTTGTATGATTTGTGGATTAGCCACTGAAACTTTTACGTAAGTGATAAAACTTGCCATTCAGTGCCTTCGACAGTTTCGGGTTTTGGTGTTGCAAGATCCTGATCACTCAGTGTTTTAAGGGTATCATTCTCGCCTTTCCTTAACTGGGGTGAATTCCTGGTAGTGTTGCCATAGCTTTTTGTTTTCCCTGGGGAAATTTAGAGGGTAGTTGAATTTCTTTGTTATCGCTGTACATTATGATATAACCTATTTATTTGCTAGTCTATTCTCTTTTGCTGTTTTCTCAATGCTCTTACTGACACGTTAAGAGCCCAATCACTTAACATTACATTGGAGGTGTGTGTTTATTTACATACATAATTATTTTGGAGACTGGTTGGATCCTGTCATTGTGGTGATAAGAATTATTTGTATATGTGCTATAGTTTTACTAATTATAATTAAAAAAAAAGAATTGGTTTAGCTTTTTTGAACAGATTTTTGCCTTCCCCTCAAGCCCATTCCTGAGCACTAGTTTCCGTCCCCTTTTGCAAGGGGACGTAAAGGGAAGGGTTGGTTTTGATCTAAACAGGGTCTTTGATCTGTTGACTATGCAATTTTGCCAACAGTTATGAGTCACCTGAGGGACAGCATGGAGTAGAGGGGGGAATAGGAGGCAGGAACTCTCAAAATGAGCTTTACCCCTGAAAAAAGGGTCTGTGAGATCATATAACTGTACCCTAAAACCACAGATGTCCATCATGCCAAATGGTCAGTAAAACATGTAGCTGTCAAAAGCCTCTGATGGGTTGATTTTGTTTCTTTTCACAAAGCAGTTCCTGGTTGTGCTATAAAAGCAAAATTCAAAATCCAAAATGATGTCATTTATGGAGAGCGAAGGTTTACTCTCGATTTCCCAGGTGAAGTTTTAATAATCTTCTATACTTATTAGAAGGTGCACCCTTTAGTATCATAACTCCTTGATAAGGAGAAACGTGCTTTCAAGAAACCCCAGCACCTCACAGCATTAGTTAGCTATGTGAGTTTGTGCGTCCCAGGCTTAATATGTCAGTGAGCAAACTCTTGCCAAGAAATCCTGCATATCAGAAGGGTCTTTCCTCACTTCCTCCTGTATAATTGCTCTGCGTGACCTGCGGAGCTGTGCCCTGCCCTCGAGTCATACACAGGGGTGACCTTGCCATCCCTTGGGTGGGGTTGCAGGAGGGTGAACGACAGCAGGGTCCAGCTGCCGGTGAGCCTTTGCTGACTTGCAAAAGGAACGTGCTTCACTGGTATGTCTGCTGCAGTGCACAGGAATCTGGACTGAGGGAGGGTAATTGGATATTTTTTTCTCTTTATCAGATACTGAACAGTGTTCCAGACAGTGGCAAAATGATTTGTGCATGTGGGTTTAATTTACATGAAGGTTTAGCGGCATCTCTGTCACTAGATGGACGAATGCAGCAATGTAGGTCATTCATGGACAGCCCTTCTAAGGGGAGTGAGGTACAAAACAGTATTTGTAGCTGCCTGTTGCAGTGTATGGGTCTCTTTTTCACTTGCTATGGGGCTTTTGTTATGGTCTAAGTCAGACTCTTGAGCTTAAGCTTCTAGCTCGCTGGTCTCCTTCCTAGTATTGACTAGGACAGTCACTGTCACACTGTTTACTTACTAATTGATCCCTTCTGCTATTTAGAATCATAGAATCATTTAGGCTGGAAAAGACCCTTAAGATCATTGGGTCCATGCTGTCTTGGTACCTCTGCCTCTGGTATTCTGCACATGGCCTGAATCCTGGTGGCAGTACATGTCTATTGACGGTGTTTGCAGGTACTGATGAAACCCAGAAGTCCTGAGTTTCTCTTCATCTCCAAGCTTTTCTTCCCTCTGGCTTTTGGAGAAAAGGCAGCATTTGTCTTCACAAGCAAGTTCTTTGATTCCTGCTTTCACATAGGTTAGTGTTGCCTAGTTCCCTGGACCAGGAAAGCAAACCCAGGGCTGGTATGACATGGACCTGCTAACGAAGGCAGCGGGCAGTCCAGGCTGCTGTTGGTCCAGTGGACCGAAACTTTCGCTGTAACGTGTGGGCCAAGTTTGGTGTTACCCCATGCTCACACTGCAAATAGAAATGAAGAGGTGGTGTGGCCCCTGTACATTCTATGCTACTGGAGGTTTGCTCTGCGCTTCATAAAGAAAAAAAAAAAAGAACTGGAAAGAGCTTGGGAATGAATTAAGGATTACTCTAATGAAAAAAAGCTATGTGTTTCCATTGAAGAGTTAAAATGGGATGAGATAGCAGCCTGTGAATACCTGCAGAAGATGGGGGGAAGGATTCTGTTAATAGAGGGGCCTCTAAGGTACAGGGATATCAAGATCTAATGAGTAGCATGCGAAGTGATCTATTCTCAAACTGGAATTTAGAGAGATATTTGTAACAGAGAGATTATTGGAATAAGTGCGTGAGCTCTTCGAACTGAGGCTTCCTGGATGGCTTTCTGAAAGAGACTGTTTTGCGTGACTCCAGGTCAAGATTGTGATGTAAAGGCTGCTAAATTAATTTCTGTGGCCTTTGAGTACAGCCAGGAAGGCTAGATCAAGTTAAATCCTTTCTGAATTTAAGCTCCATTAACGTATTTAGCTCTGGTTGCAGACTTGTGTAGTATTGAGCAAGACTTTTGTCTGTCTCAGATTCCTGTCCATCAAATGAGGCATAAAAAACAGCTCATCTCTCTTTCTGTGTGACAGTTTAGCTGAAAGTCCATCAGGACAGGGACTGCCCTTTGCAGGTACTGAGTCACGCTCAGATAGTGAGTCTTGGATTTCAGTCGAGGTTCTTGTTGGTAAATGATAAAAGTTGTATACTAGTTAAGTTTAAAAAAAAAAATTTTCCAAAAACAGAGAGAATGAAAAGCTGATGTGCTTTGTAGGCCAAAGTTAAGATTGTTAGTGTCATAGTCATGGTTCCATATTTCTTTTCACTATGTTTTATTACAGAATCACAGAATGGTGGGGTTGGAAGGGCCCTCTGGGGCTCACCCCGTCCCACCCCCTGCTTGAGCAGGCACCCCCAGAGCAGGGGCACAGGGCTGCGTCCAGGCGGGGGGTGAATGTCTCCAGGGAAGGGACCCCACAGCCTCTCTGGGCAGCCTGTGCCCCTGCTCTGGCACCCGCACAGGGAAGGGGTTTGTCCTCATGTTCAGGGGGAACTTCCCGTGTTCTGACTTGTGCCCGTTGCCCCTTGGCCTGGCGTTGGGCACCACTGGAAAGAATCTGGCCCCATCCTCCTGACACCCACCCTTCAGATATTTATAAGTATTGATGAGATCCCCCCTCAGCCTTCTCTTCTCCAGGCTGAACAAGCCCAGGTCCCTCAGCCTCTCCTCACAAGGGAGATGCTCCAGTACCCTGAGCATCTTGGTATTTCAATATTTTTCTTTTCCGCTATATCTTTGAAGTCTTGCCTTTTGAAAGGGCTTTTACTGAAGGCAACAATGTTTCTGTGAGGCTTCCCATCGTCTACTCGTCCCCTCTCAGCCTTCACAGAACTTTTCCCTCTGCCTGGGGATATCCCCAGCAGTTTCATCACCTTCCAGCGAGGTGGATGCTAGCAATGGTGGGTGCTGCTGGAATTTACACAGGCACAATGGCTGAACCGGGCTATCAACATTACAGCTGCAAAAAGCACAGTGGGATCTTCAGTGACCACAAGCGGTCACGTCTGTGGTTTTACGTTGGATCCAAGCGGAAGTGTATATGACACCGTGCGGCCCCTCGGCTACATGCTCCAGCCTTGCTCAGTCATGACTCAGAGGACAATATTCTTCCCTTCTGCAACGCCCAGGATTTTTCCCCGACTTTTCCCAGCCCCAGCTCTGCCTGGTGTGTGAGAGGCTGAAATCAGAGCTTGCCATGTTTTACAAGACTGTTTTACTTCTGCAGGCTTTTCTGTGTGCTTCATCCAGCTGGTGCTTTTTTTTGCAGTGTTGATGGAAGCAGCTTCATGGAACTACCGTAAGCTGCCTCTTAGTAATGACCTATTAGTGAAGCCAACAATAACAGCACTGTCTAGACCATCTGAACACAGCTAAATTATTCCTTTGTCCCTTCTTCATTTACTTTCTCTCTCTCTCTCCTGACTGTTGAATTGTTTTGGGTGGTCCGTGTTGACCTTCAGACTCCCTATTTCTCCCTTGCCTTTTTTTCTTCTCATTCAGCAGCGAGCCTGCTGTACTAAGACTGAAACTCCAAGTTCCTCTCTCCTGCACACACACTAGAACCAAAGCCATGTAACAGCACGGGAAACGTGTATCTGAAGGGCAGAAGGATGTGTCATCTTGCGGCTTTTTGATTTCACTTCGTAGTTGATTTCACTAAGTGCCGAATGCCTTAGATTCGCAGTGGTAGTGCCTGGGACCTGTGAGTTTTAACATCTTGCAGAACTGAAACTTGATGAGACAAGAAGGTATTCTGATTTTTATAAGATCCTGACAAAATGGATCAGAATACTTTTATTAGAGTATAAAACCAACCTTCCCATGTCCACTGTAGCTCTGCTTGTCATTGCTTCCTGGGAGGGCTCTTGACTTATTTCTTCCATATGTTCATCTCCTCTATGTGACTATGGATATTTCCCCCCGCCCCCAAACCTTTGGGAAATTAATAACTTTGAGACCTTGGTTATATTTGGTTGGAAGCGGTCCTTGATTGGGTGGGCTGGCGACCTGAGCAAATGAGCATGGTCACAGGAGGATGATGTAAGAAGTGCAAAATTGGGGTGATGGTGGGAAGTAGGGAAGAAAGAAATGAGTTTCCTATTAAGTGAAAGAGCTGAAATAAAGAGCTGAGGATGGAAGAAGAGACACTGGGGACGAGGGGACAGTGCTAAACACAGTTGATTATTACATTTCACTTTCGCTGTCTGTGTAATCAGCTTTTCTTTGTCCTGCTCTTCCATAGTACAAACATTCCTGTTTACATGTCGTGCTGGGGAGAAAGAGCGAGCAGGCTTTGTTCAAGTAATTCATCCTGTCAACCTACAATACCTTCAGTGAATCTGTACAAAACGGGGCAAGAGTGAAGCTTCACCAGAAGGCTGTTTGGGGGGAAGAACCTGCTCGTGTTGCGCAAAGTCAGTGGTTTCCATGAGGCTTTGAGTCCATCTGAGCTCTGTGGATACTTCATTGGTGTTGTGCAACTTGCAGCTGTTTTGCTCTGGAGCCGTGGTGGAGCCTGGGAAGATGTTTGCTGTGCAGTCTTGATGCTGCCTTCTCACAAGGCTGAAGCATATTTGGGTCCTGCCAGTGCTAGATCAGGAGAACCTGATCTTGCATGTCCCTTGGGCATGGGTTTCCGATCGATTCCGTGGCATTTTCCCCTGGGGAGAGCCATCCATCCCGCACCCTCTGCTCAGTCAAACCAAGGCAAACGGAGAGCGAGCAGCCTGTGACGCCCCTTTTGCTGGAGAGGCTTGGGAGTGGCATTTGGATTTAATTATCCAGTAAGTCTCAGTGCTTGTTTGAATTTTGACTGAACTGGCTGAGCTGGCTGCTTGTTTCCATGGAACAAGGTTCTCCACCCTTCTTGGGAGTCAGCTCGGAGACCCCAAGAGCAGTAATTAGGACAAGCAAGAGGCTTAGTCTGGAAAGCATCAGTTCCTGTGCAAAGCTGTCATGGAGAGGACTGGGAACTGTCGGTTTTGCAACCAATGATGCAAATTGTGCTCCTGCTCTGAAGTTGCTTCGGAGCATGGTGTGGGTTTTTTTCCTCTTTGTTTTGAACAGTTGAGGCTTCGGTTATAGTCCCTCTGAAATTGCGGTTCTCTTGGACTAAAAACACAATGTTAGAGGTTGTTAAAAAGCTACTTAAGCACATAGAAATACATAACTTCAAGAAAGTAACATATTTCTGCTTGTGCTCAGGCCGTGTTCTTTCACGCTCCAGCAGCAGAAAACAACCTTCCCTGTTCGTTTAAGAAGTTTTCGTATCTTATTTTGTAGCAGTGATGGCATGGATGAGTATTTTGGTTTTTTGACAAGTAACACTCATGTTTTATAATAAAAAACTCTCAAATGCTCTCCAGAATGCTCTTTGGCATAGGCTTTTTAGTAGATGGAGGAACAAAGATGCTGAGTTGACAGCCTAAATATTAGAAAAGTATTCTTTTTTTTTTTTTTGGCCCAGTTTTACACCACTGATTCTAGGCTGATTAAGTTGATGTTGGGTATTTTGGAAAATAGGCTAAATTTAAGCAGTTACTGAAAGTGAGTAGATGCTTCTTGCTTTGCTGTCTTGGGAGAGATGCAGAAGGACGCTTCTGGCTGGGATGCGTAGCCTGACTTTCTAAGGAAATGTGACTTTCACAATCATGCAGGTGGGGGTGCGGCACGAGGAATTTTTAAACCGATATTTGATGGACTCAGAAGACCGTGTTGCAAAAAGTTTTGACAAAATTGATGGGTAGGTAGTGGAGGAAGACTCAGTCATTGCTTTGAGGGCAATGTAATATAAACCCAACCTTTCCTGGACATCGGAAAGCCCTTGGTGTTTAAGGAGAGGACAGAAGTCCATGGGAAATTGGCCTTCCTTGCTTTCTCAATCAGTGCACAACTTGTCACGGGTGAGTTTGACTACCCTGACTTGATGGCCAGCATAAGCCCCGTGCGGTAGGATAGGCAGCAAGGACGTCCAGGCTTGCTGTACACCCTGCAGAGGTGATGTTTCAATCGCAGTCTCTCTGCGTTTTGCAGGGTTGCCCACTTCCAGCTTCCTTCTAGCGAAGTTCCCTTGCCATCTCCTATGACTGCCGTCTGTACGAGGGACAAAGTAACCTACCCTGCAGGAGTAACGCTGAAGCAGTGACTCTGAATGCTCATCTCTAGTGGTAATAGTGATAGGGTCCACTTTGGCTCAAAGATTTGTCTCTTTTTTTGATGTCTTCAGTGATGCCATGTGCTTGTCAGACATCCTAGCAAAAGCATGGTTCATGCTATTGCTCTCGGCCGTGTGGTTAATCCTCTTGGGTACCCGTGGCGTGTGGTGGGAGCTCTCTGGAATGTGGTCTGTGCAGGGTTTGGGCCAGCTCTTGGGGGCTGCCAGGTCTTTCTCTTGGGAGGAACGGTGGGAGCAGCTGACAGTCACTCCAGGAAAATTTGAAGTTACTCCGTCCCTGTTTGTTGGTTTATTATTATTTTTTATTATTATTACTATTGCCCTGCAGCAAACCCTGCAGTCCCTCCTTGCGACAGGCAGTGCTGACTCTTATAATTCTGGAACATCCCAGCAGGGCACTGATGGGTTAACCAGAGATGCATCTCCTGGCAGATGCTGTCAAGTGTGTCCCAGGGAGGTTTGGAGGTGGGAGAGCGGGGGTCAATCTAGTGGTTTTGCTAGCGCAAGCCCGGCTCTGCCACTGCCTGCGGAAGCCCTGTTTCTCCATGACTTTAGGGACCGTGTTTTGTGTCAGGGAGTTCAGGAAACTTTTGTTGTCACTCGGGCTGGAAAAAAGAAAGGGGTGAGGGGCATTTTAGAGATTATAGCTTTGGTGGAAAATTCCTGGAGGGCGGGGGGGGGGGGGGGAGGGGGGCGTTTGGTTTTGTGTTTTGTTTTCTTTTTTTTTTTTAAACTTGTCCCTCCCCCCTTTCCCTTCCTGCTCCACAAAAAAGGGGATTTTTTTTTCTTCTTTTTTTGTGTTGGGTTTTTTTTCCTACTAAAAAATCTGTCTGGAAAACTGTGCTTGTCCCCAGAGGTCCCTTTTAACAAAAACGAAAACCACCACCAAACTCCAACCTGAACCCCAAATTATGGGAATATTCTTGGGGTTTTTTTTTGTGTGTGTGTGTTTTGTTTGTTTTTTCCCCTGCACTAGAACTGAAAGTCATCTTTTTCTTGAGTGTTTTCTTGTAGCATTTCAGGTTGTGCTCCCTGTCATCCCTCTGGGAAAAACGTACCTGTGTTTTTAGTGGGTAGGGAAATGTGGAAGGGAAGAGGAATTGCACTTTAAGGTACTTTGATATTAATTTTATTAATTATGCATTTTTATTGATATATAAATATATATATTCTATTTTAAATATGTATATAGACACACATTGCCTATAGGAAAATATAGGTGATTTCCTAGTGCCTGACGCAGGAATTAGAGTTCATTTCTGAGTTCTAAAATAAAAGTGGCACTGGTTTTTAAACAATTTCCCCCCATTTTTTCCCCCGTATTTCTTTAATGAGATGGCTCTGGGTGCACAGCACACATGAGAAGCCTTTTTCTCAAATCTTTTTTTTTTTTCCACAGCTTCAGTCCTGATACAACCCAGCAGGAGGAGTGGGAAAAGAGGTGATGGTGGTGCGTCCAAGCATGAGGATGCAGGACATATACCTCCCTGGGGAAAAGAACCTCAGTATTTGGGTCCAGTCCTGTCTTATTTCATATAGTTTTCGTTATCTTTCACGTCTTTGCCGACTTTGAGTTAAATCTGCAGGCTGGCTTGGCATGGGGGCGGCTTTAACCCTGGAGACGCTCCATTTTACACAAAATGCAGTAGCTGTATTTGTATTTTTATGGTAATAGCCACATGTGCCTAATACCTGCCTGTCTTGACTGTCATGAACATGCAGCAGGTTCTCAAACTCTCCTAACGAGTATGCTGTGCCCTAGGTCTTGATAGGGCTTTTAGTGCTCGTAGTTGGTATTTTGCAATGTAATAATCTATAGCTGCTTTAAAAGACCACGATCATAGATGTGAAAGTGTTGAAAAGGAGGCGATTGGTTTCAGATCAAACAGGTCCTTCGAAGTTCTCTAGTTACTGCAGAAATACCATACGGGCTCTTAGTGTGTGTCTCTCTTCTGTCCAGCATAGTTGGGTTTGTTACCTCTTCTAATGAGTTTCTTGCCCTCTCCCATGGTTTCTCACTGGCTCTAGTTTTGAAAATCGGTTGTGGCTCTTGAGCTTCTTCAGTGAAGAGGGAGGAAATGGGGAGATGAAGAACTGTGGTGTACTCCTGAGCTTTCTGGGTCCTGAAAGGTTTCTGTCCTGTAGAGCACACCACCTTATACCTCACAAACTGGATCCAGCCCCCTAGACAGTGCATTTGGCCTATGGGTCTCTCTCTAAAGGGTCCCATGGGCAGCAGACATGGGCTGGGAGCTGGAGGAGCAGTGGCCACCCACACTCAGCCACTGGCTTTTCTGAGGGTGTGTCTCACCTGTGATGGAGACCTGTATTTTCAAGACACGATGGGCTGAGAGGGACTGTGGTGTGGTCTTTGAATGCCTGTCTTAATAGGAAGGCTAGACATCGTGCCTTTTGACCCATTGGTTTGAAAGACTGTATTTGCAATGCTGTATTTTTACTATGCACTTCCAGGGGTGAGGTTGCCATCCACGCTTCAGTCATCTCTCCTTCTTTTGCAGATGAAGAAGAAGCTCTGAACTCTATTATGAAGGATTTGGCAGCGTTGGGCAAATGTGGGGGGCTGCTGGACAACAACAGGAATAAAAACAGTGTCCACTCCAGCAAACAGGTAAGGCGTTGCTTGAGTCCACCCCAAACTCCAATAGACCAAAGAGGTGGGCGTGATGCTTCCCATGCTGGGAGAACAAAGTTTAAATGCTAGAAATGAAGTTAACAAGTGCTGCAGGAGCTCAGCAGATCAGAAATAACATAATTTTACTGAGGCATAAGCTTTAGGACCTCTTTCTGAGGGGCTGAAAAGAAGCTACAGGCATCCCCATATCATGGAGGAGCAGAGGAGAAGAGTGATACCCCAAATCATTCACAAATATAGCAATAGAGCCTGAAACTTGTAATAAATCTCAAATCCTGCCTCAAGGCACTCCTTTCTCTTGCTTAGCACTGAAGGAAGTAGAACTTGTTACAGGCTATGTAAGATTTGGATTAGTCAAATGTTTTCTATTGACAGTGTTGATGAAATACGATATTTATCATGTGCACATTTTACTTCAGATATTTGAAAGACAGACTGCCAATTTTGAGCTGTAGACACCCAGGCTCTTTTGGGAGGAATAATGTCATTCTTATATAAAGTGTTTAAATATTAATTACTGGTGTTTATCTTTATGCTCCTAAAATGAAACGTTTTGGCCCTGTTGCGCAGTCGGAATTGATTTGGTGAGCAAAAGCATTGTCCCTTGAGCAATGTCAGAAATTATTAGCTGACATTAATATAATAGCTAAAGTGGATTTAATAGCCTGTTTCTGTATGGAACAAATAGTACGCGAACACAAAAGTTGTGAAGACAGAATTCAGTTGTCAAAAGAACGAGAAAAAAAGAAGGGGGAAAATAATTAAGAGGACTGGGAAGCTGCTGGAGAAGCATGCGAGCAAATCCACTTGGAATTCCACTTCTAGTGCTGTGGCTTAGAATAAGCTTGCAATCAACGTAGCAATTGCTGAATGCCTAGCAAGGAAGAAAACAAATCGTCATTTACTGTTGTCATGCGTATTTTAATGGCACTTGTGCTCCTAAAGAAGAACTCTGGATGCAGAGGCAAAAAGTGCGCACGTAGCATGTCTGTCTTAAAGTGTGTCCTGGCGGTAGCAGCTGTCCAAGTTGAATCACTGGATCTGTGTTCAGCTCATGCTGAAATAAGTCCAAGATGTTTACAAAACTGACCGGAGAAATTCAGAGCTGGGTCTCTGCAGCTGCAGGCAAAGCAGACAATCCAGCGCAGCTTTGGATGGCTCCGAGGGTAGCATTTTCTGCAAGTCGATGGGTGGGGATCATACCAAGCCATCTCGGGTTGCTTCCAGGATAGCAAAGCTTTTTAGACTTCTCTTAAATAACATATTTGTTTTCTCACAATGGGGGAAAATCCCGGCTGTCATTTTTGAAAACTGTGGCAGTAAATGCTGCAGGTACACAGTTAACCAGATAACTAGTTGAAAATAAGGAAAATAAGAATTCAGCCAGTGGAAACTAGTATCCACAAAAGTTTTGTAAAGTTGACATCTTGCAATCAAATTCGTATCCACAGCCCATCCACTATGATCTTCATTTATAAATCACCAATAGAGTTATGTTGTGCTCTGATATCGTCTTTAGAATTGTTGGCTGCCACTTGCGTTTAATTTTGTTATATTAGGGATCAAACTTTCGTTCCCAATTACAACATCGGTGCTTGCAAATGCATTGCCTCCTGTATGATTTCTCTTTTTATCCATAAGCGGACCGGCCGTAGCTGCATGCTCATTGTCAATCAGAGCGCTCTGATGGAGGAGGCGCAAATAGTCAGCATCCCGCTCTCCTCGCGCATCCGGGATTGAGGATTCAGACCAACAGGCCCCACGAGATGAAGGGCGTTGGAGTATGTTGAATTGTTGCTTCACTAAATTGGACTAGCTGGAACAAGTCTGGCTCATGGGACGAAGGGAGTCTAGTCTGCGAGGTGGGGAGTGGCCAAAGTAGGTGGAATTAGTGGGGACTTGGTTCATGTTTGCAGCTCAGAAACTTGTAATCAACTTGTTTGGGTCACTTTTAGGTTTTTTTCCCCTTGTTTTTTAGCACAGAAATTGACGGGGGTAAAGGTTGCTTTGAAAATGCTATTGTTGTGCCTGTGATTTGTTTTTCCTTTGGTACTTGATGTTCCCTTTTTTTTTCTTTCTTTCTAATTTTTTCCTATGATCAGGTTGGCTGGTTGGGCTGAAGGATGCACTGCGCAGTCTTCCTTCTTGGAGAAGTGAGGCATGGGGCATTTAGATGCTAAATTTTCATCTTGGGAATCTCATTGTAGGTGTCTCTTATGAGGCCCTGCAGCAACATGCTCATATTGAAATACTTGGGTTTAGATGTTCAGTTGTCAGATTAAAAACAAAAAAAATCTATTTTTTTTTATTCCTGTGGAAAAATGCTTTTCTGAGGCATGGGAATCCTTCAGTCAGTGTTCCAAGTTTTCACTGAAAAACACTTTAAACAAGAATGCGTTGACTAAGTAGCCTGTCCCTTTGTGGCTTGCAGCAGTTTTTTGGTCCACAGAGAAACACAACCAAAGTGCTATCTCATCCCTCTCTCCTGGAGGGGTTCCTTGGTGCTGTCTTGACAGAAGTTGCAATTTAAAGCCTGCCAGATAGTATTCCTTGTAGGCCTGGGCCACACAAGAAGGTAGTCTGTGGCGGTTTGTGCTGCACAATATTTCTTCCCCAAAATATCAACAGTTTTGCTTCAGGTCATCTCATGAAATGAACATCCTTTGGCAGATGGCATGAATATAATTTTTTTTTTTTTTTTTTTAGTTTGATTTCCTTACAAATGAGTTTACGACTAAGGCTGGATGTCTAATGCCTCATGGTAGAACAAGCTGGAGATGAGAACAGCAATCCTTAATGCACAGCGTGGATGAGTTTCCTCCCTTAGATTGCCCCGGGAGCAGATGTCATGGCTGGGCTTGAATCTCCCAAGTTCTGGTCAGGTGTCTCAGTCACTACAGTACTCTGCCTTTCTGCCTTGTGAGAAAACAGGGTAGAGGGATAGAGATGGACAGACATCCTTTTCCTTCCACCTGTTGGTTAGTCTTTAATATTGAGCCATTCTTTGGGAGGAGAGGGATCACCCTGACGTTATTCCTAGTGCATCCTCTGCAATATTATTCCTCCATTATTCTTTTTTTATCACTCTCTTATTCCTCATGCATCCCCTGGTGCGGCTGGAAGGAGTCCTTTCGGGCAGTCTCATGGACTGAACAAAGGAGTTTGTTTATAGCAGCGGCTCTGAAGAGGAGAAGGAGGAAACAACAGAATAAAGATCTGCATTGAGATCACTAAGGAAGATGATGAGTGGGATAAGAAGGGAAACCACAAAGAATTAGAAATCCCAAATAAAAGCATGGAGGAGAGAGGAACAATTATATTAACATTTATTTTGCACCTGTCTATTTATGCGCACATCCATTTATTTATATAAACAGAGCTTGGCAACTCACTGTATGAAGTTAGTTTTCAGTGCTGTGCTTTGGTCTAATGACAACGTGTTGGTGCGGGCCCCTGTCACAGCTGGTGACAGCTCGCAATTCCTCTGCTGCATTAATTTTGATTGCAAGTTCTTCCATGGCAGTGAAGTCCAGTACTTGCAAGGAACGTTTTCCCATGCATGACAAATATCACACTGATCTAAAAGTTGTTCTTTTAGTAAATTACCCCCGGACTCTCTTTCCTTTGGCAAGTTGGATGCAGGACAAGGCTTGCTCCTAAATAGAATAAACCACAGCTCATGTTCTAGGGCTCTGTTTGTAGGTCTTTGAGCAGCCTAAAAGGAGCTTGGCTTTATCACCTCTGTTTTACCATTGGGGAATACGATGAGGGTCTGTAAATATCACCTTGAAGATGGGAGTCTGTGAGGAGATCTGCAGGGATTGCCCCACCTTGGGGGCAGAAGCAAGGGACCAAGCGGGCAGCAGCACTGGTTGAGAAAGTCTTGGCTGGAGATGGCAAAGGCAGTGGAGTCCCAAGGATTTAGGGAAGAGGCTTTCCCTTGTCTCCGTGTGGAGCTGACTTGGGTGCTAAGAGGGTAATACCAAGGAGAAATTCAGCTGAAAAAAAAGTTACTCCCTGCCAGGTAGGTGATTTTGCATAAACTTTGTGATGTCTCTGATTTCTGCTGCTGTATAAGCCAAAAATATCTATAACAGGGAGCAATGAACCCTCTAGACATCATCTTTCCACTGACCTCTGAGCTGCTCACATGCTGGGCTTATGTTTTGAGAGGAAAAGAGCTTAAAGGATCCAGGGGGACCAGGATATCTTGCAGTTCCCACTCCCCGAGAGGAGAAGGGGGCAATCCCAGACAAACCCCTTTCTGTCTGATTGCTGAATAACCCAAAGTGCGTGGGGGTTCTGTGCAGATAATTCCTAATGACGCGGATTAGTCATCTCCTATTGCGGTTTAGGGATGCGGGCCAGCTGTCTGGCTTGTAATGAACGTCCCGTTGCTGAAAGCAGGGGCGAGCACAGGACTAATGCAAACAATGTGCACGTCGGGGAAGTGCAGAAGTCCTCTCAGCCTGGCCCTGCAGTGCTGATTTTCTCTTGGCTGAAACCAGAAGTTGAGGAGAAATCCCACCGCTTTGTGGCTTTGTACAAAGGAGTAACTAGAGCACTAATGCTTGAACATTGCACCACTCAGCAGGGTTTCCTCATTGTTTCCTAATCCAACAAGTAGAAAATGAGAGAAGTTAATATAATCCCTCTGTTTACCCTCCAGTGTGCAGAAATGAGTCTCCTTCATTGCCCCTGTTCTACCCGGGGGGGAAACTGAGGCAAAGTAAGTGCCCAAGGCCTCATAGCGGGGTAAGAGCAAAGCTGGAATGAGCCCTCTTGGTGCAGCGCTGAAGGGGAGTGGAGACTGCTCTGTGATGATTATTTTCCTGCCTTTCTTGACCTCAGAAGGGTTAATGCTGGAGTCAGAGGCTTTGTCCCAGATGGTTTGTGAGGCAACCATGGATTTGGATGGAAGGAGTGATCCAAAGGCCCTGTCCCTGCGGTGTCTCAGCATGGACAAAGCTGTCCTCTGGTTGGGTTTGACAAGAGCAGCTTTAAAAGCAAGCCATGGAGGTAGAGTCCGACCAGAACGCCATTTCTGATGGCAGCTGAATTTGGGAGTAGGAGAAGACATGATGAGGGGAAGTCTTCGAACTTGGTGCTCATCCAGCAGTTTTAGGTGCTTCAGCTCTCGGTGCCATGCCAGCGCTGGGGCAGACCTGGAGGTGTGGGGCTGTCTTGTCTGCCAGCTCCCTGCCTGCGGTCGGCGGCATCAAGGTGATGCAGCAAGGATGTCCTTTTGCCATCGGTCACCCTTCTCCACAGGCTTGGTGTTGCTCAGGGTGGACTCATGCCTCTGATCTGATTGACTCTCTGGGCATTCAGCAGCTGAGGGTGCTCAGCATCTCCTGTTCTTCCAAAGCCACTTCCATTTTAGGCCTAACCGCATGTTGTCCTGCTCTCCGTGTGTGCTTTTATTATAAACAGCAGTCAGCTCTTTGGGGATCTCTGTATAAGATCATGATTCACCTCGTTTGGAAACACTTTTTCCATTTTTTTTCCAACGTTTTCCTTAATCTAAACCAGTGCGTGGGGCAGCGCACTCCCGCTCCAGGGGCCGAGCTTGGCCGAGCCCGCCGGGGTGCATGGTCCCCAGCTGAGCGCCTCGTGGTTAGGAGCGGTTGCCCCCTTTCCCCCCTCTCTTGAGTCCCATCAGCACTTCCTCTGAAGCTTGGCAGTTGTGGTCTCTTCTCTTTGTGACATTAGAAGTTTTGAGGAAGGAGCTAAAAATACCTCAAGGAAAGCCTGGAAAGATGGTGATGGGTTTGTGGCCACAGCGGTGGCTTTGCTTTTTCCTTTCCGAGGCAGATGGCAAGAAAGAGTAAAATACCATTTGTTAGTGGGGCCGGAGGAAATGCCGGTACAAGTAGCTCGGAGAAGAAATTATTCCAGAAACGAAGGGAATTACTGTGGTATTTCCTGTCAGGGTTGTCGCTTATTTTGTTTGTGTCGCAGCAGGGCCTACAGGCGCCAGCCGAGACGTGGGCTCCTCCGTGCCCTGTGTCGTACGGAAACACACGTGGAGCGGGGAAAGTTGCTCAGTGTGTACGAATCAGGAGATCAAACACCTACATTTTATGCTTGGCTCTGCCACTCTGCTTCATAGAATGAATCACAGGATGGTTTGGGTTGGAAGGGACCTTTTAAAGATAATTTAGTCCAACTCCTCTGCCAAAGGCAGGGGCATCTTTCCCTAGACCGGGTTGCTCAAAGCCTCATCCAGCCTGACCCTGGATGCTTCCAGTAACAGGGCAACCTGTTCTAGTGTCTCACCAACTGCATCATAAAAAATTTCTTCCTTATATCCAGTCTAAATCTTTCAGTTTAAAACTGTTGCCCCTTGACCTGTCACTACAGGACCTGGAAGAAGTCTCTCTCCATCTAATAAAGCCCATTTTCTGTAATGAAAGGCTGCAATAAGGTCTCCTCAGAGACTTCTCTACCCCAGGGTGGGCTTTTTCTTCATAGCCTTAGGAAAAGCACCTCATGCCTCAGTTTCCCCTGCTTGCTCCATTACCTGCTTCACAGTGTTCCATGAAACTGTCAACGAAACCCTCTCCCAGAGCGAAGTGTTTAAGGCTGGTGCCTTGCAGCATGGCCTTATCCCCGTCCTCCACTGTGTTTAACACACACCCTTCTTGGGTGTCTCAGCTTGTTCTCCAACACCGACTAATGACCTCTTGAGAAAAAGGCCTTGTTTGACATATGATGGCAGGGAGGGTAAATAGCACGATTTGGATTGTGCAAGGAGTTGCTGCTGTTGTCTTCATTCCTCACAAAATTGCAAAAGTGAGTAGAACCCGGCAGCCTCCACCACCTGCCCCTCTTCCACCAAGCATTTGCCTGTTGCGTTGAGGTCCATGTGGAGAAGATGCTGATCCTGCCTTCCCTTCGATCGTGCGTTTGAGATGCTGGGTGCAGACTCGTGTGAGATTTTGCTCCAGCACTTGGCAGTGCCCCAGACTCCCTGCGTAATCTCAAGCCAGTTGCTCCAAACCAGATATCCATGGGTGTAAAAAATCACGGCCTGCTCCAGCATTTAGGAAGTGCTTTGCATCCCCCTGGGACTTCCTAGTGGTTTGGGCACAACCCACTTTTTTTTTTTGTAAAGGAAAAAAAGTATTTGTTGCTGACAGCAGTGATGAATTCAGCTTTAGCTGTGGGTCAAAAACACGATCAAGCCAAGGGAAGATTGCAAAATAAAACTGTAACCAACTTCTCAGGCTGTGCATATATAAATATATATATATTTCTCCCATTTCCAAATGCTTACAGGTTTAAGGCCTTTGTTTCTTTAAGGGCAGCAGGAGGTTAGTGGGTTTATATCAGCAAAAAGGATAAGTAATAATCTAATTAAGACTAAAATGGGTTTTCATTCCCCTATTGCAGCCCATGTGCTTGTTGCTCTGCTCAGGAGCGGAGTGGAGCAGTGTGGGGCAGCTGGCTTACTTCTGTTGGCTTTGGGCCACAGCACATCAACCCTGTTGTTGATGTAGAAGAAAAGGATGCAGCAGGGTCGTGGCTTTTTTTTTTTTTTTTTTAACTTTTCTTCTCTCTCTGGAGCTTTATATGAGTGTTTTGACATTTTTCAGCCACAAGCTGTTTTTCAAAACTTATTTGTCTGCGAAATTTGTGTTGCTCAGCATAAACAGGCACTGCGTGCTACGTCCCAGCTCCGTGCAGCATTCAGGTCTGCACTGAAAGTGAAACCTGTGTTTTGAAAGGTTTCCTGCAGCAAGACCGGAGCTGCATGAGTTTTTCCCCTTACGTGTCCTGCTCCTTTGTAAGGAGAAACCTCGAAAGTTCCTTGCCCTGATTTTTCTCACTTACTTTAGAGAAGGACTTTGTGGAGCTACATGCAGTGAACCCACATAGCTGGTTTACTACCAGCATCCAGGAGGGATGAACCAGGCAGGCCCCATTCAGAGAGGCACATGCAAATAAAAATTGGCATAAAAGAGCCTGTATCTTTTTTCTTTTCCAACACAGATAACCCAAGGTGGCAATCCCACCCGTATTTGCCTGTCTCTCTAGAATGATTTGGACCTTCAACACTAGGTTAGTTATGGTCATCTCTTCTCCTTTTGAATTTTGGGCTGGTTTAGAGTTAGTTTGGTATTTTTATGGGTTGGGCCTGGTTCTGGAAGCAAACCTGGAGTTTGTCCAAGCATTGTGGATCTGGAGAACTGGCTGCAGACACTGAGGTGATGTAAGTGCCTGTTTAGCACAGGCCTGTAACACTGCTGGAGTGTCCCATTTGGTGACTATCCTGGCACTGGTTCTTCCCAGCCTTTCTGGAAAAAGAAAATGACACGAGCAGAAATAGAAGGGATGCGTTTCAGATAATCCAACACGTTTACCCTAAATCTGCTGGGGATTTTTTTAAGCTTTTCAACTGAATCGCATCCAGCCTTGACTTCCTGGACTTCGATGGGTGTTTGCCAAACTCAAGGAGCTGTCAGTTAAAAATAAACCTAAGGGTGTCCATCCAGCTCATTTTCCTCATTAGAGACAAATCTGTTTCACTGCGGCTCTACTTTCCCTCTGAGAGGATGGAAAGTGTGCCTTCACGCGCTGGCAGTCCAGGGTTAGAGATAAGGCCCTTGCTCAGGAAGGGCTGTCACCCACCCATTCGGGGATTATCCCTGTGAGATGCAGGCAACGCAGGACCAAGCCCTCCCTGGTGTTACACCTTGGAGGGAGCGGGAAAGCATTTTTTCTCCATGGGAAGAAAACCACTACTTGAGGAGGCTTGTCTGTAGTAGTGGGGCAGAGCCCTGCTTAACTGGGTTGACTAAACCTGGTCTGGGAAGTAAAGAGGGTTTTGATCTGTGTTGGAGATCATCAGAAAGTCCTGGAATGAGCCGAGGAATGCTGGGCTTAAGTTCAGTCTGAGAAGCTGAATGAATGAAAAGGCTCCTTGTGGTCTCAATCGCTGCTAAATATGCACAAATAGAGGGTGGGAAAAGTGGCTTTTAGTAGTCCCTGCACAGTTGTGTGCCCAATCTGCCCATGACTCTTCTGGCTCTTCTGTGGGCAAATTTAATTATTTCTCTTGAGGTGAGGAACAGGTCAGTTCAGGGTGGGATGCGCTGTGTATAGCGTAGTGATGCCCGATATACTTTGCATTTTGTATGTCCTAAGAAAATAACAGCTGCCCCCACCACTGCCCCAGCACTATTGGCTTTTAAAATCCAAGACTGTCTCTCTACTTCCATTATAGCGTGCTTGCTTTTACTTCTTACTTCTTTGCCCCAAATATTGCTGTGTTCTATTAAACATCCTCTGAGCTTTGCTTTTAGGGTTTCCAACAGAAAAGTACTGGGGTAAAACCATGGGAAGTGCTGAAGATGGACAGACATCAGATATATAACATGTTTGTCTCTTTGATAATAGTGCCTTGTTCCCAGCTGAGTTTAAAGCATTCAAATTGTTCCACTTTTATTAATGCATTTTATTAAAACTAACAGTTATACAGATGAGTGAGCATCCTCTTGTTTACAGAGACCTTTTTTTTTTGACAAGCATGTTTGTCAACAACATGGAGTTTCCCCAAAGTTCGTGAGTCCAGCAGGCAGCTTGGCCCTAAATAGACCAGATGCCCACTGGAGTTAGGGGAGTCTCCCTAAGACCTGCTTTGGATCTGCGTGTCAGTCTGGGATGCAGTTTGGGACCTAACCATTTTCTGCTTTTTCTTTCAGCAGCGAAATGTCAGGATCAAGTTTGAATATGAAGGAGAGAAAAGGTATGTACCCAACCCAGACCCCGAATGTGCAGGGACAAATTACCCTTTTTTACCCAATGTCATCCTACTGACTTCAGCCAGCTGCAGATGAGCTTCCAGCAGGATTCATTCCCCTAAAATCCACTACAATTTTATATGCAAGAGCCTTGCCTCATTATCCCATTTGCCACAAGTAGCTCCTGCGATTTGCACGCAGGCGAAGTGGTTCCAAGCTGGAAGTCATTAAGTGCCTCTTACCAGGGACATAGGGTGCACACTTGGATCCTTTTTTTAATTCTGGAGCCCTGCTGAGCCACAGCTGAGCTGTAACTCTACAGAAATGCGTCCTTTGATTAGCAGCCTATGACACTTAAGATAACCAGATTTTGGGCATGGGTCCCATAAAAATAGAGCTGGGAGTTAAAGCTTGCCCGCCCTTCCCTGCTTGACATTTTCATGGAAGCACCTCTGCTTGGTGCTCAGTGACTGCGGCAGAGCAGGACACAGGGCTGGAAACTCACAGCCTGATGGTCCAAGTTACATGTTAAAGCCAAAGAAAATTTAAGTAATGTCACCATAGGGCTAGACCGTACCTGCTGATGTGTACCGTACGTATCTGTACATATGTATATGAGCATGTGATGGTACAGGGAAGTCACAGGATACAAAACTGCATTATTCTTTTTGCCGTCCCTCCTCCTTATTCAGAGCCACTTGCTGAAAATGAAGGTGATAAATCACTGTCCAGTGCCTGATTCTGGGTCTTCTCCAGTGAAGGGCTGCTGGACTTTTTTCTTTCCCACCTGTGCCTCACAGTAGGGGGAGGAGCAGAGGAGCTGCACTGGGATTTTTGGTAGATATTCTTGCAGGGTAGATCAGGTCCTCCTGGGCGTAGCAGACGAGCAGTATTTCTACGAGTGTAAAAACAAGGATCGAATTTTAAGCTTCATGATGAAAGCATATAGGCCCTTGCTTCTGAATTGTCAGCCTAGCCCCAAATTCCAGTATGCTTCTACTAAATTGAGGCTGTTGTTGTATTTGTTTGTGTATACAGGATTATCCAGTTTCCAAGACCAGTCAAATTCAAAGAAGTGGTGCAGAAGGTCACGGATGCTTTTGGACAGACGATGGACTTAGTCTGTGTGAACAACGAGGTACTCTTCTTATTGCTAAGGGAGAGTTTTAGGGTGCCTGGTGCCCACTTCAGAATTGAGCAGTGGTTTGTTCTCAATGCCCTAATTTAGCGTTGTATATGGATGTGAAGAAAAATAATCTTATTCTGTGGTTACCAGTTAGTGAGCATACACAAGCTGTTGTCTGGACACAATTCAGTTGGATTCTTAGACCCCAAGCCAGGTTTTCCCCTTCTCAAAATTATTTCAATTAAGGCCTATTAAATGGTGACAAAGGAACTTTGTCTTTTCCCCTGAACAAAAAGTCCCTCTAACTCAAACATGGGGTGTGGAATTAAGCAACTGAGATGACGGAGACCCTGTCAGTTCAGCTACACAGTCAGCAGCAGTAGATGTTTTCCCACTAACACCCTTGGGGCAACAGAACCAACTTTCAGAGTGTATCTGACTGGTGAGAGCTCATGCAGGGCATAGAGGAGAACAGCTGAGGCCAAATGGCTTTCCTGAGAGCCGCATGAAGTGACTGTAGGCTGCTGCGTGTGTGGTTTGCATGTGAAGCCTTTCTGTCCTGGGGGCAGTTGCAGAAGCATGGTGAAGTCCAGAGCACGAGGGACAGCGCTGCTAACGCAGTGTACTTTTATCCATCACTGACTTTGTTTCACCCCAAAACCACATGCATGTTCTTGTGGTTAGGCCTGCAGCGAAATGTGCATTGCTATGGATTTCTTTAGCAGGTCCTGTGGTCACATACGGGCAGCCAAGAAACCCTCCCTCTGTGATCCTTGCATTTTAAGGCTTGAAGCCCTTTCTACTCCAACCTTCTTCATAACAGGCCACTATGGTTTTCCAACTTTTTCTTTGAGCCTGGCACTGTGTCTGAAAGGAGGGTACTGATGAGGGCCTTTACCTAGAAGGGGGCAATCCTTGGCATCTCTTTCGGTTCCGTAGTGTTTTCTTGTGATGAGGCATCTTGCCGTGAACTGGGCAGGCAGCTGGAGCTACTGGACTCTTGAGGTGGGTTTGGCTTTGGGAAGGAGGAGAGGGCCAGATGACAAATAGGCTTTTAAACACCAATTCTTTTCGATCTGTCCTGACAGCTCGCTTGTTCAAGTATTAATTGGAAATGACTAACAGCCTTTCATTAAAGTATGAATGGAGAGGGAGGTCATGAAGAGAGCTTCTTTTTTTTTTTTTCACATTTTCCTTTTTTTCTTCCTTCTGTTTCAGTGGAGATTTGATACACAAAAAGGTTGCTATTCTTTTATAATAGGTACCTCATGATACCAAAGTGTCCGCTGGGTTTTGGCTTTGAATGCAGTCAGGTTTCTAATCTTGGGCATTCTCTGACAGCCCTCCCGGGAAAAGCCTGCCATTGAATTCTCCAGGAATGACTCATTTCATTCCAGGTTTCTTTCCACTTGAAGAGGAATTTTTTCCAGCAACAGCAAACAGAAGCTTAAATAATGCATTTTATCCCATGTTAAGAGACTGTTTTCCTGGGCATGTGCACAGCACATAGCAGGACCATAAGCAGGCCTTGTGGTAGTCCTGACTTCTTAGGGTTGAGAAGGACGTTCAGTGTTTTATTTTTTAAATACGTAAAAATTCCTTTTTGTGAGAAGCGACACCTTTGGGAAGAGGTCTGAGCAGCAGTAATTCTGGGCTGTTATTGTGGAAACACTATAAACAGATAAAAGCAACCTTCGGGGAGATAGCCTACATGTCCACATGGTGACACCCCGGCATCTGGCTCCTAGCATGCTCTGGGTCAGGTTTCTGAGCCTCATGACTGCAAGTCTCAGAGGTAGCCTGACCACAGACTCATTACAATTAAACGTTTCACCCTTTCTTCATGCTTAAAGGGAAATGTGCAGTAATTCTTTGTTGCCATCGGATATTTCTCTTGCAAGTAGCACCCTGCAGACCAAAATTACACTGAGGTCAACAGGCCCCTACAAAAGCTCACTAAATGACAGTCCCTGTCCTGGTGAAGCAGGAGTCCTGAAGCCAAGATCAGAGAGATGAGCATGCCAGTTGGGTGGAGCAGGGGCACGCATGAATCACATCCTGGTGGGACCATGGAATCAGCGGGCTTGGGCTGGTATAGATAAGAGCAGGGCCTGGCTGTGGGTGTACCGCATGGGGCATGTCTGCATGTTAGTACTAGGCTGGGCTCATCTTTCTGATGAGCAGGACAGCAAAATCTGGCCTGGCCATGGACAGCACGGCATGGTGTTTGTTAGACAGTTGGCTGTGTTATGGATTGAAAGACTGGCTTCTACAGCAAATGCTGTGTCTGAATATGATCTGTATGCACTGCTCAACAGCTGCTCCCAGTGTGACTGTTACCTTGCCGTTTGTCCCATCTCCATCACCAGCTTGTGACCTTGGGCAGAACACTGAACCTCGGCGTACCACTAGTTCCCTTCTGACCTCCCCTTGTTTGTCCCCTCTGAGGCTGTCCCTCAGCATCATTTTGGAAGGTTAGGGAGAGTTAAAGCCTAGAGAAGTGGTAGAAACTCTGTTACAGGGGGAGGAGGGGTGTTTAAAAGCCTATCTAACAAACTTTTGTTGAGAATTGTTGATGCCAGTTGGTCCTGTGTTGGGCAGGAAGATGAACTAATTGACCTCTCAGATTTTTCCCCAACCCTGTTTCCTACAATTCTTTGGCTTTCTGGAGTGTCTTACAGAGTGAGGTCTAGCAAGACCGTTGTAGTCGGTGAAAACTCACTCTTGCACTCACTTTCTTAGACTGCAGTTGGTTGACTACCAAGTCCTATACTAAAGCATTAGGCTCCAAGGAAGTATACTATTTAAAAGCAAGAAGCAAATCTAATAAGCTCTATTTAGTGAAACTTCTGTGTGGGTAAACTTTGGTGTTCATCATGGCTGCTTACTCTGTAGACAGAATAAACCCAGTTACTGGAAGTGCACCCTGGCAATTACTTCCATGGTTCTGCATAAGTCTATATTTAGTTTCATGTCTCGTAGATACCTGTTCCTGATATCCGTATGTGCCACACTCCAGAAGCCAAATGGAGCAAAATTTACTTGCCAGATGTGGGTAATAGGTAAAGCCAAGCTAAATACTGGCTCCAGTCCTTTTTACAGGAGGGCAATTTCTGCCTGATGTTTTTGGCTCCTCTGAAGTAGGCATGCGAACGTGTTAATGTTGTGATATTAGAGTGAGATGGAGTGACCTGCAGAACATTCTGTTCAAAGCAGCAGCTGATGGATTGCAGCTCTGAACGCTTGTGAGGAGCTCAGTAAAAGGATGGGTGAGCAGTGGGACTGTACTTACAGTTCAGAAGCGAATTCTGCTTGGTGGTGAAACGAGGGGGAGCAGCTCTCCACCATTCTCATTTCTGTTTGGGTGAGTGTAGCAGAGAAGGCTTTTCTGCTTGATGCACCTGTGGAGCACTTGTGAACTTCAAGAGGATTAAGCAGTGCAAAGAGACAATATCCCTTAAGCTCTGCTGCTTAAGGAAGCAAACTGTGAGGACAGCTGTACAGCATTTGGGAGTCTTATTCAATACCATCTTTGTCTGGTACCTGCTGTGACCACGGGTGATTCATTCACATCCCAAAGTTTAACCATGACCCGTGGTCTAACCATTTACTCCATTGACCTTCTGAAAGCCCTGAATAGTTGATACCTACCTGGTGAGTACTTTCCTTTCATTCATGTCCAAGCCCTGTCCCAGACTGGGAATCTGATTCCAGCCTTGCTTGTGAGGCCCAGTCCAGACAAGACTGGTGTTAGTGTTCTCTGTAAAACCCCCAGCTGATTAGGGCCCTTGCTTGGGAGGTAAGGGACATCTTCCTGAACTCTTCCCTGTTTCGTTGGGTTGAGAACTCAAGTCCCTGCAGCTCGTAGGATATTCTGGGACAAGGTTTTCTCAAGAGTTCCTCATGGAATCTTCTTCCTTACACACAAGTAACTAGTTTTCAGACGAAGGGTGCACAGCCTGATTATACCTCCTCCTGGGTAAATGTGCTAAATGCTTTGCTCTAGATTCTCTTTTCCTGTCTTTTTGTAGAAATTTCTTGACCATGTTTGCATACGTTACACCAGAAGAGCACTCCTAGCTCAACCTGGGGTTCATTGCTTAAATATCTTTGAGAACTGGCCTTGTCTTTCCTCAGCAATTACCACTGCTTCCAGCAATTACACCTGGCAGCTTCCTTTTCTCACCTGTTAATCCCATTTCTGGATATCTAGCTCTCCCATGCAAGCTATAGGGGTCCTGGGTATCTAAGTTGGGACTGTAAACTCTACAGAATAGCAGGTTGCATTAAACTTAGCTATTGCAGTGCCCCTTTGGAGACCTGGCTTTTAGTATCAGGAAGCTGGGTGCCTAAGGTAGGTATAAGCTCAGGACCACCTGCTATCCACAGCTGCGGGAGCTTGACTTTCTTGGTTAAGGTTGGTGTTTATCATGTGAAATAGGTGTCCCGCATATGGCTCGGTTCCCTGTCTGCCAAATGGGGACAAAAGGTAACCTTCCTGTCGCACAGGAGAGGAGAAACTCAATCCAAGCCTTGAAGTGCTCACACTGTAGAAAGAGCAGCCATGCAGACATCTAAGATGGAGCTTGGTGGGCTCAGGCTGTGGTCCTTGGGTGGAGGAGGTGACTGTGGCAGTTTCCTGAGGTCAAACCTCACCTCTGTTGGCCAGGGCCCACAGCCTTCCCTTGACCTGGTCATCCCCAAAGTCCTAGCCTCAGTGCACACAGTCTGAGGTGTATTTATGTACAGGACAACAGCCAAACCCTTGGTAATAGCCTGGGATCAAAAAGGTAGACACAGGCAGCTTTTGAGTGTTGTCTTGGAGCAGTTGATCTGAGGTGTGTTTGCTGTGGCTGGTGGCATGAACCCTGATCACCCAGAGGGCTGAGCTGCCTTTCAGGAGTGCTGGGCAGCTGTGGCTCCCAGTAAGACCAGTGAGAGCCTACTGGGAGCTGTGCCTACTCAGTCCCTTCGGTAGGTGGAACTGCTGTGTACTTTGGCACAGGCACGAGTATAACATGTGCTGTGCTGGCTGGATTCAGTGCCAATGCCCAAGGCAACCTACAGAGACTGAGGACTGGTTTTTATGAGTGAGATTAGGCAGAATGCACCTGGATGAGGGGCAAAAAGTTGTGTTTTTAATCTTAGTCCAGGGCAGCAGAAGGCCACAGAGCCCTTCTGAAGTGCAGCTGTGTTGGGCATTGGAAGCTTTGCAGGCTGTCTGCAGGACATGGTACACCACACAGCAATGTCAGGAGGTTCAAATTCCCTCTGGAGATGTGAGGGCAGTAGTCTGCCACTTACCAGGAAAACATCAGGACCTTTAGCTGCCTGATAGACGCGCACTGTGTAGCTTTCTGTTCTATTTGCCTTCAAAAGAGCAGAAGCTGAATTTGGCCTGCTGGGAGTCAAAGAAGTGGTTCTTGGAGGGAGAGCAGTGCCACCTTTCACATCAAAGGGGAAGAGACTCCTGCTTGTGAGATGTTCCCTGATTGCACCGGATGCCCAAACACTAGGGAGACTGTGTCAGTGCACAGGAACACAGGCTGCAGCAGTAGGGAAGGCCACTGAGGATCTGCCAGCGTAAATCCTTGGGTGCAGCTCACTGCTTTCTTGGAGCACCATTGCATGACCGTCTTCCCAGGAGGAATCCCAGAAGAATGCGTGGGCCTGTTTTGGGGCTGGGTAGCAGCAGGTCTTACCTACAAACTCTGAGATCAGAGCAGCCCCAGAATAGCAGGCAGCAAGTCTAAGGCAAGTCTCAGCCCTCCCCTCTTCCTGCCTGCTAGCTGAAATGGTGATGTGACCTTTAATCTCTCTCCTTGCAGACGTTTTTTGTTGTGATTTTTTGTGTCTGTTCCTTGGTAGATGAGAACTTGGAAGAAATTGTTAGAGCTCGGCAAGCTGGAGGGCATGGGGGCTCCGTTTTCCATCCGCTTTCTCGGGTTCCTCCCCCGTCCCCCGATTCCCAAGCTGCTTACTGCAAGGATCTGGCTTCCTCTGTTTACCCAAAAGCGTGACACTGCCATGCTCCATTGTTTCTTCCATCCCTTCCAGCTCCTGATCCCACTGAAATCCCAGGAAGATTTGGACAAGGCGATGGAACAGTTGGAGCTGAGCCCTTCCCTGAAGAGCCTGCGGATCCTCGTGAGCGCTCCAAAGAAAGCGAATGTGAGCCCTTCACCTTCTCTGCTCTTTTGTGTCTGGAGCGAGATGCCTTGTTATTGTGTTGGGGAGTGGAAATGAGTCTCCTGATGGTGCGGAGCAGAGGGCAAGCTGCTCATAAGTGGGGTCAGCCCTGCTCTGGCTCAGCTGCTGGGAAATCTTCCTGTGGTGACGGCCCAGAGACTGAGCTCAGCTCCCTCTAGCTCCTCCTGCAACCTGTGAAGGGTTAAATATTGTGCTGATCCTCAGACATAGTTAAACCCCAAGAGAACCCCTTGTGCTTTCTGCCTAGGCATGCTGTTGCCCTTCCTCTGTAGCCTCTCCTCCATGTACGGGGTGGTGCCCTGGCCCTTGCCATGCGGGGTGGCAATGTGGGGACCGTTCCCTCCATGTGGTGCTGCAGGACTAAAGGCCAGGGAGAGCAAACTGGAGAATCCTTCAGACTCACTCAGGACTGTCTTTTTCCCCATTATTTATTTATTTGTTTTTCCTGAGCTCAGTGGTTTTGCAGTTAAGCCTGTTAGCTTGACCTCGCCTGTACAGAGCGTCTTGCCAAAGCACATGTCGTGCTGCCCCAAGCACAGCCTGTAAAGCAAGGGATTTACAGATGTTGCAACTCCGTTTCTTCCTTGTATTTCCTAGAAGTACCGGGGAGACTGGGAGTCTTGAAACTTGTAGTGCTTGTCCTCATGCTACAGCTGGTGCTCGCAGCTCCTGGAACTTCTCTGCTCTTTTTGAGAGGCTCTGAAAAGGTGCAGGGACCAAATTCCCAGGGGAAAACTGAGCCATCAGTTGGAGTTTCCTAAATCCTGGGCAGAAACGTGGCGATCTGCTCTAGCAACTGCAGTAACATTGCAGGATTGCAAGTGAGCCACTAAGAGCAGGGCAGCCAGGTGGATTCATGCATACCTTTGAGAGCAGGTCTAACTCTTCCTGAAGTATGTAACACTGCAAGAACAAACGGTTCCAAGGTCATACATAGAATTATCACAAAATCACAGTGCATTGTGGTGTGTTAACGTAGTAAGACTTGGCCGTTACCATTTAAGTTACCAGCTGGATTGTAATTTCCTTGCTTTCCCCCTTATCTGTCTTCTCTAGCAGAGCCTGATCCTCCACTCTGTTCCTCTGCTCTGTCACAGAGGAACCTCTGCAGTGCCTGGGCTGCCACTGAAGTCTAGGGGCCATGGAGGAGAGGCTCTGATTTTGGGACTGCAAACTTGGGTTCAGGGCAGGGATCAATCTCTGTACCTATTTGGAAATAACGCCAGTGTGGGAATGGTCTTTTATGACAAATATCTGTATTTGTCATTATCAACTGGCGTGCCATCTTATCTTATTAGATTATTTTAATAACAGATATGAATTGTTTTTGAATGATTTTTGCATCACCCTGGATTACATGCATGTCTTTTTGTTGGTTTTGGGTAATACGGTCATGGGGAGCCAAATACAGGGTTTCACATGCTGTGTCTGCAAGGGCTCTGGCAGAGCCTGATCATTCCCTTTGTCTCATCACCAGCTCCTCCAGCCAAACAACAGTAAACAGCATGAAATGAGGATCTCCAGATCCATGGGTGATATCATGGGATCCCTGTACAAGGACTCTGAGAGGACGCGGAAGTATTCAACAGGTCAGTGAAATGCAGCGCTCTGCGGGGTGGTTTGTGCTGTTACAAGCTGGCCACCAGCCCCTCTCTCTTCCCTGTCACAACCCTGTAGCTGCTATAGTCTGGATGGCCACCCTGATCTCTCCGACCAGTAGCTCAGTTGCTGCCTATCCTCAGCCTGAGGAATAGATGCTGCAAGCTGCTCAGGTCGGACAAGGTTGTGCTGAGCAGAGAGTCACGCTGGGCATGAAAGTTAAGAAGAGCCAAGGATCTGAGGTGTAATTTGAGGGGAAAAAGCAGTGGTAAAAATCTCCAGTGAATTTGATGCTACTGAACTTCATGGAAGTGAAGAGTAAGGACCTACAGAAGGCCAAGGCTTTCTGGGACCTTGACAAACCATTCCTTTAACCACCTGCTGTCGTTCTCTGGGTGTCTCTCTCCCTTCCCCAGTTAGCAGAATAATATAGCTGAATGGGCTTGGGTTCCTCAGCTCCTGAACTGGGACCAGCTTCACCACATAAGGACCAAATATGTGTCTCCGCACCACCAATCTGTTCTTGTCAGTGGAACGAAGTCCATCGTAGTTGCTTTTGTGGTTGCTCAGGAAAACGGATGTGCACAGTGTTTTGCAGTGGTTGTGTTTCAGGTGAAGGGGAGCATCCCTTTCCTTCAGAGGTGCTGGGAGTAGACACCTGCAGCCTCTGAAGCCAGGCTGGCAAATGCCAGGTCTCTTCTTGCAGCTCAGCAGGGGCTGGAGTTTGTTCATAGCCTTTTGTGGTCTTTTCTTTGGTTTTCTGTGCTTGAGTTTATGCTTTTCTTGCTTTCTAAAGTACTCTGAGCTTTTAGAAATTACAAGGACTCTTGATAAACCATCTGTAGGACCTTTTGTCTGAAGAACTCTGTAGGATTTTGTAGAGAGCAGGGTGCCTTGTGCAGAAGTGGTAAAGCAGCCCATAGGACTGTATAGCAGGGGTATAATTATTCCTGTTATAACCTATAGGCAGGATCAATGATCTTGAAATACAGTGGAGATTCTCTGCTGCATCTGTGGGTGCTGGTTACAGGGTAATTTTTACAGACACCTATTGTTTTCACACAGTTATTTGACAACCGTAGAAACAACAGAATCAGAGGCCTTGAATAAAGTGAGACCCTCCTATACAAATATACATGAAGATATGCTTCATCATCCAAAGTTCCTCTGTACTTATATGGCAGTAAACACTTTGAAACTTTTTTCTCTGTGCAACAAAGAGTATTTTTCTCAGAGGATTTGTTCTTCCTCTGTCTTGTAGCCTGTGCTGCCTTGATAACATATCCTGTGGTTTGCTGCATGTCAGACAATGATATGTAGGAAATGTTCTGCGAGGGTAGGTCCAATGTAGCCCCTTGTGCAGCCATGCCCAACTCCTACTGAAGCCAAGGGTGGGTGGTACATGTACAAGAGCTCTCTTTGGGCCTGTTGTTTGGATGTGCCAGGGGTGTCTTTTTCTATTGTGGTGGGTTTTTTTTCTAGCTCACACAGCTCTTGAGAGTTTGCCCAGAGTCTGGCAGAGTCACTAGATGATTCTGAATGAAATGCACGCACAGATACATGGTAAGGCACAGAGCCTCAGCAGAAACTGTGCTTGAGCAGAACATCTCTGCTGCTCTTTTTTGGCACTTGTTAAGCTGTTAATGTAAGCCAGCGAAGAGCCGTGGCACTGGGAGCTGTCACTGATGTGTGAACCAAGTGTTGTGGGCAGAATTGATCCCATGTGTAGCTGTGCTAGCAAGAGGTTTAGTTCTTGCAAAGTTAGACTTTCCCACTAGCTTTTATGCCATGCCTTTCCTTACTGTTTTGGAGCTGCTGTAATACCAAGAGAGTCTCTGACCAGGTCCCTGCTGACTGTGAGGTGTCCCTGCCTTGAAGAGCATCCTGTAGATAAGACAAGGCAGACAAAGGAAGAGATGTCAGCTCTGCAAGGGTCCAAACCTGAGGTACAGATGGGTTTTGCAGGAATGCCTGAGTAGCAGAGTGGAGGAATGGGTATAACATGCTGGTTTAATCCAGATAATGGAAGAGGAGGAGGATTGGGCAGCACCAGATGTAGGATGCAGAGCTTGCTAAACTTTTGATCTTCAGGAAAGCCTGCATGTTGATTGCTAATGCACCAAAACAAGTGTCCTGGGTGCTGCTATACAGTGAGGTAGCAAAGGTAACCAGCCCATGCTACGGTCATCCCGCTGTTTTTTTTAGTGTGCAGACCGTCAGTCGTGCTCTTAGTTTGAAGAGAGGTTGCAACAAACCCTCGGTATGGTAACAGCATGCCAGACCTCTCTTTGGAGTTGTCTGAGGTCTGTATGAAGCTACTAAGCCCTGCTTAGGAGGTGTTCACAGTCCAGCAGATTCAGTTTTTTGACCTCCTGAGTCAGAACTGGGTAATCTAGCAGCTGGGCAGAAACTTCAGCGAGCTGAAAGGGAGAGCAGTGTTTCAAATGGAGCATAAAACTGAAAGTCAGGCATTAGACAGAGAGAGATGATCCTATGTTGTGGTTCCCTGAACTGAGGATTTCAATGAACTCAGTGAATAGTCAAAAGGCAGCCTAAGAGGCTGGGGTTTCTGTAGGAGAAACTATTCTTCACTTGAAGCTGCAAGGTATTTCACAGTGTTTGCTTCTGCTGTCATCAAAGTGGTTGCTATCAAGAGAAGCTCTTAAGCTAATTCAACTTTTCTCTTGAAACCACATTTAAAAGGAGATTTCAAGTGACTTCATCAAAAAAGGTGGTTCAGGGTCATGTTCTCAGTGTTTCTGCGATGTCTCAAGTTTTTCTGCTGACTCTGCCATGTTAGCAGCAATGAAAAATAATAAAACTGCATGTTGTTGGCACAAGCACTTTGGAAGGGAGGTAGATGTTCTGGGGAAGATTTGCCTAATTTTGCTTCTGCTGGACAGAAAATGTCTTCACTCCATGTCCCTAAAAAACCTTATGCAAAGTCAATATTTTCTCCCCCCCCCCCCCCCCCCCCCCCCCCAAACTTTTTCAGTGGGAATCTCCACCCCCTGCATTGTTGGTTTTTGGTTTTGGTTGGGTTTTTTTTTTGGCGGGGGGGGGGGGGGGGGGGGGGGGGGAGTTGGGGGGGAAGTGGGGAAGTGGAAAATATTTTACTCTCTGGGTGAGCAGCATCTGCAAATGTTCAGCCGAGTGCCAGGAAACTTTGGCTAAAATCTGTTTGGGTTCTGGATTTTCAGATAACTGAGGGTCGTTTCTATTTACTTTGGGGAAATACATATATCAGAACATTATCCACAAATTATTCAAGAGCCCCATTCCACCATTTTGGTGGAAACATTTACCAAAAGCTCTATTTTATTTTTTTTCCCCATGGTGGCAAACCAGGCTGCTGAGCTGTGGCATCATGTGCCTGCCAGCCCTCTCCAGACCAGGAGCGAATGCTGGCTGGGTCCGTGCTGTCAAATACAGACCAGCTGTGGGAACAGCAGGACTTTCGCATTGGAGAATTGCCACTGCAGTGATGGAACCCAGGTTTTCATGGGTGCCTGGACACATGTGCAGCAGCATCTAACCCCTGCCAGCATGCTGGGAGGATTTGAATGCAGATCTCCAGAGAGTGATGGTACGAAGACTTCGCTGGTGCACAGGCTGGCCAGATGACTCTGAGAAACAAAAGCCTGGAGGTGATACCTGTGCTGTTAAATTTGCAGGGTGAGGACATGAGCACTGGCTGGCCATTGACGGCGTTGCTTAATCATTAGCCCATTCCCTGGCCAGTCCTGTACCAATGACTGCTGTCCCAGCAGTGCCCTGGTATAAACTGGGGTAGCATGGTCTAGGGACCTGTTGCAGGAGCTGGGATGGATGAGACCCCTGCTGTTTTGAGAAGAGGAGGAAAATTCGGCTGTGCACATCATGCCAGCTGCATTAGGGCTAGAAAATGGGCTCTGTCCAGCTTATTAAAAAAGAAGTACCCTAAAGTTTGCCTTAAATCAAGATGTAGGACACCATTCTCAGAGGATCAGCATAGAGAGGAGGGAGACTTGTAGGGGTCCCGCTGAAAAAGAAGAAATCCAGGAGGATTTGGTCCATCTGCTCACACCTCCACGCAACTGTCACAGAGTGAGAAATTTCCTGCAGGTTTATCTCTTCTTCTTGTGCTGCTGCGTCCTGAGCCCCATGTTTCTGCCAGGGCTCAGAGGAATGGTACATCTTGACGTCATGTCCCTCATTCGGCTCTGCGGCGACATCATCGCAGGGCTGGGCTCTCCGTGGCTGCAGCTGCGAGCGTAGGTGGCTGCCGACAACCCCTCCCCAGGTCTGACTTTTAAGGGGCTTCAGTTCTCCATCAGGACCCCTGCTTGATGCTGGTCGGTGATGGATGAAGTTTTAGGCAGGAACTGCCAGGGCAGAGAAAGGGTGAAGCCAGGGAACGCAGAGACGGAGGGAAGCCAAGCCTGGCACAGGGAAGCTGGCTGTACGTGCAGCACCACGAACTCTGCACATACTGCATGAAAGACACTTCTTAAATAAATATAACAGAAGGGAACATGAAAGACCCCAGTAAATGCCAGCAGTGACTCTAAGTCTCCGTGCTGGCCTGGTTCACCCTGCTTGGGACACGCTGTGCTCTAGTCTCAAATATATGGCTTTACATTAGTGCATGTAACATGGAGCAGGAATCCCTTCCCAAAGCACCCTGCTCCAAAGGGTAACCGAGGTCAGATGCTCAAGCGGTGCCAATCTGCAGAGTTTCTCTGAGTTCAGGAATCCTGAATAGAGCTGCTGAGATCTGACCAGCATTTGGCTTATAAAGAAGTGCCGCGGAGCCTGCCCCATCCCCACTGGGTCTGAGGACTGGATCTGACGTGTAATCCTGTAGACCCCGGGAGGACAGTTCCCGGAGGGTCTCCCTCTCTCTGCCTGGTGCTGCTGCTGTTTCTTGAGTGTTAGGTCAAGTGTGAAAAGCATCCGTGATGTGTCAGACAGGCACATCTGGGCTTGTCCATCCGTTTCTTCCTCTGCCTCTGGCTGGGTTAAGCAGCATTTTCTAATATATCCAACATGCCTTGGGTTCTCCCCACTGTGAATTAAGCCTGCCATTGAGTACCACAGCTTCTCTCTCTCCCTGACCCCCGTTTTCCATTCCCCCTCCACCAGCGGTACTGAGAATGCCTGAGGTTTTGTTAAAGGGGCAGGATAGGGCTGGACGGGGGGAATCAACCTTGGGCTCTGGGGCTCTGCTCCCACCACCTCCTCGTGTTCCTCCTGGGTGGATGGGCATCCATGGATGTGAAGCAGCAGCAACAAGTGCTCCTGGAGGTGTGAAGCTGCATAAATTTCTTAGAGCAGCTCTTCTACCCGAACAGCCCGGCTGAAAGGGATCTGGTTCAATCCAGCAGTTTCCAGGCGTGCAAAAGCCTGAGCGTTTTGTTTAACTTCCTTGCCTGCTGGGAAATGGCTAGTGTCTTATCCCCTTTTACAGTTTTTGGCAGGAAATATGACTCTGGAAGGTCAAACACAACTGACCTGATGACTGGGAGTAATTGTTACAGGCAAAGGCTTAATGTGAGATCATGCAAAGTCTTTACACTTGTGATAAATCTCATTTAACTCCCTGGGTTCAAAATCAAACAGGGCATGTACAGCTCTTGTAAAATCCGAGTTGAACAGTTCCTGGGCAGTGGGAGGGTCGTTGCAGCGAGAGATCCCAGCACCGCATGGGCAGACCCACACCTCTTAGTAGCAGTAACAGAAACGCTCAACAGAGCTAAGATATAGCACTTACACCACGTCAAACCCTCTAGCAGCTTTTCAGAGCAAGGGCCATCCTAATGTCTTCATGCAGCATTCTGGAATAACATCTGCTAAGCGAACGAGAGGCTGATAATGCAGGGATTTATCCAGGGTGCCCACACTGTTAAATGGTTAAATATTTGTTTATTTATCTTCAAAGAGAGGATGCTGTACTTCCCAACTGGTTTTGTTTTTAGGGCTGGTGGAAAGCCAGTTCATTATGAGCGCCGCAGCACTCGAGAGATTCTCTCCCCCTGATCTTGGCGTTACTTCAGTTGGGCTTTTTTCACTGTGTTCTTATCCTGCAGGAAATCTGTGAAGGAGAAAATAGGAAGAAGAAAAAAAAAGTAACTCAAAGCCATATGACTTTTATTTTTACAATCCGAGCAAGGAGTCTGGAGGGAGCTGTACTGTGGGACAGAGATATCTATGTGTTTGGTATAAATCCAGCAAGGCTGATTTAGCGATCTTTAACGCTGGTGTGACACTGTTAAGGTTAGCAGCTCCTGATGCGTGTCAGCTTAAGTGAAAGGTGGGGACTTGGACTTGAAGTGTTGATCACAGTGATGGATTTATGCCAGAGATCAATCTGGCACGGTAACTGTGATGCAAAACAGCAGCAGAAGAGGCAGAAGTGTTGTGTTGGTTGATCAGTGTTGACTTCCACGATGGGACAGACCCCTTCCCAGTACCTTTCTCTTGCAGTATTGCGCTGGGCATGTTGTTACCAAATGGTAGCCATGAACCAAAGAGTTGGGAAGACAGCTGCAAAAGTGGGTAAGAGGTGTAAGGAAGCGCATCTCCATGTGCTTTCTAACTCTTCAAGGATGTGTGCTTTGTACAAGGATGTGTACTTTGTAAAAACAAGTTGTGGTGTTGGTGCAGAGGCTCACATTGCACAATACCAACTGGTTAAAGCTCCAGCGCAGAGCAGCACGGACCTCTGTCAGCAAGTCCTTGCCATGAAGTGATGACAGCCCAGGGCTGGAGGGGAGGGACTGCAGAAAGACAAACGGAGCCAAGCCTGTGTGTCTGGGCCAAGTGAGGGCAAGACTCCCTAAATCCTGAAAGGAATCAGTTAGGATGGATTTGGGGGAGTAACAAGGAGGAATGGGCAGTTGACGTAAAGAAGCTGTGGAGTTCTCTCCCATGTGCAAAATGGGAACCCGTTTTGCTAAACAGGCCTGGTGGGATGCCTGGAGAAGCCTTGCTCCCTGTGCCGAGGTGCACATGATGCCCACCAAAGCCCTGGGGGTTTCCAGGTGGCTCTGCCAGCTGCAGGCGTGGAGCCTCTGGGACTACACACAGAGGAGACAGCCCTCCCTTAGCAGGAGATGGGACAAGCTGATCCTGTAGGTCTTTCCCCTCCTCGTGAGTTTTGGATTCAAGGGCTTGTTTTCCTTCCTCTTCACTTTCGTGTAGGGAAGGGGGAGAGAAGAGGCGTATTTGGGTACAAATTGTTTACCATATAAGATGTGATTAAGTAATGTTGCACCAAGTTCACCCAGGCTGTTTCCCAGATTGCTAATCAAGGCAGTGATGTGATCCAGGGAGGAAGTGCCCAGAGGTCAAAGAGGGGAGGTTGGTTTGGATTTGCATTTTGCTTTGAGATTGCCTGGTTGTATCACAACAAAACTCTGGAGCCCTTTTCTTTTTGGTGTTGACAGAGCACCTGAATACAGTGCACAGCTCTTAGGATCCAGGGTAGGTTGAAGGCCAAGCCTGCTAGGTGTTGTGTGGCTCCACAGTAATAGACTGCCCCTGTTGCAAGAGCTTTTTAGGGTGCTCATAAACATTATTGCATCTCTAGCTCCTCCATTCCCTTCTACACAAGTTCAAACCCAGCAGCATCTCCAGGAGGTCTGTGATCACTGGAACAGCGTCTCTGGAAGGACTTTGATGTGGCAAGTCCTCTTCTTGACCTGTGCCTTTCCCCTGTCCTAGGCTCTCTGCACACTGGCCGGAGCTCTCCGCCCCCGGGGAGCGTTCCTGAAGAGCAGCAGCAGATTGCTCGCCAGGGATCCTATACCAGCATCAACAGCGAGGGCGAGTTCATCCCCGAGACCATGGATCAGAATGTAAGTCGGGCCGAAGCGTGTGGATTAAGCTGGGGCAGTGTCAGGTATGAGGGAGGCCATTCCCACCATTAAATCGCCTGTGGGCCCTGCACACGGGGCTCAGACCAACTTTTTCCAGGAATGGGTGCCCCCAGGCTTGATGTGCTCAAGAAACAGCAGGCCAGATTTCCAGGATCCCTAAAAGCCAGCTGCAGTGGTGATGGCAATGTGCTCAGGCACCTCAGGTAGCTCGGGAGGAGCGAGCATAGATCTGGCACACACATGCATGCCAGCTGCCAGGCCCTTGTGGCCGCAGCCTTCCCAGATCCAGGGACCACGAAGGAGGGTGCCAAGCAACCGATTGCCTGTGATTGCAACAGCCTGGGGATGTCAGCAGCTCTCGCTGCTTCCCATATGCTGTTCCTGCCTGAGCTTGGGCTACAGTTCTTGGCTTTGCCAACAGCCTCTCTCTGCGGTTTTGTCTCTCTGTCCCTCCCCCATGTATTTTTTTTTCCCATCTCTTAATGAGGAATTTGTATATTCCAGTCCCTCAGTAATAAAAGAGCAGCTAGTTCTTCAGCACAGTAATGAGCAGTACCATTTCCTCCAGTTAATTTGGTACCCACGATGGGGGAAACTCTGGAGTGTCAAGGGACCAGAGTGGGAGCAGCTTACACCTCCCTCTCCATTTGCACCTCTGCACAAGCTATAGCTCTGAAGAGCTTAGTAAAGGTCCTGTGAAGTCAGCTGGGCTAACTGCGCACGCAATTCATCCTTGTAAAGCTCTTGGAAGGGCAGGACCAGGATCCACAATTTGCTGGAGGGCTGGCCATGCAGGAGGGACATGGAGGGACATCTGGAAGGCACTAAGCTCGCTCCAGCAGGCTGCCGTGATGGTCCCCGAGGATCTTGCCTAGGGAGACGTGCATTTCCTACACTCAAATAGCACCCACTAGCTGTGCTTTTGTGTGCAGGCTGTGCCAGTGTTTCCATGGCAAAGTTGTGTTTTCAACGGTTTATTATACAGCCATTAATAAAATAAGAAGTCACTCTGGATGAGTCTTGGCAGCGTCAGAGTGCAGATGTATCTTGTGCTCCTTACAGCCAAAAGTTGGCTTTCTATTGTTTTCACATGCCTTCCAAACACGTTTGGTAGGATTAAGACAAATTGTGTGTGCGTGCAGGGGGAGGTTCCACATGAACCCCCTCTTGGGTGTAAATCAGCGCAGCTCCGCTGGCTTTTAATGGAGCTCTTGTTAGCGCTAGCTGAGCTGAGCCTGCTCCTGATGAAGGTTCCCAGATGCTCCTCGCTTTTCCCCAGCATCACGCTGTGGGTGGCCTGCTGCCCTTCTCTAGCAAGTTAAATGCAGGAAAAAAGGGGATTTGGGGATAGCTTTTTTTTCCTCTCTTCTCACTGAGCAGCCATGCCTTTCCCCATACGGGCTTTGCCCTCAGAATATCCTTGTGCTGCAGCTTCCATATGTGCCTCATGGAAAACTACTTACCAGCTAGTGTGTGCTGCCTTTTTGGGGATGCTCCTGTGCCAGCCTGTGATATAACTGCAGTCTTTGCCTTTAGACCAGCTTGGCAGACGGACAGAGGTTGAGTATGGAGCTTCCTTAGGTTCCCAAGTCTCTGCTTTCACGAAATGAGTCCATTTCAGCATTATTTTAACTGCTGGGAGAGACCTGGCATGGCTGGCAGAGGTGGGGAGGGGGGTCTAGCAGGGGTCTTGCTCCTCTTGGGCTGGTGCACTTTGAATGATGAGGCTTTGGGGTAAAAACTGGGAAGCAGAGAAAAATCTCACTTTCCAATTGGGACCGTCCTGCCAAAACAATGTGGGTTGTTATGACAACCACTTGAGGAGGTCTAACACAGGAACAGCACATGGAAAAGGAGGTTGTTCCCATACACGGGGAAGGAGGAATGACGTGGGTCTGGGAGCCAGTGAAGGGTTAATGTGGTGTTTAACCCTCGTTGCCCAGCTTTCCTGGGAAGGAGCTGGGCTTTGGGGCTGGCTGGGGAGTAGGGGTTAGCGAGTGCCCACAGTGGGTCTGCAGCCAGGAGGAGGCATCGTACCGACCGCAGCACAGCGTGGCCCTGAGTGAGTTCTGCTGCATGTAGAAGTGCACATAGCCCCAAGGTTTGCCACTCGATACAAAACCTCTATTGTTACTAACCAGCTATAAATAACCCTGTCCAGTACAATGTCTCATCCAGGAAGCAACACAAATGCAGCTTTTGACTCACTGAGCTAGTGAGAGCCAAGCCAGTTCCTCCAGCCAAAAGCCCTGATGATGCTTCACTTATCACTGGAGAGGAAGGCTGGTCTCGAGTGCCAGGGCAGCTTGGGGAAGTTAGGAGTCCAGGGCTGCAATCCTGGCTGCGGACCACAATATCCACTTGGCCTTGGGCACATAATTTGTGTCCTGATATCTTTGGTGTGGTTTTTTTTTCTGCCCTCCCCCAAATATATTGAGCACTTTGAACCTCGTTGGCTTCTCAGCATGATTTGAACATCAGGGTGCTAATTATCTTTGCCTCAGTTTCCCTACTAGCAAAGAGTAGTTGGAAGGAACAATAATCCAGAGAGGGCATCATCAATGGATTTCCACGGGGAAGAAACCTCATCTCTGCTGGGGCTGGCATCAGCTGGTGTAAGGTGGAGCTTTGTTGACCCTGCAGAGGTCTGCAAGTACTGGAGCTTGAAGAGCTACAATGTGTCATTTTATCATTTTCCCTTTTCTTCCACTGTCAGATGCTTGAAGCTTTCATCAGCCCCGATGAGTCACTGTCTGGGAGCTGCCAGTCCCTGGACAGATCTGTGGACAGGTGAGTTGTGCATGTCACCATGTTCACAAGCTAAAACGCAGCCTCTGCTCCATAGTGGGAGAGGAGCAGGGTCAGTGGCATCCCAAGGTTCCTGTTGGAGTGACAGTGCACCTGAGAAAAACCAATTTATCCTGGATGCTAAAAAGCAGATCCTAGCGCAGACATCTGTGTGATGGTATGATTTGAGTTGCAGTAATCTGAGCTGGACAAAGTAGCTGGGGTTCTGCAGACAGCCTGGCTTTGTGTGCCTGGTTTTTCTGCTTCGGTCAGATCCCTCTGCTACCCCTCCGGCTTTCTGCAGTCACCAGGTCAATATTCTGTTATCCTCTCCATGCCTCCTCCTCCCCGGGCATGCTGTCTGCTCTCCATTGGCCACTTGTAACTTCGGCAGCCCCTCTGCACTGCTAACAGCCACAGACGTGTCAGGCAAGGTGCTGAGGACACCAGATGAGCAACAACTAAGTTTAGCTTCTCGGCAGGAAGCAACCAGGACATGTTGTACTAACACAGGCTGCGGTTCAATAGTTGGTGCAGTTGGTTGGTCCAAGCTTACACGTGCACAGCAACTGTATGTTTGCTGCTGTGCACAGTAGGCTGCATATAAGACACAGTGTCCTTTTGGGAAGCAGTATATATTTTTTTTTCCATCTGCATCAAAGATTTTCTTTTTTTCTCTGTTGCTTTTGCTGTACAGCATCAAGGCTGTGTTCCAGCAGGCCTGCGTTGTGTTGATTTAATTGTGTAGCGTCCTTCGGGTTTGCAGCTCTGTGCTTTGGATCTGTCTCCGCATCAAGGTCCATTTCCTTTTTGTGGCTTTTAATAATTTCCTGTGATGTATTTGCTCATTGTTACGGCTGTATCAAAGCTGGATTCCTTGTGCTCCCAGCCTCAATGCCCCAGCTTTACTTTTGCATAGACTTTGCTAGGAAGAACAACAGAAGGAGCATGGCCAGGTTAAGTGCTTTATTGTGAACCAAGAGAAAAGTGTTAGGCATGTTTGCAAAAGGGTACTGTGGCTTGGATTCACTTACGAAGAAGCAGGCAGCTGTGTTCAGTTGTGGTGTCTAGGAGCTGGAAAAGGCATGAGGAGGGCTATATGCTTCAAAGGCAGAATGAGGAGTAAGCATGACGTAGCTGAGCCGTTGCTGCCAATTGCTTGAGATGGTGTTAGCCTCAAGAGGGCACGGTGACCAGTCTGATGCTAAGAAATAACACAACAAATTCTTCTTCACCATAGCAAACCTGTCATGATTAGCTTTTGACATGAGAAAATTCCAGAGCACTTTACAAAGCAGATTTCTACTATTGTGGCCATTTTGTTAAAAGGGAGAGTGGAAAAACAACCTGTCCAGATCACCCTGTTGGCCATCACAGAGACTGGGGTGAAATTAGGGTTGCTGAGATCCTTTTGCAGTGCTTTATCATCCTTTCAATGTAGTTTAAAGACTTTGAGCCTTGAAGCACTTCACTCTTGCCTCCTGGTCTCCTGGGAAGGGTGTGTGTGCCTGGTGGTGGTCCAGAACCTCCTCAGTGAGGAAGGTGGAGGATGACGCTGCAGAGAAGGGGAGACCCACATGAATCAAGAGCGAGTGAAGGGCTCCAGTGTGTACATCTGCAGCAACTCAGCAATGTTCACAGAAAGCAGAGTTGTGTGGTTGAACACTTGACATTGAGGGAAGAGAAACCTGCGTCCCTCTTTCTGTGCTGTCTTCTGCATAGGTGTTCTGGTGTGATCGTTGGCTGCTTCGTTTCAGCCTGGTGACTGTTTTTTCTGCAGCATCCCTTTTGTTTGGCGCAGGAACAAGCTGGGATGAAACAAAAGAACAGTCTTTGTTCTTGTGCAGGTTGAGGATGGGAGTTCAATCAGGTAGACTGAGCTGATCAGTGCTCTCATGGTATAGCCTGTGCTTTCTGCATGTAACCACATCCCAATTCATTCCACAGCCTTTCTGATATAATGAAGTGTATCCTTATTTTATTTTTTTTTATTCCTTTGCAGCCCTCCCTTTACCCAAACGCCTGTTCCTGGAAGGAAGAGCCATCCCAAAAACAGTCTTGATTGCATGGGTAAGCATTCACTTAGGTTTGTATTTGCATAAAAGTATAAAAAGCATGTAATAAAGAAACTGGATAAAGGCTATTAGAGGGGTGGCAGTGCATGAAATGTAATTAAAAACCATCAAGCAAAGCGGCTTCATTGCTTAGGTTACACTGCAAAATGACCCTGCAATGACCAAACATGAATGTTCTCTAATATTAAAAGACCCAGAGCATCAGACACAGGCAGGGCTGCTCTTGTCATCATTAACCCTTCTTGGCTCTGCTGCCATAGTGGTAGCACTGAAGAACCTTTGGGTCTGGTTTGGGAATCAGTTTACAGCAACAGCAGTCCAAACCTGGGCAGCAAGAGCCCTGAAGTAAATGGATGCAAGCAAGTAAAGCTGTTGAAAGATCAGAGGTGAGCTGTGTGTTGGAAGAAGGTGCTGAAGGGACCTTGCTCTTGTATTTGGAGACAACTGGGAGGTGCTGAGAAGCTGGAAACAGCCTTGTGGCATCACCTTTCTTCTCTGTACCTGTGAGTTGCACCTTCAGGATCCCAACTTCCTACCTAGCAAAACCCGAGTCCCAAACTATCTAGGGAGTTACACCTCTTCCACTTGCATTAGTAACAATCTGTAACACTGCAAGTGCTGTTAGAGAAAGTGCATTGGTAACTTGCAGGGACCATAGGTTACTGCTTAATCACTTGCAAACATCCAGCTGGTTAAATCATGGAAACTGTGTAATATTGTAATGACTTTCACTATTAAAAATGAACAAATGGCAGTCAGCCTGTAGCATGATAACTCATTTCTGGCCAGAAGCAGGGTTTCTAGATTGAACTGTAGAGATAAAGCTGCAAGTCAGTCCATGTCACTGAAGGTTTTAATACATCCCTAGTGGTAGGGGAGATATTCTGCTTTAAGTCACACGTGGCTTGCCGCAAACTTCTTGACCTGTCCTTGTTGCTTTTCTTGCTGACCATATTTCAGCCATTATGTGCTCCTCTTGCACACTGCTGTAATGGGGAAATCATGCCGAAGCACCGCCGAGGCCAGGAATGGTCTCCAAGGAGCGGCTGCTGGCCGCAGGCTAAGACAAACAATCAAAATGGACTGTGTCATTAGAGTTGGATGGAGGAAAAACAGGAGGTGAAAGATGGGGGGGAAATGACAGATATTTTAATCTCAAGTTATTCAGTGCTACCAGCAATGGCTTCCTGTGCTGCATTTTTTTATTAAAAAAATATGTCCTTATCTCACGTGTCCATCCATCTCTCTCATAATCTCATGTCTGATCTAAACTCTGATGGTCTTTAATCCCTTCTGTCTATTCTAAATCTATCTTTCTAGCATGTGATCGAAGTAAATATAAAAGTTTGGAGCTCTGGGGGTATAGATTGGTCTCTGGCTTTCAGAGGTCAGGAGTCGCATCTGAGAAGAAAAGAGGGGAGGGATTGTCCAGTGTTAGCCAAGTGCTGGATTTTTACATTTCCCTGGAAATACCTGGTAATCAGAGCAGAGGCTTTCAAATAGATGGATCTAGGCCTGACCCAGGCATGATCTATGTTAATCCCCTGCCTTTTATTCGAACAGCGCGGGCCAGGGTCCATGAAGTCAGCAGTTAAGCCTCTTTGCTTTATGGGGACCAAGACCAGTGTGTCTAACCCTTATTTTCCACTAAGGAGTGTGTGACTGCAGACAGATTCCAGAGTGAGCCTTGGGGAATGTATGGTCATGTAAATGAACAGCTTGTCACCTCATTCTTGCCAGTAATTTAGCGTGAAGGCCAGTAGAAAAGCTCTGGGCATTTGATACTGAGCTGGTCTTAGAAATGCATCTCTTCTTCCCTCCTGACAGATTTCGACATCCCATTCTGTGAGAGGTTTGGGAAAGGTGGGACGTTCCCGAGGCAGTACCACCTCTCCCAAAGTCGCAAGGACTACAGCGATGGTAAGAAACTGGTGGAGGGTCAGGGAGGGAGGTGCTTGGTCCAGGATCTCGGTGGCCTGTGACAGTGCTTAGGACTGGAGAGACTTGGGGAGAAGAACTTTTAGAACATTCTGAAGGAGATCTTCTAAAAGGGGAAGAACCAAATAATTTGGGGTTCACTTCCATATTCTGAAAAGCATGCTCTGTGAGACCTTGCAGGTCTGCTCTTGGGAAGTGCTGAGCATCTACAGCATGTGTGAAAGTCAGTTTTCAGCTCCTCCGCTCGTTATACCTAGTGTTTTAACTTAGCCATATGGATGGGTAACGTTTCTCTTCCCTGGTGATACCAACCTTTCTGTTCCCCTAAATTGCTTGCTTTTGAGGATGTTAGTTTGTGACCTTTACAGCAGGTTTCTCACAGAACTGTATGAAATCCCCTAGCAATTTGAGGGCAGCAGTATCTGTTCACATCTCTGTTTTAAGCTGGTGAGCTTGTTGGGGACAACTCCATCACCTCATCACTGCTCCTTCTTTTGCTGTGTGAGACTGCAAGTGGTGGGAGGAAAAACTGAATAAGGACCAAATTCCCTTGGAAAAAAGTACTGAGGGCGTGTAGACAGCTTATTGAGCCTACCAGAATGAACTTCCATCTCTCACTGACACCACCCTTGTGCAAGCAGTTATCATTGGCATTGCTTGTGTGGTCGTTCGTATTGTGGTCCTAGGGGCTGGCAGGGATAATTTGCAGTGTAAATCCCTGCCTGTTCAGAGTTTAACTGTGATTAACAACCAACAAAAACCCTAACATAATTAAACTGTTGCAAACCCCTCTGGAAACATCTGCATTAGATGTAATGCCTGCTGTTAACAACTCTTAAATTGAGTTAAAAACGTTCACAGGGCTTTGCTTCAGTTTCGTTAAAAGTGCTTTATTTAATCTGAAGAGGTGCGTCACTGGCTCTGGGCAGCGACACGAGAAGGTGGTGATGGGTAGATCCAAGGTGGGGACAGGTGGATATGAGGTGGTGTATATGTTCTTGCTGTAAATCTTCCCCTTTTCTCCTACAGGCCGGAGGACTTTCCCCAGGAGTTATTTCCCACAGGAGAACCTGTTTCAGCTTGTCCCCTCTAGCCGAACCAAGAGCTTTAATGGGGACAGCAAGCTCAGCACCTTGCAGTACGACGAGTACAGGCCCAAATGGTGGAACAATTGTGAAAAAAGTCTGCAGGTCTTCAGCACCTCCCCTACAAAAGCTAGGAACTGTAAGTGACTCAAAGCCACTAGTGTCTGAGGGCTCGGTACATCTGGGTCTTTGAAACTGAGTTACCATCACCTGCTGAGTTAATGGACATCAGCTAAGCTAACCATGTGTGAACGCACCCCGATTCCATCCCCAACACGAGGCACGCTGCGCTAGTTTATGTCTCAGTGAGGAAGATTTAATGCAACACACTGTATCTTACTTTGGCCTTGACCTGAAGGCGCATATGGCATCAGCTGGTTTCATCACTCGCTGGGCTGCAGGAAATTGCTTTTGTATTGGACTGTCAATGTGCTCGCACAGCAGAAGCTTCCAGGAGATTTGGGATGCAGGAGTAAATGGGTCCAGAGGGTCTGCAGGCTGCTCTGATATTGCAAGACTACCCACACTGTAGAAATTGGTGCATTCTAGGCCTGTTCAGTGATGGATAACAACCTAGAAAGGACTAGTGAGATAAAACTTTACTGGTCCCTGCCTGGGTTGCTGCTCAGCCATGCTGTATCCGGCTAACTACTTCTATAGCAGAGGAAAGTTCAATGTTAGCTAAGCAAGCGGTTTCTAGAGGAAGGACACTATAGAAATACAGCTTTTCTGGGACTTGTTTCTGCTTTATACTGTTGCAGACTGGGAGGCATCCCCCCCCCACCAGTGACACTCATGCAATTAAAACTGGTTTGTCGTGGTGCCTCTGGGAGAGTGTGGCTCACTGCCTCCCTGGTGAGCTCATTGCAAGCCTGATCTGCACTCTGTAGAGTCAGACGGACCCCGATGCTGAAGTCTTTCTGCTGTGCTCTTCTCTCAACCCTCTCCTCTCTCCTGTAGCCCTGCAGGCACCTGTGAACTGGAGGCTGGGGAAGCTGCTCGGAAGAGGAGCTTTTGGGGAAGTTTATCTCTGCTACGATGCCGACACTGGCCGGGAGCTGTCAGTGAAACAGGTGCCTTTTGACCCCGACAGCCAAGAGACAAGTAAAGTGAGTAAGAGGGCAGGACTGCATTCTGCAGCATGTTGTGGGACTGTGGGCTGGAGGCTGAGGGTAGAGGTGGCAGAAGGGTCTGTTTCTTTGATGGAAGGCCGCGTGTAGAGACGGTGTGTGTTGTTTGCCCTCTTGGGAGTGGTCCCCAATGGCCTGCGGCACCAGTCAGCGTGCCCCTGTAACCTCTCTGCCTCCCAGTTCCTTGGTCATGTTGGCCCACTCTCTCTCAGGTATCATCTCTTGCAGGTCTGTCTGCTCTTCCGTAGTTTCAGCCTTGTTCCACCTTCTTCCAACTCTGGGCACTGCATTAGCTTTGCTGGTATCTTCATTCACACCTTTCCAGAAAAACAGCTTGAGCACAGTTAAATAAGTAAACCTGTCTCAAAGCCAATCCCTTGTGTGTCTCACCTGTCTTCCTCCTTACCTTTTTCTTAGGTCAGCGCTTCTCATTTCTGAGCCTTAGGTGGCTGGTGTCCTTGTGGGCAGCTTCACAGGTGCTGTGAAAATAGTGCTCAGCATCAAGCAATATTTGGATAATATTCCCAAAGTAACCATTCCCTTTCATCACGAAGCATGTCTGTTTTGTTGCAGGAGGTGAATGCCTTAGAATGTGAGATTCAGCTGTTGAAGACTCTCCGTCATGACAGGATAGTGCAGTACTATGGGTGCTTGCGGGATCCTGAGGAGAAGAAACTGTCTATCTTTGTTGAATACATGCCAGGGGTAAGTGTGGTTCTCGCTAAAGGTTATCCTGGAAGACAGAGAACAGATTTAGACTGCCCTGGAGTTTGGTGAAATTTGGATCTGGAGTTAAACCACTCAGCTGAGCTGCTCTATATCCGATGAGCCAAACCAAAACGGTGGATGCATCTCTAAGGCTTGGGAAAGCCTAGATTGCGAGTCAGATGTCATAGTGAAGCCCCTCAACATGCAATGGGTGAAATCAAAAGCCTTGAAAGCAGGTTTTAGGTTTGAATCCTGGAGCAGGGTGTGTTCACAGCCTGGAATCCGAACTTGGTGAATGTAGGACATGATCTAGATCTGGCTCCAAACACTGTGGCCTGAGCCCATCCTTAAGTATTTATTGCAAATCCCTGCAGGAAAAAGCCAATAGTACAACTGTCCACCCACAGCTGTCACCAATTATTTATGGTTTTCAGCCTGTGTGTATTAAAAACAGTGTTACTCGTAAGTCTTCTTTTCTACAGGACAGAACTTCTTGTTGGTAGCATTATCCTCTCATGCAGGAGTGGTTTCAATTTGAGGCTTTGCTGATACAGAATAAAATAGCCCCAGGGAAAAAGAAGTTCAGGAAGGTTTGAGGGAGTCTAAGCAGGGGCTGGAGAATGTACGCAGATTAGTTGAACATCTTTCTCCATTAGCGAGCATGTGAGTTACATCAGCTATCTAGACAAAGTCATTGGTTGGTATAAACCAGCATAACACTATTTACATTGCTGAAGGATCTGTTCTCCAAAGTCCCGCCTGTCCAGCTGGATTCATTCCCCAGAGTGTGGGAGAATAAACCCTTGTTTATACAGAGATTTGTAAGATCAGAAGGGACTATTAAGTCATCTGGTTGCAAATAATTTCGGTCATTAGTAAGCATTCTAGAAGCTCTCCCAGCGCATCTCGCACGTGAGTAATCAGGTGGACTTCCACGTGCTTGAGTCCCTTCCAAGCCCTGTCCTCCCTCTCTCCCTGTGGGCCGGCATCTCGCTTCCAGGCCTTAATTGCGAGGCATGGGCCCAGAGGAGTAAACCCCGGGAGTTTCAGCAGTCCCTTGCTGCTTATTCTGCAGTGTGCCGATGATTATTAGCAGCCAGGAAACCAACATTTGATGCTGGGGCAGTGTCCAGCAGGGCTGGAAGTTGAATGTTTGTTTTTTTAATGATAAACCAGAGCTCTGACCAAATACAGATTGACTTTCATGCTGCAACAGCGACTTATTTCACAAACGTAGCTCAGGGCTTTGGTTTCCAAGGCCAGTGGAAGTCAATGAGTTCCCAAACCTTGCAGGACAGGAGCTCCACAATGCTGAGCCTGGCCAAGTTTCTAACTTCACACAGCCACTCTGGCAAAATCTTCATGGGGCCAAGCCTGGGTGCACCATTAGCCTGGCATTCTTACGACTGCCCCCATTAAATAGCTGACTCTGTATTTTCTGTCCTACCCTGCCCATAAACTAATTTTTTTTTTTAATTTATGCTTGGAAAATGGAATGATCTGTCTGACTACAGGCCTTGAGGACCGTTTCCTGCTCTTAAGTATCATGTTTGATGTTCCCCATTCAGGGTGAGGGAGGCCAGGATAAGAAACCTTGTTCAGGTTGTGGGTGAGGGAATATACCCTGCGTACAAGTTCCACAAGGGGTAGTTTCAGAGCATCTCAGGTTACTTCAGTAGACCTTTGAAAGGGAAAGGAGAGGCCCACCAACAGGATCACCACCAGCCTCAAAAGAAAGCCAAAACAGTAGCTGGGCAGAGCAGCAGCAGAGGTGGGTGGATGTGGAAAAGCTGATAGAGTTTGAGTGACTGACTTGGAGCAGAGCTTCCCACTGTTCCCAGAAGAGAAGGGCTATGGCAATCTTGGATCAACCCTGGAGCTGCAGGACAGACAAAAAAAATAATGAGTTTCCCCTCCTGCTCTTCAGGCAACCTGAATGCTGGAGGTATCTCTGGGTGTGACCTCTCTGATTGAACCCCAAATCTCCCTCTGATTCATCCCTACTAAAACACTGCCTATCTAACCCTACTATCCCCTCTGGCATAGTGAGGGACATCCGTTTCCAAGTAGACAGAAAATATAGCTAAAACCAAGCAGGTCAACCTCTTGCAGATGATAGATGTCTGCACCCCTGCTTCCTTTCCTCTTTGATCAATAAAATCAAACCAGTAGGAGCCTGCATGCCTGGCTCAGAAATTCAAGTTCTTGCAGATTTTCTGCTCTGGGTCTTCTCATTGAAGCAGTCTCATGTGGGGCTGATCATGTTCCCCATGAGCCCGTCTGCCTCATGGCAGTGGGTAGTCCTTGCTGTGAGAAGTTGTGGGGGCAGGCTTCGTAGAACACTGACACATCAGCTTGGCCCTGAAAAACTAGTTGAGTTGATCCTCTCACTTGAGTTGTAACTCCTTAGTGGTTTGGTCCTTCTCTGTGAGCTATTGGTGGTGTCCAGCCACTAGAGGGGGAAAAAGATCTGTAGTGGTGGCAGAAGGTAGCACTGATACCCATCAGAGACCATATCTCTTTCTCCTCTGGGATCTGGGATACTGGGGACAAGTCCTTGCTCCTTTCAGCACTTAGTGGATTTTTATCTTGCGGTTTCTACAGCAGAGGGTTGGTTTTGGTTGGGTTTTTTTGTTTTGTTTTTTTTTTTTGAGCTGGAAGTGGTCAAGAAGGTTTAAAAAGTCACTGTGACATGACGCACCTGGTTCTGCTGGTCCTTACAGTTGATGTATGTTGGTTTTTTTGCAACAGGGCTCCATAAAGGACCAGCTAAAAGCTTACGGTGCTCTGACTGAGAACGTCACACGGAAGTACACAAGGCAGATCCTGCAGGGAGTCTTCTACTTACACAGCAATATGATTGTCCACAGGGACATTAAAGGTGAGTAGATTATACTAACGTAAGAGAGGCTTATTGCTTGCTTGGATTTGTTGGACCCAACCTCCCCCCACCCCAATATAAATTCTTATGCATAACAAAGTGCTGGGATCTGGTTCTCAAAGTACTTTGGCCCTGACCTTCACCAAGTTGAACCATGAGAACAAGCAGCTGAAACCAAAATCTTGTGCTGTTTTCCTGCTTTGGAAGCCCAGATTAAGTACTCTTGAGAGGGATTATTGTTAACTGCCTTTATGCATCTAAAAACCTGGTGTAATGTACCCCAAAATTGAGAGGCCCTGGCGTTCAGAGGGGTCTGAGGCCTGTTCGGCTGTCTGCCCGTGGGGAGGATGATCTGTCGTCTCCCATTCACTGCTTGCTTTTGGGGAACCTGCTAACTGAGACTATCCAGGAGAGCTGATGGGAGTCAACCCTCTTGGAGAGCAGCTGCCTTAGGAGGGGCGGGTTTTGTGTAATGCTGAGTCCAGACCCATCAAGGCTTCCTCGCATCCAGCTCTTTGCCTTTGCTCTTCCTGCTCTCCTCACTGCAGCCACTTCAACTTAGGTTGCTCCTTCATCTCTTGGGGTTTTTGTTTTTGCTTTTCACCCCTAGGTGCCAATATTTTGAGAGATTCTGCTGGAAATGTGAAGCTTGGAGATTTTGGGGCCAGCAAACGCATCCAGACCATCTGCATGTCTGGGACTGGGATTAAGTCTGTCACAGGAACACCATACTGGATGAGCCCAGAGGTTATCAGTGGAGAAGGCTACGGAAGGAAAGCTGACGTGTGGTAAGGAATACAGTAGAAACCCCACCCCTGCCGCTTAAACAAATGATCCCTTTCAGAAGTTGGAATGGGAGCAACAGGTAGAACTAGTGGTTGGAAGAGGGAGCAAGGTAAAGGATGGAAATGGGAACTAAATATTAGGACCAACTGTGCAGATATCTGGAGGGAGCATGTCATAGCTGAAAGTCCCAAAATAGGAGCACCCAAAATCACAACTTGCTTTTGGAAGCTTTTATCATGTCTGAGGACCGTACCCCGCAGCTGCTCTTTAATTCTGGAAAGCAGGTTGATAACAAAGTTTGCTAAAAGAGCTGTCAAGTCTTGGTGGCCCTGATTTTAGGTCAGCTAAACCCAGCTCGGAGGCTCGGGGATCTTGTGCGGCCTCTCAAAAACTGCTGCTGGGTTTCTGCATGTGGCTCAGGCACGAAGGCAACCAAAATCATTGGCTGCTTGTGAATGTTTTGATCTGTGGAGATCCCCAGATGTCAGCTGGAGCATAAAAAGGTTGGGATAATGCTACTAATCCTCCCAATAAACGGGAAGGAAGCACTGTTTGCACAGTGTGCTTTCTGTTGAGTGCCCAAGCAAAGTAGGGTCAACAAAAACTAGTCCCTCCACCGGAGGCCTGGTGGGAAACCTAGGGAGTCCTTAGCAGGCAGATCTGAACCGTCTGCTCCAGCTGAAGGGAGGGTTCAGTTTTTTAGGAGCAACTATGAATGGAGGTGGCAGAGAGGGTCTGCTGAGATGAGAATCCCTCAGCAAGCACAGGGAAACCTCTCAGACTCTTTGCTGCTCATCTGACATGCTCCTTCTCAGACGCATGTCGGAGATGGAGTTGGATGTAGGGGAACACGTTTCCTTCTGGCTCAGCTTCCCGGGGAGCTACGTGCTATTGCTGAAACAGCAGTGCCTAAACTTGTGCCTGAGTTTCCCTTCAGGGCATGCTCCGTTAAGGTCTCTCACGTGCTTTTATGAAACTTTAATATCTGCCAGTTAACATAGGCAGAAAAGCGACCAGCTTTAGGGCAAGGCTTGCAAGTTCACTCTCTCCAGTGGGAGCGGAGAGCCCTGTGCCAAGGACCTGTGTGAATAGTGAGCTTAGGGGGGGCCACGCGTACTGGAGATGTGCGCCCACCCCTCACCCAGGTTTGCTCCCCGTGTAGTCCGTTCCAGCAACCCTAGAGCTGATTAGACTTCCAATGCACAGCCACCCCAGTCCCTTACCCGCTGTCTCACCTCTGCGTGCTTGGCATTGTTGCAGGAGCGTGGCCTGCACCGTGGTGGAGATGTTAACGGAGAAACCGCCGTGGGCCGAGTTTGAAGCCATGGCGGCTATTTTTAAAATCGCCACCCAGCCGACCAACCCCCAGCTCCCCGACGGTGTCTCGAACTCCTGCCGCAACTTCCTCAAGCAGATCTTCGTGGAGGAGAAGCGGAGGCCAACGGCCGAGGACCTGCTGAGACACCCCTTCGTCAACTGCGGGCTCTGAGCCCCTGGCAGCGGGGATGGGGAAAGGCCAGCGGGAGGGGGGCGGCCGCCAGACCCGCGGCCTTTTGCGCTCTGCGGTTCGGACCTCCGCCCTGGGCTGTCCTGGCGGTGGCCCCCGCGGGTCCCTTCTTGCTCGGCACCGGCTCGGCACCCGCCACGTCGTTGGATTTCTAAGCTGCGCTCGGGACCGTCGGCACCGGGAATTCAGAGCAAGGGATTTCCCGGACTGTGCGGGTGCTGGCCCAGGACCAAGTAACCTTCTTGCCGCCAGCGATGTTGGGGTCACCCCCCCTCGCCACGTTACTTATCTCTTGGGGCAAGTGCGGGGAATGGGATCTGTCCCCCCCAGCACGACAGCAACACTGGCAGCATCCCCTGGAGCAGCGGAGAAATAAGATGCTCGGTGCTGATCACCACCTTTCACAGGGGAACAGACACGGGCTTCAGCCAAGCCAGAGGAGATGATCCTCAGACCACAGAGTCGGGGGGACCCAGGTGTCCCCGTTCACAAGGGGACTGAACCCTCCTGGAGGTCGCGGGATCAGCCAGCGTCTCCAGCGGGGCGGCATTTAATACTGTTCCGTGCCTTAAGCGGTTACAATCAAGGAGTGATGCTCGACTCGGCACAAAGCACGGAGTCAGGCTCAGCGATGCAGCAGCCGTGTTGATGTTGCCTTTGTGCATGTGTGTGTGTGCGCGTGTGTGCGAATCTTGGAAGAAGGGGTCTTCTCGGGGCGCAGGAGGTCTCTGCGGGGTACACCCACAGACGGATGCCTGGGACCTCTGCCACGGCCGTGGAGAGGGATGTTTAAAAGCTGTCGATGCCTGCAGCGAGCAGGGCTGAGCACCAGCCAGTTTGTTCTGGGAACCATCAGGATTCAGGTGGGAGCTGGAGGGGTTCTTGGCGAGGGCGGCTCTCTGCTCATAGCCGTAGCCCTGCTAACCCGTGCCCACGCTGCTATGCTGGGGCTGGAGGGATGCCAGCGCGTTTTGGAAGCGGGGCTGCAGGAGGAGCCCAGTAGGTCTCTGTAAAACCCAAGCGGGTGCCTAAAATTAGGCAGTTTGAAGCTGTAGGAGAAAATGGGCCAGCTGAAAGCAGAGTTGGGCTTACAGACTCTTTGACCAGCACTATCCTGCTGGAAAACCTTGGCAGGGAGCACGCACAGAGTCCCTGGAAGCTAATTAATTAATCAGATCTTGGTTATTTTGGACAAATTAATTGCATCATCCCACCTCCCCCTTCCCTGCTGCATTAGCTATTTCCACCTGGCTCAGCAGAGGGTTAAATAAGCAGTCACTGGGAGGTTTCCATCTTCAGGCCAGTGTGTCAAACACAGGCTTATTTTAATATTGTTTTTAATTGAAAAATGGAAAGCGTTGCTTGGGCTGAAGAGGAAGTTGAGAAATCGGTTGTTCGTGTGACTTTGTACATCCTTGAACCCTTCTGCGTGGAAGAGATCGAGACTTTGCACCACTGGTGGGGCGGTGGGAGCGTTTCCTTGTCCACAGCTCCAAAAAGAGAAGTAAAAATTAGAGTTATTTCAGTTTAAAAACAAACAAACAAACAAACAAACAAAACTGGTAGTGTTAGGGCAAATTAAAAGAAACAGCTAAAAGGATTCCCTGTAAATTTGCCTGCAAAGCTGCGCAGGGCAGTTATTTCCCAGGCTGGGCTCTGGTGAAGCCGGGGGCTGCGGTGGGGCGGCACCGGGCGTTCGTGCCAGTCGACCACAGCGGTGATGGGCAGCTCTCCTCTGGGGGGGACAAAGTCGTCCCCTTCCTCCCGGGGGGGAATGAAGAATTTTATTCTGTGAATAGAACCAAATCCATCAGTCTGTTCAGTGGGATGGGATGGATGGAAAAAAATATATTAAAAAAAATCAGTGTTGGCTGGGAAGGGTTTTGTGAGAAGAGGGTAACAAAGTGTGTTCTCCCTAAAGCTAAAAAAACCCACCCGTTTTTAAGCTGTTTTCTCCTCTTTCACTGAATCTGTTCGGTTTTGGTTTTTCTCAGCCCTTCAGCGGCGGGTGGGTGTTCTTTCCTTCTTCCCAAAGCCTTGCGAGCAAAGCGGGGTTCCTGGCCCTGGGCTGGGGCTGCCCCAAAACGCTCCCAAGGCGCCCAGATCACCCCAATCCTCCCGCGGGTGGATGCGGCTCGCGTGTGCGTGTGCGTGTGTGCACACGGGTGTGTGCACTGTGCGTGTGCGACTCGCTCCTCAGGTGCCTTTGCCTTTTTATTTTTTAAAACCCTTGCAGTGTTCTGATGTACAGAATGAAACTCGGAAAAGAGAATGTAATATTATGCCATGTAAAGTTGTTTTTTGGTTTGGTTTTTGGTTTGTTGTTTTTTTTAATTTTATTTCGCCTGTTGCGGGCCGGTGGCTTTCCCTGCGTGCCACATTGTCATCTATCCGTCGAGAAATGATTTTCTTGGGGGGAGGCTGGAGCGGGAGGTCGCCTGTCCCCTGCACACCAGTACAGCCCCTTCCCAGTAGGACAGTTCCCAGCGGGCAGCGGCGGGGGCGAGGGGCCGGACCGGGGGGGTGGCGAGGCGGGGATGGAGCTGATGGTTTGTGGGTTTTACTCGAAATAATGAATCTGTGCAGTTCTCGGACCCCACGGCTCTGTGTGTCCCTTTGTCGTGGCGTCCTGCTCTCTTCAAAAGCTCCAAATGCGCTGGGTGTTATGTTTTTAAAATTTATTTCATTATAATTTCATTTTTTAAATTGTAAAATTTCCTTTACTTAACTTCCCTTTCCTTGCTTTTCCTTATTTTTTTGCTTTTCCTTATTTTTTTGCTTTTCCCTTTTTTTACTTTTCCTTATTTTTTTACTTTTCCCTTTTTTTACTTTTCCCTTTTTTTACTTTTCCCTTTTTTTACTTCCTTTTTTGCTTTTCTCCTTTTTTTGCTTTTTCCTTTTTTTCCTTTTTTGTTACTTTTCCCTTCGTTTTTTCTTATTTTTCTGTTTCAATTTTTTTCGTTTATCTTTCTTTATCCGTTTAATTTTTTATTTATATTACTATATTTTCAATCAGTTCTTTGTTTTGTTTTGCGGGTTGTTTTACGCCTTTATTTACGGACCCAAAGCCGGGGTTGCGCCCGGGGGGGGCGGGGCCATGCAAATGAGGCGGTGAGCCCCGCCCCGCCCCGCCCCGCCCCGGCGGGCGGTGGCGGCGACAACATGGCGGCGGGGCCGGGCGGCGGGGCGCTGCGGCGGGCGCAGCAGCTGCTGGGGCACCTCACCGCCTCCCCGGCCGCCGCCGGGACGGGCAGCGGCGCCGGGGTGCAGCCCGCGCCGTGCGGGAGCCGCGCCGGGGTCTCGCCGCGGGCCGCCGCCCCCGACGACGTGGTGGTGGTGCACGGGCGGAGGACCGCCATCGGCCGCGCCAGGCGCGGCGGCTTCAAGGTACGGCCCGGGGGGGGGGGGGTCCCGCCCGACCCCTCCCGGGGTGCTGCGGGTCCCGCTCCCCGCATTGCGGAGCGCCCCCGCCTCTGGGGCCCCCCCAGCCCCGGTACTGAGCACCCCCAGGGCGGTGGGGACCCCCGCCTGCCTCCCCTCCGCACCGCTGGCGGCTGGGCCCCCCCTTCTCACCGTCCCCCATCTGCGGCCCAGGAGCGGGGCGCCGCTTTCTAACACTCTAAACCCCGACACTTCCTGATGGTTTTAATGCCGGGGGGTGCGTGGCCCAGGTGCGGCAGCACCGCTGGCACCCCCAAAACGCCGGCCAGCGTACCGCCGAGTGGCCTGGCTCCGCTCAAAGCCTGGGGTAGGTCAGCCACGCCGCTCGGACCTGCTGGGGCCAAGCAGAGCAACCTCCGGGGCGAGCAGCGTCTCCCTCGCCTGCCCGGCTCGCTCGGGGACCGGCGGCGCCCGGCGCGGACCCGCCACCCTCCCGGGGCAGCCCTGCTCCTCGGTGGGCGGCGAGCCGGGCTCTGACCGAGGCGAGAGCCCGGTGCCGGGCTGGCCCCACAGGACACGCTTGGCATCCTTCAAAGGTCTTGTCACGCCGGCGGCGCTTCCCACCAGCGAAGGGGTCACCCGTGTTTCTTTTACCAAGTGCACTCAGAAGCTTCGCTTGCGAGGGCCTGCGACATAACTCGCCATAGTCCTTTGGCTTTGAAGGCCCTACAAAGCGTGCTCGTACAAAATCGAGCTACAAGCAGCATGCGTTACAGTGCTTAAAAGATACCCAGGGTAAAACCCGTGCAGAATAATTCTGCTTTTATAGGAGAACGACAACCGTCATGAGCTGAGAAGCGGGGTAAAGCAGTCCGAGCGTCGTGCGCTAGGCCTCTGAAGTAGTCTGGGGTGAGCTGACAGGGCAGTTCTGGTGTTAAGTAGCGCTAATCCCCTGTGCCTTCAGGATACTACGCCTGATGAACTGCTGTCTGCTGTTATGACGGCTGTCCTTCAAGATGTCAGTCTTCGTCCTGAGCTCCTGGGAGACATCTGTGTTGGTAAGTGAACAACCTCCGTTGCAGACTTGAAACTCCTGGTCCGGAGAGCGCTCCGGGACAGGCCGCTCCTGGTGTCCCATGGGGTACCTGCAGGTATCGTGGGGCTGGAAGAGGTTAGTGTGTAGTGTCAGGTTTATGAAATAACTGTGTCCTTCACAACTCTTCTGTCAAGTGGTGGGGCTCTGATCCAGGTGCCGGATGGTACCATGCCATGGCAGTGTTATCATCCCTTTGATGCCTGCAGCAAACAGCGAGGGAGAGGCAACTGATTGACTGGAATCCTGTCTTTGCATTCAGGAAACGTGCTGCAGCCTGGAGCTGGTGCTTTGATTGCAAGAGTTGCACAGTTCCTAAGGTAAACTCTCAACCAGATCGAGGTTTTTCCTTCCCATCTTGGGGCTTGGCTATGGAACAGCGCTGGGTCAGAGGTCACGATGTGGCTCATGTGCTCCTAGGAAGTTATGGCAAATTCCCTTTTGCCTAGAAATTAGACTTTGAGCATTTGGAGAACCCTGCTGGTAAAGGACAGGGAGGTGGAGGCGAGGCCGATTAATCTGTCCCCGGTGTCGAGCCTCTGGGAGATCTGGTTTAGTGGGTTCCCAGCTGTACCCGCTGCTTCTCCCTGCTGCAAGGCCGCGTTTCCCTCTGCTCTACATGGGCCTGAAGGCATGGAGTTTTCTCAGATCTTTCGGTTCAGTTACCAGTGTTGGTGGTCAACGGCTCATGTTGAGCTGGATCTCAGCTTCCAAATATTTCAGCCAGTGTCTATTGCCAAGTGATGTTTGCTTCTGTAAATCAGTGCACAACCACCACTTTGGAGAGGTTCAGACACAGCCCACGAGTAGTTATGAATATTGCAGAGCTTTTCCATATTTCTGGCCCCAGTCAGAGCTCGGGAGCTAGGCACGCGAGAGGGCCCTGCTTACAGAGGACCTTCCAAAGACAGACCTGTGGGTAAACAGCACTCAGAGCCACTTGCAAATCAAGTTTGGAAGTTACCTGTGAACTTTGCTTTCTCTTGGTGCAGGATCAAATAGATCAACAAATGTATAAAGGGATCTGTCCTGAGCTTGAGGGTTAATGTTTAATGAAGTGGCTTCATGCTTTCTTCAGAGGCTTGCTTTGTTGCAAGGTTTTCATCACTGAGTCTTTGCCAATGCTGTCTTATTTTCTAGTGGTATTCCAGAGACGGTGCCGTGCTCGAGCGTGAACCGGCAGTGCTCCTCCGGGCTACAGGCCATTATCAATATAGCTGGTGAGTGTTATGGGCACTCGGATTGGAGTCGATGCCTGCTGCGCCCAAAGTGCTTGTTTCTCCTGTCCTCCAGTCTCTGAGCAGTAAAGCCAGCAATGATCACAGAATCCCAGACTGGTGGGGGCTGGAAGGGCCCTCTGGAGCTCACCCCGTCCCACCCCTGCTGGAGCAGGCACCCCCAGAGCAGGGGCACAGGGCCGCGTCCAGGCGGGGGGTGAATGTCTCCAGGGAAGGGACCCCACAGCCTCTCTGGGCAGCCTGTGCCCCTGCTCTGGCACCCGCACAGGGAAGGGGTTTGTCCTCATGTTCAGGGGGAACTTCCCGTGTTCTGACTTGTGCCTGTGGCCCCTTGGCCGGGCGTTGGGCACCGCTGAAAAGAGCCCGGCCCATCCCCCTGACACCCGCCCTTCAGATATTTATAGGCACTGATGAGATCCCCCCTCAGCCTTCTCTTCTCCAGGCTGAACAAACCCAGGTCTCTCAGCCTTTCCTCATAAGGGAGACACTCCAGTCCCCTGGTCATCTTGGTAGCTCTGCGCTGGACTTGCTCTCCAGTAGTTCTTTGTCCTTCTTGAACTTGGGGGGCCCAAAACTGGACACAGCTAATGTCTTCTGCTGTTAGGAATTTTCAGTGGTTGTTAGTTGAATACTTCTGTATCATTGAGTGGCCAAATTTACCCTTAGAGAAGTAACTTGGTTTTCTGAGGATAAGTTCTACCATCACTTCCAAATCAGGCAGGTTCTAGAAGGGTCCCTCCAGTCCTCTCTGGTTGCATGTCAGGGCGTGGTTAGTCTTCAGCCCCATGAGCTCCTTGACCTGGCTCACGTTCTGGCAGGCCGGGGGGCAGCGGGAATGCACCGTTCAGCTGTAGTGGGGTACTCAGGTGTTCATGGAACCGTGGCTGGAATGGAAATGGTTTTGCTCCTAATGATAGTAAGAATGTTTGTGCCCTGCTCTTACAGGTGGCATCCGAAATGGATCGTATGACATTGGCTTGGCCTGTGGGTAAGAATGGCTTTTTGTGGCACTTGCTCAGGCTGCCTGAAAGTAGCACTCAGTCCCTCTGCAGTAGCTCTTGTGTGAGGAATTAGAAACGTGTTCCAACCACTTCTGGCCCCGCCAAGGAAATAGGTGCTGTCCTCATTTGATAAGTGGGTGAATAAACTCCTAAAATTAGGACCTGGATTTAAGTGGTGGCTGCAGATGCAATGCCTGTATTTCCACAGGCTGCTGAGTACTTTCACAGAGGATCAGGTCATCTTAAAGGGCCTGAGAGGGTGCTTGAAAACGCTTTCATTCCCCTGGAAGTTTTGGTCTTGGTGGCATTCTGGGGTTGCAGTAAGAGGCTGAGGATCTCTTACAAGCGTGCAAAAAGCCTGTTTTATTAGGGTCCCCTAGCCCTGCTGTAGGATACCATTTGTGTGCAGAGCTCTGACAGCCTGAAAGAGCCTGCTGTGATTAGCTTTTTAACTAATCTCCAATTAACTGGTGTCTTAGAATACCAGCGGCTATCTTGGATAAAGAAATGAATGTCCTACCCAGGCTAATGACTGTTCTGCAGACTTACAGGAGATGTTCTGCTGTGGACGGGCATGCTGTTCTTTGCTTCTGTCCTAACATCATAAGAAGTGTTTATTTTTTTAGAGGATTATGTAAATCCTAAACTGGCTTTAGAGAAATACTGGTGACCGCACACACACGCGCTTCAGAAGAACAAATAACAAAGTATTCAGTAATCCTGAGGCTAAAATATTGGGTTTCTCTTTTTCTTTACCTTGGTAACTCTAAGTCTTGAATTATTACTGTACACAGTCATCGGGTAGCCCTTAGGAAAATATTTATATTTACAACTTCTCAACACCTGCATGTACTTGGTTGAACAAGACCTGGTGCTGGGAACACCCTTCTTAGACTGCTGCGAAATAAACGGCTCAGCAAGACAGGCATGTTCCTCTGATGTGGGCTGAGCACTTGGTGTTCACGGGGAGCGCTTCTGCTTGAACACACGATGCTTTTCACTCCTTCGCTTTAACACAACCGTTTCAAGAAGCTGCGTGGCGGTGTCTGCCAAAATGATACGCTTAAAGGTACTGAAAGGCTCAAGGGGTTTGGGATCCAGCCTTTGCACCTTTGGGTACGTGAGCCACCGCGTTTCATTGTGGGAAGTTTTCTCGCCCCTGCCCTGTGGGGTCTTCCATGAAAATGTAAAATCCATAAGTTACAAATAGCTTTTGTGAGCTGGGTTTATCCCAAGTCATGCTCCTCCCCTGAGTGGGCTCACCTGTTCTGTAGGTGGGGAGATACTGGGTGACAACACAAAACACAGTAGCTGGGGTTTGTTCTCACTTAAAACCTGATTCTATGCCTTCCTTCAGGGAGTAGATGCACCTGAAGTCACGTAGTGCAGTGTCCCATAGAGTCAGTTTAAATTCCTGATAGCACTTACTATAAGCTGCTTGGGGGAAAAAGCCTTATTTTCTGCTTGTCTTGGGTTTTCCAGGAATGGTTTCTTTGTTACTTCCTCTTCTTGAGTGTATTTGTGTGGTGCAGAGTAGAATTCAAACCCTCTTCCCATCATAGGCTTCACGGTCTTACAAAAGCTCTCTAGTCTTAAGTGATGGTTGTGGTTTTATGCAGTAAAATTGGATATCTTCAGTCTGGTAACTCATTTGTAGGCTCAAGACTGCGGCCTCTGGGATCCGTGTCTTAAATTCTTCATGTTGCAAAATACAAATGACATAATGGTTGCTTAATACTTACTATGCTGCCAACCAGTTCTTAAGCTGTAAGTGGCATTTTCATGGCTGTTGACAATCTCGCTGGAAACTCCACTCCTAGGACCTTAGGTTCCTCCTTAAGCTTGAGAACAAAAGTGCCAGAATCATTAGCGATTCCTTCCAAGCTGTGGAAGAAAGAGAAGTTAACTGATGGCACGAACTGGTATCCTGTTCTCAGTGAAACAAGGACCAATTCAATCTAACGATCTGTTTTCATTTTGTGTAATTCTTACATTGATGATAGAAGAGCTGCTGCCTCAGCCAGTTCTTATTTAACTGCGTTTCTGTAAGGTGAGAGGAAGGCATGCTGTCAGGATACTGCATTTTGATCAGTCTTAATTTGGCAATTGCCACAAATACAGTGTGAAAGCCCTGGTAGCAAATTCAAGTTTTTCTTGTGTTTAGTGTGGAGACGATGTCCCTCAGAAATGCAAATAACCCTGGTGATATCAGTTCCAGTATGATGGAAAACAGCAAAGCTCGGGATTGCCTTATTCCTATGGGGTAAGTGTTTCCTCTTCCCAAAGTTGAAGGCTTTTCTAGGTGGCGTCTCCTCAGTGACGGTGCTGTTTCAGATCAATCCGAATGGAGAGAGCTTGGGTCTGCATGTGTCGGCATCCTCCTTGGTTGTGGTAGGAGATTAATTATGTGAACTGGGGGAAGATCAGCGACTGATGAAAGATTTCCTTGTCTTACGTCTTAAGCTCCTTGGCTTAACGAGCAATGAAAGTGGATTTGAACCTTGTTTTGGTCCTAGATTTGATTCAGGGTTTGCTTCTGCCAAGCAGTTCTAGGTCGAGAAGGCAGCAGTTAGCTTTGAGACTAAAGCCAATGCTTGTATCTTGTGTTGACTTCAGCGGAAGCCAACTGCAGCTCCGTTAGATGAGTCGTTGGATTAATTCTGTGATATTGCTTTCCCCAGAATAACCTCAGAAAACGTGGCAGAGAAGTTTGGAGTTTCCCGAAAGAAGCAAGATGCCTTTGCCTTGGCTTCCCAACAAAAGTAAATGCCTTTTTTTTGCTTTTTTTTTTTAACCTTTTAGTTAAGGAATAAATACAGATAGAAAATGCATTGGTGCTTCCCAAGAGTGGGTAAGCGCAGCCCTCGCATTGCCTGCCAACCCTGAATAGCAAGTGAAGAAGCCTGCGATGGCCAGAGCAGAGCGCGGTGTGCCTGTCCAGGGCTGCCTGACAAGGAAGCCTGAGCCCAGAGCTGCGCTGGGGATTGTGTGACTCACCTCGCGCACGCGAGCCTTGAGCAGTGAGCGCCCAAAGGATGCCACCTCCGTGAGGTGTCTGAAGCTAATGTATGGTTCGATACTTCCGTAGTGGCTTTGGCTCCGTGTCATTTGAAACTGAACGTGGGAGTGGCAGCAGAAGGAACCTTTCCTAACGGGGGGAATACTTAAATGTAGCTGTTTCTAGAGAACTGCTGAGCTTATGAGAAGAGTGGCTTGTCTTCGCTGCAGGTGTTTGGCCCCGAGTAAGTCCAGTTCTACCTCTAATAAGCTTTTAGGTTAAAGCTTACTGCCAAAGTAAACTGTCCCCTGGAATCCCTGGGGCTGTACTCGCATCCAGCGTCAGGCAGTACCTTAAAGTTGCTGCCGTCAAAGAGTTAAACTAAATTTCAGAGCTTTGTTTAAGCATTGCCCCGGTCCAATTATTTATCTAATACAGGAAGGCACTGCACAGGCCAGTTAACCTTTAAATTCTGGCCCCGTTTCTAGGGAACTTGGCATGCCAGCCTTTCTCACTGACATTGAACTGATAACGCAAAGGGTATGTGAACGCGATCCTCGCCCCTCGCATGAGGGAAGGGGTGGTTTTCTGGCCTCGGTCTCAGGATGTCTGCGGAATTACTGCTCTATCCTTCAGCACCTCGCTCTAACTCTTGCTTACCTGGGAGTATTAAATATTTTCATTTTATTAGCACAAGTGTAAAGTGATGAGGGGGTAAACCAAGCTTTCAGTCTTCAATTTGTATTCCCTGTAAAGGGTGCTCTGCTGCTGGAAGGTAAATCTTCTAAATCGGCTTTACTGTAGAGGCTTTGAAATACCTTGGTGATATGGAAGATTAAAACTGTGTGTCCTGAGCTAATTCTGATTTAGCTAATTGCATTCTGCCTACTTATATCAGTCCGGTCAGTTGTTCCCTGCTGCTAACGCTGTCTCAGGGACCAGACCCTGTCTTTGCTGCATCTTTACCACGAAATTAAGTGACACTTTTCTAAGTAGTCACACTGAACTATGCAACATAAAATGCAGTAGTTTGGGGTTGAAAGGTTACATTTAAATTCCAGAAGGTTATACCTGAAGTCTGTGGTCTAGAGCTCAACAAAATCAGGAATGAGTGAAACTTTATGCATGCCTTGTCAGAAGTGCTTAGTTTGATGTGGAGGCTTAGCCCACTTGCCCTGTTTAAACTGAAAAATAAGAATTGGTGCTTGAACATCAGGATTCATTTTTTTTCTTACAGTTGTGATGTGACTGTGCTGCTGGACAAGCACAGCTTCATGTGTGGGCTGGTGGTGGTCGGTCAGTCACGAAGGTGTTGAGGGGATCAGGACGGGGATCTCGCTCAGAAGTGTGCGATCCCGTGACCCGGGTTTGGGGAGAACGTCCGTAATGTCAGTGGGGTATTTCCCACAATGTAGAGATAAGAAGTTTGCCTTCCCACGGATGGAAATAAGTATGTGCCTGTTGTCTTCTCCACTACTTGGCGATGATGTACCTGTGTGGCAAGTCACACCTTAGTTCATTCTCTTACTAACTGGTTTCCTTGACCTTAGTTCTGCTGCGCTTCACCTCCAGAATATTTTAACCTCTCATACTCTTCTTTAACAGAGCAGCAAAAGCTCAGCAGATGGGACTGTTTAAAACTGAGATTGTTCCAGTGAAAACCACTGTTCTAGATAATCAAGGCAACCAAAAAACGATCACTGTGCACCAAGATGAGGGGATTAGGCCCTCCACGACCCTGGAAGGCTTGGCAAAGCTGAAGCCTGCCTTCAAAGAGGATGGTAGCACTACAGCAGGTCAGCTCTGTTGTTAAATTAGTGTTGTTCCTGTGGTTTACCTGCCTTGTAATAGAATGTGCTTAGAGAAAAAAAGGTGTTAATAGATCTCTTCCATCAGGTAACGCCAGCCAGGTCAGTGATGGAGCAGCCGCTGTTCTGCTGGCAAAACGCTCAAAAGCAGCACAGCTGGGGCTCCCCGTCCTGGGGGTGCTCAGGTCCTTCGCTGTGGTCGGAGTCCCACCCGATGTCATGGGCATAGGACCAGCCTACGCAATCCCTGTGGCGGTGGAGAAGGCGGGTAAGAACCACTTGTCATTCGTACAGCATTTGGCGTACGGCAGTTCTGACTCTGTGGACTAAAATTTAGGGTTGTATTATTCTAGCTTGTGCAGCTATCAGCCGTAGGGATGGTGAACTTAAACTCAAAAGCTTGAAAGAGATCCCAGTGGGATTATTGTCGTACTGTTCACTTGTGATCATATGTAAATTGTCATTCACTCACCTTTGAGAAGCTCAGGATTAAATCCCTTCACAGTCTCAACAAACAGTTAACATGTAGCAAGAGATCAGTGTTCACTTAGTGCTGTTTTCTCTTCCTTAATATGACCAGCGTGTGGGGGGTGGTGTTTGTATTTGGGTTTGGGGTTTTTTTTTCTTTACAATTTTGGCATCTGACCAGCGGAGCAGGCTTCCCTCGGGGCTCTTATCATACTTATCAGGTTAAATAGCTTTTATAGCTGATGATTATTGCGTCTGGCTATCATTGGTACAGTCGCGTGCTCACCTACAGTTTTATCTTTCAGTCTCGAACTGCCCTTCAGTCTTTAATCCCTCTGCAAAGAAATCACACATAATCTAAGGAGACTTGGAAAACTCAGTGACACAAGACCATGAACTGTGATGCTTTGCAGTCTTTAGAGATTGTTGTATGAAAACATGCGCACAATTACAGACCCCCCATATGGAGCCAAGGCCCCTTTTTTTTTGTCATTGGTGGAGTAGGACTAGAATTCATGAAGGGAGGCTGTGAGTGAATTATTCTCTTTGATATCATCATGAGGCAAAAATACCTCACTTTTAAATCCTGACTTTTTTGAACCATAGGTCTGACTCTGAATGACATTGATATTTATGAAATTAATGAAGCCTTTGCAAGCCAGGTGAGTGATCATCCTGTTTGAGTTGCTACACTGCTTGGTAGCTGAGTGTGTTTCAGCTTAGTCTCCAAATGAAGATTTGAACTTGTTCTACATATTATGCCTTAAGCCAAATGTCAATAATATGTGCAGACTATTTTCCCCTTCCTTCAAATAAAAACAAGCAGGGAATTGCTTACGCAGCTTAATAGTAAAAAAAGAGAAACAAACGCCCCAAAAAAAGAACCAGAAAAATATGTCCACTGACATATTCACTCTCGTATCCTCGTACCAGCTCGCAAAATCTGTTTCACAAGGGCTGTAATTTGTTACTGGGTGGTGTCGGTGTGAACGTGTTGCACTCACTGATTTGGAGGTCCTTGAGGAAAGGTGGAAATGTCAGTACCACGTCTTCCACAAAGCGATGACGTGCCTGCCAGAAAGTACGCAGGCTTAGTTTGAGGTGAGGTTGGTGGGCTTAGCTCACTTCTGCGTGCTTTAGATTTGTAGTGTAGTTCCACTCCTCTCCACTGGCAAAGATGGTCTAGCTGGAGCCAGGCCTCTAAGTACCAACTGTTGAATACTTTAAGAGCAGCTGACATGTGACGTGGAGTTTGTGTAATCACAAACATAATTTGAGCTAAATTCATTTTAAGCACAAATCTTTTGAAGCCCCTAGAGCTGCCCAGGGTGGTTCGCTGTTCCTTTTTATACACGGACATCTTCTCTGCGGTCCTCTTAGCTCTCTATTGCAGGATTGCTGAGAGCTAACGGAGGCGAGAGCATCTCCATGAGAACATTCCCTCTGTCTTTCTAGGCTGTGTACTGTGTTGAAAAGCTGGGCATTCCCATGGAGAAGGTCAACCCCCTGGGAGGAGCAATAGCACTGGGGCACCCACTGGGCTGTACTGGTGCTCGTCAAGTTGTCACTTTGCTCAATGAATTGAAGCGCAGGGGGAAAAGGTGAGCACTGAGGAACGGTATTAGCCTTAATGCCTTAAATGTGTATACGTAATTTAGGCTCCGCAGTAACCATCAGTTTGGGTTAGGCTGTCTTCATCCCTTTGATAGCTTTGAACATGAATTCCCGATAGCCCTCCTTAGGGAGGGCTGTGTAACACCTTGCCGCACCTGAATGCGGAGTCTCTCCTGGTCCGCGGTGGTGCAGGGCCCTGGAGCAGGCGTCTCTACCACGCAGCGTTAGAGCAGCAAGTCAGCGGTCCGAGCCGGTGGGCTGGTGGCCCTGCAAGGCTGGGCCGCATCGGGCTTTGTGGCAGTTTGGTCCCAGCCCTCTGCCCTGGACTAGAGCTTTTAAATGGCCTCAAGCTGCGTCAGGGGAGGTTTAGATTGGATATTAGGAAAAATGTCTTCCCTGACAGAGCGGTCAGGCCCTGGCACAGGCTGCCCAGAGAGGTGGGGGAGTCGCCGTCCCTGGGGGTGTTCAAAAAATGTGTAGACCTGGTACTTCAGGACATGGTTTAGGAGGCCTGGGGGTGTTGGGTTGGGGTTTGGACTTGATGATCTTAGAGGTCTTTTCCAACCTTAATGATTCTATAATTCTGTGATTCTTCCTGTGGCTCTGTCACTGCTCCCTTTGGGGCTGGCACGTACAGTGTCACCAGACTGCGCCTTAGGATGAGCTGTGCCCTTGCCTAGAGGGGAGGGTGACGGCAAGCTGTTAAATGCCAAGCAAATCAGGCAATAGCAATAAACCACCTCGAACTGAAGTGGAAGAACTTGCTCTGAAATCAGTCTTTCCACTCTGGTTTTCCACAAATCCTGCTGCATATCATCCTACTATCCAAATTTACCTTTTCCATAGCAAAGCCACATGAAGGGCTGTGGTAGGAGGCAGGAAGAGAAGAGTTTCTTCCTCAACCCATCTGAACCAAAGCGGCCTCTTGGCAATACAGGAGAGCATTGGGTAGCTCACGTTATCGTAGTCTTCTTTTTCTCCAGATGATCTAAACCAGATCTGTTTTAATTCCACATGTTCTTTTGTTTCAGAGCATACGGTGTTGTATCAATGTGCATTGGAACGGGCATGGGCGCTGCCGCAGTGTTCGAGTACCCAGGGAACTAAACTCCAGCGCACTGACAAAACAACGCAACGGCTCATTCTCTGCCTTCCCTAGTTATAGCGAATGCTTTACACTGTGAAATCAAGTGGATTCAGGGATTCATTACTAGACTTACAAATTTTAGGCACAAATTGCGAAGTAGAATAAATTGTACAGATCTGCTAAGCAGGTGGGAAGATGCAAAACTGGCAAATGGTGCCCTGACAGGAGAAGAGAAATTAGTTCAGCTGAAGCTCACCTGCAGGCCCTTGGGTGGTGATTATGAATATTTCTAATCTAATTGATCCCTTTATTCTGTGAATATTATCAGAGAGTAGTTGTTCATGGTACAGTGTTTTTGTATGACAAATTGTCTAAAACAGTTGCTCAAAATGAAGAGAACAGCGCACAGGAAAAGGGTTCTCCAGGGTTTTCTTAAAAGATTTCACCATTTTGCAAGTCTGGAACAGCTTGTTTTGAAAGCAGTGCAAAGACTTAACGTTGTTTCCTTTACAACTCTGTCCTATCCCGGTCGTAAGTTGGCCCTGTCCTAAATCATCCCTATGCTGGAGGATGGGCTTTAGCTTTCTGCTTCTGACCAAGCTGCTCTGAAGCCTCCAGTGGGGGCAAGTGGAAGGACTAGAATGTAGTTACACAGGAGCAAACTAACTGCTGAGGTGCCTGAACAGAAAGGTTTTGATGACTTGCGAGAAGCCAGGAATGTGAAAGTGGCCGTTCCATCTTGTACAACCCACTTCTAGTTATCAGCTTGGGTGACTCTTAACTTAGGGACAAGCTGCTGCTTAACTGTGCTTACTTACCTAACATAAAACAGGTTTCAGCATTGCTCTTACTGCAAGTACTACATGAACATCAGTGAAATGTGTGGTTTTTCATCTTGTAAAGTCTTCCCTTGTCTGTTCCTCCCCTTACGAGCAGAAAGGTTGCTGCAGCTCAGAGCAAACAGCTTGAAAAAGAAATGTGCTCATTGTCTTGAACATGTTAGAAAAGTTTAAATTTGTAACACAGACTGAAGTTCTTTGTGCTGGCTCTTGTTTTTGCACTTAATACAGTTGGGTTCTTGCAATATATATTTTTTATGATGACAGTTAGTTGAAGGTCATGATTAGCTAGAGCCATTTCGTATTCTCACATTCCTGCGCTGTAGCCTCTCTTACCCCCCCCAGCAATCACGTAGGCTCTATTTTAGAGCAAAAAGATGAAATTGTTTAGAGGGGGCAGAGAGGCATTAGTGTCCTCGAGGGTCCTTTTTGCGCACTGAGGTTCCTGTGCATGAAATGAGTTCTCATTGCTGGTACAAGTCTGTTTTAAACTAGGCAGAAGGCAGCTATCGTGCATCTTTTGTTCTCCTCCAGTGTGGATTGCAGTCCCCTCCTCCCCACACACACGGCCTTTAACAAAAACCTTTTATATGATGGGAATGGAAAACTTAACAGGCTCAGAAGTGGGAATTTCAGTGACCTTTAGCTAAAGTAATACTAAAAACATATAAAGAGAAGTGTGAGTAAATGGGAACCATGTGGGGGGAAAGAATTAAAAGGAAGAAGGGTTCCTCCCTCTGTAGCTGAAGGGGATGTTCTCAGTACCCAAGCATGATGAAACATGCAGGTTGGTAATCTTCCAAGGAGTCCGGGGAAAGTTGGCTCTTCCCCTTTTCATGTTAGACACCAAGAAAACAGCCAGAGGAATGCTGGCCTATTCACTAATTCTTGCTTTTATTATGTGTCAGTGTCCATTTAAATGTCACACAAATAAACAAGGCAAAACAAAAGCTGCTTTTTAAGGTATGAACAGTCTTTAATTGTAGTTTGAGGCATATGGTGATTTGCAGAGGGTTTTGGTCCAGCTGTCACCATAGCTGCTTTGCAATTTAAAACCGATGGTTTGCAGAGCCTGGTTCTGTGCGTAACGGTAAGCTTATCACAGCAATAAAAGTGATAGCACAGAATGAGGTTATGACTTTTCTTTAAGGTACCATGAGCTCTTTTTTCCTCATAACTTAAAATTTCATTCTGCTAAAATTCCAGTCTGTGTTAAACCAACTGAAATAGATGAAAATACAGGCTCAACCAATGGCACATCTGCATCCAACCCATTACCTTGACATGTCCTACATTGTCTTGTTTGAATTAAATACAGGTCTTCATGCATCCCTCGGGTGTTCCTTGTCCCCTGAGCCGTAGCTTGCAAGGCTTCTCTCCCAGCATTCCAGTAACAGTCACAGTAGTTTCATATTCGATGTCACTCCTAAAACGCAGAACAAAAAGCCAGCTCAGTTACAGCAAGATGCAATTCTGGGTTTGAGATGAGTTACTTTGCAGAGGAGGAAGGGGAGAATGGTGCCCTAAGACATAAACTGCTCCTAGTCACAAGCATCGGTCTCTTGCATTAGTGTCGAGCCCGCAGGTGGCAATCTCACTTTCTAGTGTCCTGTCCCACAGCTACATCCAGGGTGTTTGAAAAGAATGGTCCAGTCTCTACCACAGGTGAAGACTCTGGAGCGTTAACTTCGCATCTGAGAGAAGAACTCGAGTATCTTCCTCCTTGTGAAATTCTGTTTTCATTAAATAAATAAAACGAAGCTCTGCTGGGGGCTAGTGTTTGGGAGCAAATGCCTGCGCTGCCTTGATGTGAAAACTCATGCCTGTGACAGGCAAAGTTTGAAATGGAAAAGTTTCTGTTAGCAGAACCCGGGCTATAAATGAACATCAGAAAGCTTAGAGCAGGTGTAGTTTTGCACCGAGTGGAAGCCTTGCAGCATAATTTGCCTGAGGCTGATGATGCCCCGCACTCCTGAGACTGCTCATCTGAAGGACTTGTCTGCATCTAAGAGATGGCTGTTGTAAAGCCCTGAGGCAAGAGCCTGTTCTGCCAGACACCTTTTGTTTTTACCCTTCTCGTACAAAATTCCCCTGCAGGAAGACACTGATCTAGGGAGGTGAATTATTAAAATCACCTCACACCTTGCATATAATTAGTCACTAATGCCATGCCTGTCCTGAGCTCTGCCGTGTTGGGAATTCTTTGTCTGGAGCTGAACAGACGAGCTGGCTGCTAAACAGTGACAGCTCTGCTTTCTGGTACTTCCAGGCACTTTCAGACATGCTGATTAGCGTCTCTGTTGTCAGACAAAAGCGCTTCAGGCATATTCACAAGCACTCCAGAAAAACAGGCCGGCAGGAGCCTGGGGAGGTCTCTGGTCCACCACGCTGCTCAGAGCAGGGCCAGCTTAGAGCAGCTGCTCAAGGCTTGGTCCCACTGAGACACCAGTAGCTCCAGCGATGGAGATCCCACAGCGTGTTCCAGGGAGATACGACAATAACTCATGTCACCTATAGTCTGCTTCTTGAAACTTCCTTGTCAGCAGTGGTCAGTGAAATCACTGTGATACTTGTCTTAAACTTTCTGCCACCATGTGATTACTTCCAAGAAGATATTTTCTTATGGAAGCTGAATTTTCTTACAGGAGTTGCATCTCTGTAATGACAGCAAAGCAATTCAAGGCGTTGGGTCACTGCCTCTGCCATTCACAAGTAATCTCTAGCCTCCACAAAAGGTTATGGTAAGATCTCCATAATCAGAACTATATGTTTAGAGGACCAAGAAAGTAATTTTCACCTGCTCTGTGCTGTCATTTGCCTGCAGCTCACACTATCTTTGCTGTGTATAAAATGTTTGGACTAAAAGCAACAAAAACACATGGGTGTTTTTTTCTTTCTCAAACATCAACATGACTGTGACACTGAAATAGCTCCAGGCTAAGCAAGGGTAAAACAAATTGTATCACTGCATTAGAACAACGTTTTGCTCTATTTGCTGTATCAGGAGGTCCCCTGAACGCATGTAAAGGACCTGAAAAAGCTACCTTTAGAGAGAAGCCACATAAACAGTAATGAAGGATCCATGAGACTGACTGCAAAAGACATTGCGCTTTCCTGCATGTCAAACAGATGATTAACTGGAATTCCGAGATACTCCAGACACATTTCTCCCTCTGTCCTATTAAAGTGCTGGATGCATAAAGGACTCAACTATTTTATCAGCCTTTACTGGCCTGAGATCTGCCCTTTGTTGAAGACGTTGCCCTAAAGAAAGGGGTTTCATCCAGTGACGCATAGTCGGTGTGCCAGGCCAACTGCTAGACCGGCATGATTTCGAGTGGGTAAAGCTGAAGTCGGAAATTCTGGGTGCCAGTTCCAAAAGAAATCCCATATATGGGAGCAGTGTAGGGGACATGGTTGTATGGAAAATGTAGCAGCTGGGAGCCCAGGACTGGCAAGTGTTAGAAGCAAAACGAGCAGCCTGAGAACCCAAGACCACACGACCAGAGCAGAATTGCACTCTGCTTTCAGTGACTCTCACACCATAGGGATGGGCTTGACGGGGAACAAGAGCAAGATTTCAGTCCTGTCAACTCACCTTGCAGTAAAGCTGATCTGCAGAATGCCTTTGGTGGGTCGGTCCCCTTCACATGCCTCCAAAATGCCGTTAGTAGGGGAGACAGAAAATACTTCCAGGTCGTTATGCCTTTCCTGTTCATCTGCAGTGAAGGGAGCAAATATCAAACAAAGCAATACAAGACCCTTTGTGTAAGTTTGTACAGCACGTAGCGCTCAAAACAACGCGCCTCCTCGCTAGCCAACAAATAGATCACATCTTGCACTGTCAGAGGCTTTCTGTGCATGTGGCCAGTTTCTCTTTCCATCCTCTAATCAAGGGGAATGATCGATGGCCTCCACGTCAAAATAATAAAGTCCTGGTCTTCTTTCCTTTGAAGCCCATCTGTTGTTAACATCGTTAGGCACAAGCTCAAACCCATGAGTAGCTACTGCTTGTTGCCTCTTAGGATTGTATTGCAAATGAGCAAAGCATGCCCAGTGCTTCTGAGAGTTGTGATTCAATCTTTTGGTTAAATCTGGAGGAACTGCTGAAATTATAGAAATACACTGATGTCAAAAAATAAAAAAGAAAAAAGAAAGAAGAAAAAGCCTACAGAAGTGAGAACAGAAGCAGACCTGATATGTGTACAGCCAACATCATCATACATTGGCTGTATATCAAGTGAGCGCGTGCAGTCTTACTAAATAAAAACACTAATTAGTGAAACTGTATAACAAGGAAATCCAATTGCAAAACCAGGATACCCAGTAAAGCAGTCCAGTAACTTCTACAGCCGCTCCTGTTACACAGGAAGACATGTTCGGTCTTGGTCTGTGCAACAAAGCAGGTCTTGAAATCAACCGTGTCGCAAGAGAGCTCCAGAACTGGAACAGTCAGGTATGCAGTCACTGGGACCAGCTGCAAAACAGAGGAAAGGGAAAGGAGGGGAAAAAAAACACCTTGTTTTTGTAGAGCTTTTATGATACCTGCTAGAGCTGGATCATTCATGCCTCAAGCACTGAGTCAAGAGCAGTTGTTCTGTGTTATTCTGTAATAGAGTCAATTCCCCATTCTACAGCTTCGCGTGAATTAAGTTGTTGCTCGTTTTACTGTTTTGGGATAGGTTTTCAAACCAGACGCTGTGGTCTTAATGAAGTAACACAGTGAACATTCTCATTCGTTATTAGGGTTTTCTGTGGAGATGCAGACATTACAGCATCTCCTCGTCCCTTAGGACTGTATATGGCCCACTGTGAGTCATTCCATTTGTGCCGATTGCCCAAGATTATTATTAAATTGACTATCTTAGATACGGTGCTCGGAGCTTACACAGATCAGTCCTCAGAAATACCTGGTATGAAAAAAACAATGCCTGCAATGTAGTGGAACTGCTGAAGACTTGACAGGGGGTTATAGCTTTCTATCTGGAAGAGATGGGTCTTTAAATGTGTGTGGGCTGTGACCACACCGCATGAGTTAGACTCAGGAGACTTCCAAGAAGCACTCGGGTACTGCAGGAGGCAGTGTTTGGTGACTCAGTCGCTGGCATGCTCGCCGAGACAGGCCTGACCCCATGTCTCGGAAGGACGTTGACAGTCACGCTGCGGTTGGGTGTGCTGCCCTTCGATAGAGCTGCATCATCCAGGCCGTCATGCCGTGCAAAGCGCTGGGGTATGAACACCAGGGTGCTGACCCAAAACCGCTCTGTCCGTCTGAGAGTCACCTGCAGCCTCAACAGAGAAATGCCTCCTTCTGCACTGGATGACACAGTTTACCCTAGAGGTGGCTGTATTCCAAAGCTGAGTAAATCCTAAGGCACATTCATTCTGAGGCAGAGATGTGGATAATACATAGCCCTTTCTCAGGGCCCAGAGATCTCGTTCGGATCTTACCTGGGTAGTGCAGTTACTATGTTCAATGACCAGATTTTGATTAAACTTCAGCTTTCTCTCTCCATTCTCAAACTGGAGCACTTGGAATCCAGGAAGCAGCTGGGTATCTGGCAAATGTTGATATGTAAGTAACTCCAGAGTTGTGTGGAATGACACTTTCACCTGTGGGAAGAGGAATTCAGATGACCATCACATAAGAAGACACTGTGTGCAGGAAATCCAAAGTAAACACGGCTGAAAGGCCCAGGCACACATTTTCCCACTGGAACCCAAAGGTGTCACGCCAGCAACCAAATTCCCACTGGAACAAAGCATTATAATTAAAGAAAAAACACAGCTATTTCCTATTAATCCAGTACACAGAGATGGAGTGTAAAGGTGAACAGCTAATCTCTGAATCACAGGGGAGAAACAGTCTCTAGCAAGACAAAGGTTCTAAATTCCTGAGGTTACAAATACCATATTCCCAAAGCTGCCTTAACCATAAGTCTTCTTCCTTCCCACACACGCAGAATTAAGACATGTGTTTCTCTGTGTCAAAATGAACACTGAAAAATGAGAAGGACACTTCAAAAATGCAATTGTTACTCAGTCTTTGCTCATTAGCTCTTAGCTCATTCTTAGCTAATTCTTGACTCCAGGACTTTGTTTCCTTTAGTGTCATCGTGTATACCCAAAACCGAACCAAATTTTTCTGTGTTTGCACTGACTGCCTCTAATTTAAGGAACTGAGGGACTGCAGTCTTTGGAAATCTTTTAATTTGTCCAGCATATATATGGCTATTGATTTAGGTGAGCTCCAAAAACCACTGGGTTTTCTGCAGGCATGTGCAACAGGTCACAGTGGATGAGAAAAGCACATCAGGGCCACTGCCGAAAAATATTTTGTCCCTGCAATCATTGCAGTAATTCACGTTTGCTAATATACCACTATTTCCCCTGAAATTAGGAGATTTCTGTCCTGGTTGTGTTTTTCTTGTGGTTCATCTGGACCACGCTAACACGCCAATTACTAAACTCTCTCTTCTGGCACAGGGTTGTTATTTTTCAGCCTACCAGCATGTTTTGCTGCGGATAAAGTACAAGTTGTGGTTGCTGTCCTTTTTCCTCCTTCTTGCTGTGGGATGTTTTGGTGCTTTTTTTGGGATCTGTGCTGGACAGGCTGAAGGGCGTAGACAGACGGAGCCTGAAGTACAGAGGAACCTTAGTGCAATTGATGAGTTTCAAACTCTGAGTCATTACCGAATCTGTCAAAACCTGATGGAGAAATGATTCCAAACCGGTTAGTTTTAACTCCCTTGAGAGGTTTGTGCTAGTCTGTCTGGTCATTCAGCACCACCAGGGATCTGAAGGACTTTACCCCAAAGCAACCCAGTATTTTCTACTTGTGTTTTTCAAAATTTCTTGAGTTAAAAACCAAAATACAAATAATGTAATAAAGTTTAAAAGTTTTTGAAGAAACTGACCCTGCTGACTCAGTCTGCTATCAGACCTTCACGCCCTGAAAATACGTACTTATTTTTCTACCTACAAACCCCTCTACAAAGAAAGATATACAAAATAGGCATTGTCTGAGCTCAGCTTTGCTTATTTCTGTCTCATAAGTACTTGTACTCCTTTTGTTGTACCGATCCTGTTATGTGCAATATAGAAAACTGCAACACGAGGCTGCTGGGGATAAAGATGGGTTTTAAAAAACACACAGCTCTGAATTCTTGCAGTAGCACAGCAGTACAAACCAGCTGAATACATCGGTGTGTGAAATACTTACTCCTAGCAGAGGCTGATCTGGTATGAGATCACTTGCCACAGAATAAAACACCATTCCTCTGTCGTGATCCATGTCTACTTTTAACCTGAGTGTAAAGAACCAGAGCTGGTCAGAGCCTTGCCCTCCAGGCTGATTCACTCTGCGAGTGTGTGATGGCACTTACAGAGCATGACTTAGGAAAGCTTGCAAGTCTATTCGTAACGGTGGCGCTTCATAGCCATGTCTGCGATGCACTTTGTTAGGCACTGTCCTTGCAAGCTGACAGCAAAATGAAAAGAGAAATGTTGTATAAAATGATAGCACTAAAACCTGAAACCCTACTTTTAGCCCAAGAGGCTGTTAGCCAGACTAGGATTCTGCCTGACAATGCATTGCCTGTTTGTAAGGCGTGATGGCAACATGCAAGGAAGAGCAAAAGCTAAGCGGTAGTTTAACTCTGAATGGCCGTGGTTATACAGACACAGATGTTTGTTCCTCCCGGAGTCAGGAGCATTAGGGACATTTTTATTGAATATTCTATTGTCGCTCATTCTTTATGCCTTGCACCTTTGCAATGACTCATGTCAGAGAATCGGAGAGCAATTCATAAAACACTACCCAAGCCCCCCATTAGCCTGTGAGCTGCACTTGCGGTTGTTGAAGAGGAAGTTTCCCAGAGGAGCGATATAGTGTCCGAATTCGCACAGGAAGGTAGATGCAGAGCCAGGAACAGAACTCAGCGGTCCTGAGTCTCAGTCTCATTGTTAACCGCTGTTATCAACAAAACCTGATGTTGTGATCGCATTTCAAACCTTGGGCTATTGTCTGGGGGCTGCTGCACCAGACAAAGTAAGACGATGGTGATATTCCCACCCTAGAACATGTCCAGGCTAAAAGGCAAATGCAACAAATGACCAACCCCAGTTAAGGAAGGATGTACAAGACTGTTTATACAGACTGGCCAGGTACACAGCAGCCTGTACAAAAATTACAAGAAGGGAAACGATTATTTTCTAGTCATCTCTAGCCTTGCTGAGACTGTCAGCTTACCTTGTCGTCTAGGTTCATGAAACCCAGCACAAACCCTTCACATTGCACTTCAGGCGAAGCCTCTGGCAGGACGCGTGGGGTGAAGGAGATGCAAACGGAGATGCTGCCACCTCCTGGAATCACCTGCAGTCCAGGGACAACTGTTCAGTAATGCAGGGAGCTGCCTGGGATTGCGCAAGCATCCTCAGCGCTCAGCTGTTAAAACTGAGTTGCTCAAGCAGCATGAAAGCTCCTGGGGATGGGCTATGCTCAGGCTTGCACTAAAATGACAGCATGTGACAACAAAACTGACTTATTTCAGCTGCAAATATCAGTGTAGCCACTCTGTAGCATCCATAGAGTTTAAGCACAGTCTCAGACCGACTCCCTAACTCCCTAAGTACATGAACTCTTACTCCATGGCTGACTCAGATGATTCTCCCACAACTGACACCACTCACAGATACAAGAAACATTTTTTTGTAGAGTTACAGGTGTGAATTAAGAGTATTTTATAGTTCAGTTTACTCTTGGCTTTTTTTTTTTTTTTTAATTTATTTTCCTTGACAGCAGGGAATGCAATCAAATGCACTAGCCAGCTATAGTGGATTTTCTGGGATTTACAGGTTAAGAGACACTGCTTTCTTTAGGTGCGTTACGCAGGATATGATTAAATCCTGCTGTCGCTGCAGAAAACCTTTGCCATCTCTCTGCAGAGCCAATTCATGTCTAGGTGAGTTTGTAAGCTCAGGGGCCATGTGGTGTCTACTGCTTTCAGGGTAGCGCTCTGCAGACACAGATTCCCCCATTTCAGTAGAAGAAAAACTAGCTCAGCTCTCCTTGCACTACGTTCCCCTGCTCAGAGCGGCGAGGAGCATAAGGTCTGCCTGAGGTCTAGCAGGACCAGAGCAGAGCTGGTAAGCTCTGTCACATCCTACAACACTGCAGAGGCTGTACATTGTGGTCACAGAGAGCTCAGTTGTTCAGACAGGGACTTAAGCTAGATCTGGCCAGCTGTGCTGCACACCTGAGCTAACGGACCTCCCTGGAGCAGCAGTGGAAACAAAGAGGATGCTTCTGCAGAGGAATGCCTGAATGGCTCCATAGGCATCAACTCCATTCCACATGGGCCAAGCTTGCTGCTGGCTACACCCGATAGATGCTCTCTCCACTTGTTTGAGCTATCTCAGCCTCAGTCACCCCAGCACTGATTGTAGGCTTCACTACTTTCAGATGCCATTTCTGTCATTATTTCTTTTATGTAATCTTTAGCTCATTCTAACTTGTAACTGAAACCCTTTGGCAGAAAACTTGCTAATATTTAACAATCAAAATTGACACACTGATGTTCTGGGCAACCTGGCCGTTCACAGTTAAATCTTTCGAGTGCTGTCTTTGCATTAGCTTATTCCTAAGGGATTGTGACACTGTGGCCCCTATTTGTACCAGTTACACCTGAAGTACTGTGGGTTACAACATTTTATCCAAATGAGTTGTCTACAGAGCACCCCTTTCCCAGCAGTGTGCTTTCTAGCTCTGCCATGTCCACTTAACAAATCTATCCTGGTTAAACAACATGCTTCCAAAGCTTCGGGCTGGATGCCTTCCGCCTAATGCCGCACATCTCACCGAGGCAACCCAAGTGAGAAGACCAGAGATGCAATTCTAGAGAGCCTAGTACAACTGAACACCTAATTCCAGTCATCAGTTAACTGCTCAAATGTAGGTGGGACACTTTCTTTTGTCTGTTGACTTTGCAAACTCTTCTCATGGTCACCTTCAAGATCCCAAAGCCTCCCAGCCTACTGTTTCACTGTTTAGTAGTCTCCACCCCAAACCAAAGCTACCTCCTCCTCCTTCTCTGTCTTGCATAAAATGTGCTAAAACTAAGCACAAAGAAAATGTAAATGCTTACTATCTGTCTTGGAGTAATGGAGTAGGGGTTGTCTGCAGGAACTCCTTCATGAGGTCGTATAAGTACAGAGACGATTTTCTGTGTTGTAGGTTCTTGAATGACAATTTCCTTCTCTTTGCTCTTGGTGTCTGAAGACTGCAGGGACACAAGGGTGGGGAATGGTTAAAACTGTTACGCTGCAAAGGAGGAATGCAAGTGCAGCGTACAGGGAACTGCTGCACTAGTCAGTAAGGATGGCCAGCTCCAGTTTCTTTCTGGCACAAAAGCTGGACATGTGGATGTGTCCTGCACATGAATTTTTTCATGCATAGGTTTACTCTCCTGAAACTGCTCCTGAACTCCTTGGAACATGTGCATCCTTGGGTCCTGCTCTGCCAAGAGAATCGCTCGACCATAACCCCTCTGGCCCATTATACAAACCAGCCCTCTAGGGCAGTAACTTTCCCTTGTTGCACAAGAAAGTTTAGAGTTGTATTCAAAACAGCTATGCCTTCTGAGCTGAAACAGAGATAAAGTGATTTTAATATCTTTTCTGTTAAGTTTTTGCTGGAGTAACATACGTATCCTGTATGACACCTTCTCCCTGTTGCTCCCAGCCCTTCAAGACAGTAAATGGCCTTTTTGTAATCAAGCTTGATGTGCAATAGATGTTACCATATTCTAACAGAGTAACCAATCTAAGCCTGGCACTGGGGTAAAAGCCTCCAAAACATTAGCTGCAGTTCGAACTTCTCAGGTTAGATTCTGCTCCCTGACTACTGCACACGTTGGCACCGTAAAGCACCCATGAGAAAAGTAGACCCAAATTGAGAAGCTTTAGTTAGGTTAACACTTTCACGTAAAAATGGCATTAGTCTGTCGATGACAGTATTTTAAAAAACATAATCTGATCAGCTTCTTTAACAACTTTAAGAAAAGGAGAAGCTGAACAGCAATTTGTTTATAACTCATCCTGGAAACTGATTGCTGATACCAATAGCCAGCTACCCGTGTATTGCTTTCTCCACCGTGAGAGGAGCTGACATTTCTTTTAACTTCCAGCTCTTAGTTACAAGTTGTATTGTGTGTTATTGTTTTCAACCTTTCATGCCAAGAAACCCATCATGTATCTCAGCAGCAGTATAAAAAACAGACTAACAGCTGACCTCATCTGCGGTTTGCGAAGCTGAATAAATGCTTCCGCAGGGAATGGCAGTCTGATCTGACTTTAACACGATCTCTGACTCTGAGTTGCTACCAGTTGATGCAGTCTCATTTTCGTCCATGTCCTTAGGAGGAAAGGGGTCTCCAAAGAACATCAACAGGTCCACCAGCTTTTTATCATCTTCCTCTTGGTTGTAAATTTCCCAGTCCAGGCGGATATCTGAATTGAAAAGGAGAAAGGAGAATTATTTCTCGTCATTGGGAAGACTCATAGCTTAGTTGGTACCAGAGAAGCAGAAGATCAAGTAACAAATTTGTGTCTAGCAACTGGGTTTGTATTAAAGCACATCTTAAGCTTTCCAAGTTTGCTGTAAACTAAAATGATTTACAACTGTGTGTGCTATGCCTTTATTATAGCTTGTCTGCTCTCTAGGTCCTAAACTACACTTTTATTAACATTAAAATAAATGATGAGTATTTTGTTTGTGATGCAAATGTGTATGGTGGCATTCAGGGGAAAAAGAAAAGGTGATTGACTTTTGCTCTGAAGAGCATAAAATCTCACTCAAGAGATACAAGGACTAAACACAGAAGAGCCAGGTGATGCCACTAAGAAGCAGGTAGTGTATCCGATTGACCAGGGTTAGCACTGTGAGAGATTTACAAAAAACAGGATGGAAAATCCTCGATTCCCATCATTTCAATGAGGCAAGATGCAAACAAATCGGGATAGGATGTGGACTTTCATAGTAATGACACATTGAGCCAATTACATATATTCTCCTACCCTGGAGCTTACCTGCTTTACTTTTTTTTACAAAAAGCAAGCTAATATTCACAGCAGTAATGCCATAATGATAAATACTACTATGCATATCAAGACCTGACTTTTATGGCATAAAAGACTTTGGCTTTTATGACAACAGGACGTTCTTCAACAACCATGTCTTGCTAGGGAGGGATGGACTCCACCTCTCTGGAAGGGGCAAGGGAATCTTTGGCAGAAGGCTGGCCAACTTGGTGAAGAGGGCTTTAAACTGAGGACCCCGGGGGCAGGGGGACAAACTGGCAATGCTAATGCCATCACACACAATGGGGGAATAAGAGAGGACAACCTGAGCAGTGATAAAGGTGTCGTAGTGGCCTCACGCGATGGCAACCAGGAGATCAACCACCTCAAGAGTGTGCATGGCTGTAGTGGGTCCTCGTACACCCCTCTGGGGAAACCTGTGTGCTCAAGCACCTTTCTGAAATGCCTGTACACCAACACACACAGCAGGGGGAATAAACAGGAGGAACTCGAGGTCTGTGTGCGGTGGCAGGGCCACGATCTCATTGCAATCACAGAGACATGCTGGGACAGCTCGCATGACCAGAATGTGGTTGTGGATGGCTACAGGCTTTTCAGGAGACAGGCCAGCAAGGCGAGGTGGGGGAGTTGTTCTTTATGTGAGGGAGCAACTGGATTGCGTCGAGCTCTGCCTTGGAGTGGAAGAAGAACAAGTTGCGAGCTTGTGGGTAAAAATTAAGGGACAGCCAAATATGGCTGACACTGTTGTGGGTGTTTTCTACACGGCCCCTCATCAGGAAGAGGCAGTTGATGAAGCCTTCTACAGACGGCTGGAAGTAGCCTCGCAATCGCAGGCCCTGGTCCTCATGGGGGACTTCAACCACCCTGATATTTGCTGGAAAAGCAACACGACGAGCTATGCACAACCCAGAAGGTTCCTGCAGAGCATCGAGGACAACTTTTTGATGCAAGTGGTGGAGGAGTCAACAAGGTGAGATGTGCTGCTTGTCCTTATCCTAACAAACAAGGAAGGGCTGGTTGAGGATGTGAGAGTTGGGGTTAGCCTTGGCTGCAGTGACCGTGAGATGGTCGAGTTTAGGATCCTGCGAGGTAGAAGCAGGGCAATGAGACAGGTTACAACCTTGGACTTCAAGAGGGCCAAATTTGGCCTCTTCAAAGACCTGCTAGGAGGAATCCCACGGGCTCAGGCTCTAGAAGGCAGAGGAGGTCCAAGAGAGCTGGACGGTATTCAGATACCACTTCCTCCAAGCTCAAGGTCAGTGCATCCCTGTGGGGAAGAAGTCAGGCAGAGGAGCCAGGAGACCTGCATGGATGAGCAAAGAGCTTCTAGAGAAACTCAAATGGAAGAGGGAGGTTCACAGTATGTGGAAAAAGGGACTGATCACTTGGGAGGAATATAGGAATGTTGTCAGGGTATGCAAAGATGCGACAAGGAAGGCCAAGGCCTGATTGGAATTAAATCTGGCAATGCATGTCAAGGATAACAAGAAGGGCTTCTTTAAATACATCAGCAGTAAAACAAAGACTGGGGATACAGCGGGCCCACTGCTGAACGAGGTGGGCGTCCTGGTGACAAAGGATGCAGAGAAGGTGGAGTTACTGAGTGCCTTCTTTGCTTCAGTCTTTACTGCTAAGGCTGGCCCTCAGGCATCTCAGCTCCCAGAGGAGAGAGGACAAACAGGGAGAAAGGAAGACTTACTATCGGTTGAGAAGGACTGGGTCAGAGATCACCTATGCAAACTGGATCCTCACAAAGCCATTCGCCCCAATGGGATGCACCCACAAGTGCTAAGGGAGCTGGTGGATGTTCTTGCCGAGCCACTCTCCATCATTTTTGAAAGGTCGTGGAGGACGGGAGAGGTGCCCGAGGACTGGAGGAAAGCAAACATCACTCCAATCTTCAAAAAGGGCAAGAAGGAGAACCTAGGAAACTATAGGCCAGTCAGCCTCACCTCTGTCCGTGGAAGGTGATGGAACAGTTCATCCTGGAGGTCATCTCCAGGCATGTAGAAGACAAGAAGGTTATCAGAAATAGTCAACATGGATTCACCAAGGGAAGATCATGCTTGACCAACCCGATAGCCTTCTGTGATGGAGTGATTGGCTGGGTCAAAGAAGGGAGAGCAGTAGATATTGTCTCTCTTTACTTCAGTAAGGCATTTGACACTGTCTCCCATAGCATCCTCACAGGCAAACTAAGGAAGTGTGGGTTGGATGAGAGGACAGTGAGGTGCATTGAGAACTGGCTCAACAACAGAACTCAGAGGGTCGTGATCAATGGGGCAGAGTCTGGATGGAGGCCTGTCACTAGTGGTGTTCCTCAGGGGCCTGTGCTGGGTCCAGTCCTGTTCAACATATTCATCAGTGACCTGGATGATGGGACAGAGCGTCTCCTCAGCAAGTTCATTGACAATACCAAACTGGGAGGAGTGGCTGATACGTCAGAAGGCTGTGCTGCCATCCAGCGAGAGCCGGGCAGGCCGGAGAGCTGGGCCAAGGGGAACATCATGAAATTCAACAAGAGAAAGTGCAGGGTCCTGCCCCTGGGGAGGAACAAACCCCCGCACCAGCACAGGCTGGGGGGGACCTGCTGGAGAGCGGCTCTGCTGAAAAGGCCCTGGGGATGCTGGGGGGCAGCGAGGTGACCCTGAGCCAGCACCGGGCCCTTGGGGCCAAGGGGGCCAGCGGTGTCCTGGGGTGCATGGAAAGGAGCGTGGCCAGCAGGGCGAGGGAGGTTCTCCTCCCCCTCTGCTCTGCCCCAGTGAGGCCACATCTGCAGTGCTGTGTCCAGTTCTGGGCTCCTCAGTTTAAGGACAGGGAACTGCTCAAGCAAATCCAGCAGAGAGCTACAAAGATGATCAGGGGACTGGAGCATCTCCCTTGTGAGGAAAGGCTGAGAGACCTGGGTTTGTTCAGCCTGGAGAAGAGAAGGCTGAGGGGGGATCTCATCGATGATTATAAATATCTAAAGGGTGGGTGTCAGGAGGATGGGGCTGGACTCTTTTCAGTGGTGCCCAATGACAGGCCAAGGGGCAACGGGCACAAGTTGGAACACAGGAGGTTCCACTTAAATATGAGGAAAAACTCCTTTCCCGTGCGGGTGCCAGAGCAGGGGCACAGGCTGCCCAGAGAGGCTGTGGGGGTCCCTTCCCTGGAGACATTCACCCCCCGCCTGGACGCGGCCCTGTGCCCCTGCTCTGGGGGTGCCTGCTCCAGCAGGGGTGGGACGGGGTGAGCTCCAGAGGGCCCTTCCAACCCCTGCCAGTCTGTGATTCTGTGATCCTGACAACATGTATTATTGCTCTGTACTAGCTAAGTTAGAAAACAGTGCAGACACTCTTATATACTATCACTATTTTTACAAAACCATCTTGATTAGGAAACAAGTAGGCCTATTAATTAACATGTTAATGGGTTCTTCTATTTTTATTGTCATAAGGAATGCAGTGCAAGTGTCAATGTCTGCTGTACAAAAGTCATTCTTACCAAAGGGAGTGGGATTGTTGAGCTGGACCCTCCGGAAGACAGGAGACCCTCCAGAGACATGACTGCCAAACCTAATGGGGGGAACCTTGCTGTCAGTACATGCAGAAAAGAAAAGCCAATGTCTGAAATCATTAAAGATTTGTTTAAAAGTAGAAACATATCTGGCTGCACTGGGGCCTGTTAAGAGTGGCTGACAGGTAAAGCATGGCCTATACTGTGAGGTACAACATTGCTTTGTTTAATCAGTCTCTTTTTTTCCAGTTTTCTTAGTTGTCTCAGACGTTTCAGGGTAAACATGTGAAGTCAGCTTTTGTGAAACACTCTGGCAGCAGCAGCAAATAGCTACACAGCAGTGGGGTGACCTGCGTCAGCACAGATTTCCAGGTGCATTAAGGGGTTTTTTATGGTGGATAGCCAAATCCATTTTCTATGCCCCATTGCAGAGCTGACGTTGCAAACGCTCTTGGCTGCAGTATGATACACAATGCTAATTCCTCTGAAGTTAGACAGAAACAGTCCTGCTGCATGGCAGCTGACTGAGCGTGTAGTTCCGTGGCCCCCATAAACCAACCCTTACCCCTCACCCGTATGTGCGGATGCAACTTGCTGTACGAGGGGGCTTAAACCTTCCCCTGCCCCTGTTTACCTTGGGGCTGCATTTCTCCTGCTCCAGGTAAAGGGACAGGGAGAAATGAACTGTGGGTGGTGATAACTGCCACTGTGTACCAGTTCCCATCTCCACAGAATCAGATGAGGCTGGACTGGGCAAACTTCTATGACTAAGCCCAGAAGAGTGATTGCTGGTAAACCTGAGAAGGCTTGTATGCAGGTTCTTTTCTAATTATGCTGGCAGAGACAAAGGTATTGGTGTTATAGAAGCAGATACTGTACTTCGACAGTCGCTTTGCTGACCTTATCACTATATCACAAAAATATGGGAGCAGGTGTGTATGTTGGCTCTAGTCCAATAGTATTTAATTCTTTGACTTCTCTGACATTATTTTGTGCTATACCTGATTATGGGTTGCTCTGTTTGTGGTCCTGTCATCTGTAGGAAGATTGGACAGCCTTTCACAGTCATTTGCATAGGAATTAATTCAGGTTGTAAGTCTCCCACCTATTAAAAATGAATTTTTCCTATTAGAATCAAGATAGAACTTTAGTTCTCTGGGTTACAAAATTATGTTTTGAAAGCTGATTGGATTTTCAAGTATTTTTGACTGGTTTCTTTTGACAGCATCTAATTCATACGCTAACAAAAGCGCTTCTCAGCAGGAGAATGCAATACCTCATACATTCACCAGCTTTCCTGCTGCTTTTCTGTACAACACAATATATTGTATTGGTAGAGCAAAGCAGTGCACTGGCCAGCTACCAAACAGATTTTATTAATCAAAACCACTCCAGTCATTTTAAAAGCACATGAAAACCTCCAAAGGGATAAACGTCTTGCCCCAAAACTAAACCACACACTGTAAGAGCAAACTATTGTTCCTTACATGTCATTGGAGGTAGCGATATAGCAATATCTACCCTGAATTTTTACAGAAGTGCTAACAAACTTAAAAAAGTGTTTTTAACATAAATGAATATGGGAAATATAATTGGTGTAAAATCTGCCATAGCAATACTTCACTCGAAACCAAAGCCCCACCTACCTTACAGACAAGATCATCCCGGTACTCTCCCCACATGTTGTTGTAAGCTGTTATTTCTATGATTAGCTGCTGGAAGGCTTTCAGAGTTCCCGTGGAAGGTTGTATATGGAAAGCTACTCCCTTCCCATGAGACAGTACTGCTGCTGCAAACTCTGAAGGAGCACAGCAAAGAAGCATTTGATGAAGTTTGAGGAAATGAAACAAAATTAGTCTTTCAAAGAATATATAGGACCATATTTTTAGCTGGTGTTAATCAGCCTAACCTCAGTGGCTTCAAAAAAACCTGGGATCATTTATAGAACCCATATTTATACCACTTTACCCAAGTTCCTTTCTGCAGTGGGTCTTAATCTGTTTTTTGAGAGTTAGTTCTTACAGAGATTATTTCATAGAGGGACTCCCTTCCAACAACCCGATCCAGGACTCTTTGGGATATGAAAGGCACTAATTGGCTACATGAAAACACACCCTCAATTTGAGAAAAATAAGCTGGAATTCGTGCTAGCTGGTTATCTTTCTATTAGCAGCTGCCTGTTTACCTCTGTGTGCTCTTCAACACAACGAATGAATTACGAAGAGCAAAGCCTTTCCACATTCTGAATCGCCTAGCCTTCTAAATCAATAAGCTTGCATGGAATCTTTCAGAACAACATTTTTTCCAGTCTTGAGTGCTAATTCAACAGCTGGAAACCTCTGTAACAGATACCAAACGCTATGGCAAGGTACCAATATGTCCAAGTTTTATTTTGGATACAGAAGACACAGCCACACGTTACAGCATTTTGCTCCCATTTTCCCCCTCCCTGGGTCTCATGTGGCTCCAAGTATTATTATTTTTCAGTACAACGCATGAGAAGTGATGGATGGGCTGTCTTGCAGCTTTCCACAGCGGGGAGGATATATAAAAGGGTTTGAGGGGGAAAAGCCTGCTGCAATGCTATTGGAAGACTGTGTAGGAGGGAAATAGCCAAACGTTATGCAGGTCATCCATACTGTGTGCTGGGAGTGATCCTGGGAGTGAACTATCACCAGAACCACCCATCTTTGTTTCAGACTTTTGGTTTTGAGAGAAAGAAGGGGAGAGGGAAGAGAGAAAAAAGAAGCAGGGAGGGAAGAGAGAGACTGACCAAATGCTTGTGCAATGTGGGCTTTCAAACTTAAGAATGAACTGAGGAACTAAGTAATTTAACAGAGTTAGACTTAGCCAGATACTCCAAGAATGAAATGATGTGCCTGACTGGTATGTTTAATGCTGAATATGGTAGTCAGTTGTCTTTTGCATTCTCTCCACTGTGGAGATTGACAGCTATTCTCATACCTGACAGTGCTCTTCTGGCTGCATGTTTTGTGACGGGCCCTCTTCTTTTCACCAGGTAGCTTGAGGAGCTTGAAAAAAAATTGAAAAAAAAATAATCACAATGACATTTCTGTGAGATGAGCAGGTCTCTGCTAAAGTAACAGCTCTATCTGACTCTGAAATTAGTAGCCATTATAACTTAAAGGACTGCTTACAAAGCATTTTTTGAAAGTAACATCCTTAATAGTGAATCAACATGAGAGTTGTAAGACTGTGTACAATCTAACACAACAGAGCCTTGGCCAACGTAAACCAGTTTATGTCCATCATCAGCAATACTGGTTTGCCATTTACACCAGCTGGACCTTCCATCCTTGCATTGCATGCTACCTGTTTCTGCAGAAACCTCACCAGCAGGCTTCATTACCACAGTCAGAGTAAGAGCTTAAAAAACCCCACCAGAACACTGCAGAAAGTCCATCTTGTGACAGAGGCAATAGCACTCTGTCCTGATTTCAGATTTAATCCAGACCTATATTAGTATTTGAGCCGTGACACAGAAAAGCAAGACTTACAGGCAGATTCCTTGTTCTGGAGTAAGTGAATAGCCAGTAAAATACTCAGCTTCTAGTTTGAACGGAGCGCTAATTCCAGTGTGATTGGTAAGAATCAGCTGACGCTTTACTGTGTCTTTGAATGCAACTTCAGATCCAAAGTCCAAAAGAAGATCACACGGGCTTTGTAACATTTGCCTTTTGTCACTGGCAGAAAAAGTTACATTAATATTAAAACATCAGTCTTATTTTCTTATGCCACGGATAATTTCAGATTTCATAAGGTGCAATATGCAATGTAGTTGTGATGACCAGTGTAAAAGGACCGTGCAGTCTATTATTTTTGTCATCAGCATTTACTGCTTTTCATTTTTGTACTTCTACCCACATAAGGATTTATTTTGGGTACAGTTTTTGTCATATATGCCAACCTACCAAATTTAAGCCTTTTTTCCTTATATAAAAATATATAAAGACAAGCATATTAAAAAAATAATAACCCTGCTACATATTAGAAAAACAGAATAAGTATCGGTCAGATATACCAAGTCAAAGAGAAGTATATTCTTCTTTCTTTAATATCATGTCTCACAGTGCAACAACAAAACTTAATGGTCCAAAATACAGGATCTTGATTATAATTCTGTAATTCTAAATTCACATCTAAGAGTTGAGTTTGCAAATTTTTGGCATTCCAGAAAATAGCTGTTACTCACAAACATGTGAGGGACGGACCACGGGGCTCCCACGCTTTGGTTACTGGGGAGAAAGGTAATTTTTCATGCTGTCTATACACAAAAGTGTCAAGTCAACCAACAGGCTACACGCGCCAGGAGCACAAGGGAGAACACATACAACACAGGAACGTGAGTTTCACTAGTGTGCAGTTAACTTCACACTGGTTTATTATTCACAAATTAATGAAATCCCAGTTGTTAATTTCATTTGTTTTGGCTAAACAGTGGTGGGAGTGGAGCAGTGCTCTTCTCCAGTCTTCTCTTGGGCTTATGAAGATGCTGAATTTGGCTAGGGTATAAACCCAGTACCTCTTCTTCACATAAGCCCCTTCAGTGAATTGTCCCAGCACATTTTACTGTCCTTGCCCCCTACAGCAGGAGGAGGAATGATGTTTACATGGATAAGTGGGGGTTTTTCTTCTCTCTATTGTATTTTTGCTTTGGGAAGAAGTAATTTTTGTTCAGTTAAGGGGTAAATCCTTGATTTACCTGGCAACTCCACTGTCACAAGGTACTGAGTAGGTGACATGCAGGCCTTTCACTTCTCCAGAAATGCTCAGAAAGAGGGGTTCAATCATGTCTTCTATGCTACAGGAAAGGGCAAGGTCTTTCAGCTCACCCTGAAAGGGGAAAAGTCAAGATCCCTTGTGAATGAAGCAAACATCACAGAAGAAAGGCAACCTCATTAAGAACTTTACTTAGAAAACATGTATCAAACTCACTGGACTAAAACCGGAACTACAACAGAATCTTGTAAAGTTTCACTGTATTGTTTTAAGCGCATTCTCTGCCAGCACTAGATTTGCTTAGAATGCAGAGTGTGGCTTTGTACTCGCAGCAGTCTATAAGCCTAAAACTGCTCTATTAGTGGTTTTTGACACACTTTCCATACTGCAAGTGTTGAAGCTCTAAGCATTAATCACTTCTAGTCATGCTTAAATGATCTTCCAAAACCAAGATTTTATTTCTTCCTGGGTTTAAAGCAGGACCCATAGGATGAATTATGTGGCCCAGCTACACCCATACTCTGGGTAATTCAACACTACTTTCTTTCCTAATTCAACACTACTATTCTTTCTTTGCCTTATCAATACATGAACCAGGCCATCCTGCATAAAATAATAGATGGGGATTCAGCTTCAGATTCAGACCTCTAAATGTAACTGTCTAAATGCGACCCTGTATTGGGTTTGCATGGCAAGATTTTGGTAGTGGGGGGGCTACAGGGGTGGCTTCAGTAAGAAGCTGCCCCGTGTCCGACAGAGCCAATGCCAGACGGCTCCAAGACAGACCTGCTACTGGCCAAGGCTGAGCTCATCAGCGACGGTGGTAGCACCTGCAGGATTACATATCTAAGAAGGGGCAGAAAAACACACGCAAGACCAGCAGCAGCCAGGAGAGAGGAGTGAGAATATGTGAGAGGAACAACCCTGCAGACACCAAGGTCAGTGAAGAAGGAAGGGGGGGAGGTGCTCCAGGCACCAGAGCTGAGATTCCCCTGCAGCCCTGGTGAAGACCATGGAGAGGCAGGCTGTCCCCTGCAGCCCTTAGAGGTTGTGATGGAGCAGATATCCCCCTGCAGCCCATGGAGGACCCCACACCACAGCAGGTGGATGCCTGAAGGAGGCTGTGAGCCCATGGACATCCCATGCTGGAGCAGGGGCTCCTGGCAGGACCTGTGGACCCCTGGAGAGAGGAGCCCACGCTGGAGCAGGTTTGCTGGCAGGACTTGTGACCCTGCGGGGGACCCATGCTGGAGCAGTTAGTGAAGAACTGTGGTCCATGGGAACGATTCACACTGGAGAAGTTCATGAAGCCCTGTCTCCTGTGGGAGGGACCCCACACTGGAGCAGGGGAAGAGTGTGAGGAGTCCTCCCCCTGCAGGGGAAGGAGCAGCAGAGACAGCGTGTGATGAACAGACCACAACCCCCATTCCCCATTCCCCAGTGCTGCTGGAGGGGAGGAGGTAGAAGAAATTGGGAGTGAAGTTAAGCCAAGAAAGAAGGGAGGGGTGAGGGGAAGGTGTTTTAAGATTTAGTTTTTATTTTCTCATTATCCTACTCTGATTTTGATTGGTAATAAACTTATTTCAGCAAGTCAAGTCTGTTTTGCCCGTGACAGTAACTGGTAAGTGTTCTCCCTGTCCCCAGTGATTCATTACTGGTACTTGGGCAACTAGATCACCTACAATGCAGGCACCCTTTCCTTTAGGTGGCTTGGATGGCATTCAGCTCCCCAGCTACATGCAAAAGTGCCCTTTCAGACGCTCAGTGTGTCCTGTTGAGTTTCCAGCTTTCCAAAAAGAAAGTTCGAGTTTACTGGGATCCTGTGCCACATATTGCAGACATACACGGGTATCCGAGATCTTCTAGCGCATCTCTGATAGTACTGAACACCTACTTTTAAGTGAATAAATACAATTTAGTTCTCCAGTGATGTAATGGGAACTAATACACCACACCTATAGGAAGCTCCTTTATTTCACTCCATTAAATCAGCTGTTTAAATGTCCCTATAAAGTCTATGGCTGAATTCCTGAAGTTTGTAAACTCTGCAGTCTACATCCTATTTTGCAGAATCTCAGTCCCATCAGCCCCTTTTAGGTTTTCAAATATCAAAATATCACAAGCCCAGTTGCATTCAGAAAACCAAAGGTGTATCATATATGCCAGCCTGCTATGTTTCATTTAGGATGATCCAAAGTGAGGATCTGTATGGTCTAAGGAAAGTGCTGAGCATTAAGAATAATTGAATGGGCATTCAAGAAAGGAAGAAAACAAGAACAGTTGGGAAACAAAGAGGGCAGGGTAGAAAACTGCTTCCAACCAAGCAAATTCAGAGATATTGTATGGGAAAAAAGAGCATTATATTTTGTATATAAAACAATCCTTCCTTTTTGCCAGATGGAGGGGAGATGAGAATGCCAGCATTTCTGTTTTGACAAAATCACAACCATTTTTAAACTTACCACAATATTAGCTGTCAGCTCTATGCAGAATTCTTTTTCTTCATTTGGGCCTAAGGTGCCACTGGCTGGGGAGACAGCGGTGGAGCAGAAAGCTGCTTGACTTCCAATGAGCTGCCAAACAGAGAGGACAGATACTCAGTTAACACTCTTAATTCATTAACATTGATTCTTTCAGATTTTCTCTTCAGATCAAAGAGGACTATAATAACAGTTATTCTAATGGTAGCAACACATACAGTTTGTTGAGATGAGGCTTGCTTTACAATCCCCCATGGTTGATAAATTCCTCATGTTACATTTATTCCAAATGACTTCAGGTGCCTAACCGAGGCATCTGGGCTGGAAGCAGAGTCACTGTTGTCCCTTTCACAGACACAAGCCTTGCCAGGGTTAAGTCAGCCTATCTGATATTGGAGCAGGACTCTACAGGTGCCAGAGCTCTCTCTACTGACTACAGAAGTGGCCTACAGAGACAGTCCTGGTGTTGGCACCTTCCCTAATTAACTAAAGGCACATGGCATGATTCCAGGGGTCAAGCTTGGTTGCTCACATGCAAACACCAGATACCATGTAAAATGCTGTGGATATCCCTGCTAGGCTCCAGCTGTTCCAAAACATTTTCTTACAGGTCGTATATCGTTCACATGCCCGGTTAGGATGTCTTGGGCACCTAAGGACATTTTGGGTGGCACTGAATGCTTTTATGTAGGCAACCAAACTGAACCCTGGATGTCAGAGTAGAGCTGAACGGCCAAGGGACTGACAGTAGGATTGAGTTTACAGACTAATCTAACTGTATGCATAGTGGTTGTCAACACCACCATTGTAGCCAACAGACATCCAGTTAGTATGTGCTAGAGAGCATACTGCAGACCAGAGTAGATGTCCATGTTAAAGGATGGTGAATACTTCTCTGGACTCCACTGACTGTATAGATGGGGTACGACTCGGTGGCCGACACACAGGCACCTGGGGTAGCCAAGCCACACAAGCATGACTGGCTGGTGTGGCAGGGCTTAAGAGGCCACGCTTCTTGAGTGATGCCTGGAGGTGAGGAAGAACACTGTATAGCACCCACAATGACACTAGACGTATATATTCTAGTGACTGACTTCCTGCTCAGTTTTCTATTGACTAAAAAGAAAGTTCAGACCACAGCTTACATACTGACATTAAATTTAGGGGTCCTAATCTGTGAGCTGAATCCCACCCAGAATGTAAAATCTAAGCAAAATTTATGTACAATTCAAAAGCACCACTGTTTCTTTGCTCTACGGAACTAAATGCAAACCCTAAACTCCCATGGTACTTCATTTAACACTCTGGTAGCTTACATCCTATTTCCCCTCAAATCTCTGCCCACCCATTCTCCCGGGGGTGATCCACAGACAGTAGAAGCATATTAATATCAACTGGTAGTTAATCTTTTCAGGCTGGTCTCAAGCTGAAATCTTGCTCATAAGCCAGAAAAGCAGGAATCGATACTCAAAGGGTACATCAGAGAAGATTTTATGAGTAGTTTGTATTCTGATAGAAATTACTGTTTCCATCCCTGCTGTATTCTTCATCCATTAGAAGCACATTTACCTTTCCCCATAAGTATTTTGCTGGCAGCAGTGTCTGGTTAAAAAGTTTGCTGGTTGCTTTGGCAGGAACTCCAGTATAAATTTCAGTGAATACTAGACGACTACATATCAGGCACGCTTGGGGGGTCTGAACTTCAACAAAAACAGGAAGATGACTGGAAATAAACACACAGATGGTCTATTGTTATCGTTAATGAAATGTGCTGGACATACAACAGCATGCTGGAAAGAATGATGATTATGTTTATTTAGCAATATTAGTGATTGGATAGTTCATTGATAGGTTACACAACCCCACTCTCAGTTCCTGCTACATATTTTCATTTTATGAGATAAAACTACCTAAAGTGTAAATCACATGTGAATCTCAGCAAAAAACAAAGCAGAACGCCACTTTTCCCCCTTACCTTCCTTCTCCATTTTCTACCTCTAGTTCTAATACTGTCTGGAGACGCTGGCACAGCACTGATGTGAACTGAACTGACACACTGCATATACCCAAAGGAGGTATTTCTCCAGCAGGTGGTTGAATAGTAAAGGGAGATACCTAGGAGTGGAGAGAGGAAACAGAAATTTCTTTGATGCCTGCAAAGCAAGTGTGAAATGTGAAGCCACACAATCTGATTAGGACTTGCATGTGTCTAGTTTTTCCTCAGACATGCCATAGAATCATAGAATCGTTAAGGTTGGAAAAGACCTCTAGGATCATCAAGTCCAACCATCAACCCAACTCTGTTGTGTCTCCTGAATGATGCCCCGAAGTGCCACATCTACAAGTCTTTTAAATACCTCCAGGGATGGTGATTCTACCACCTCTCTGGACAGCCTGTCCTTTTGCTCTGCCCCTGGAGTCCCACCTGGGTTGATTTCAGTAAGTGCAGTGCTAGCTTTGTGAAAACATGGCTAAACAAGGAGGCAGGACTTTTCTTTTATGGGGACAGCTAACAAAAAGGCAATGGCCTGAGAGAAAGGTAGCCAGAACCAAGAGCATAACAGGGATGACTGTGCCTGGAGTGAGGGGAATGAGAAGGAGAAGCAGTCAGCAGCAGTAGCAGTGCCTCCTCCCAAGTGGAGGGGCTGAGCAGCAGCTATGCAAAGTGCCACAAACTGGGGGGATTCTTGAACAGAATGTTGAGAAAAGAGGGCTGGAGGAGTGGAATCAGAAAGAGCATCAGTGTGGGGTGAGGGCTGGAGAGGTTCAGGAAAGGAAAGGGGTAACTCTTATGCAGGAAGAATTTAGCACTGGATCTTCACTGGGATATGAATGGGCTCTGGGATGACAAAATCAAGAGATTAAGTCTAAAATCTCTCTGGAGTTCTGGGAATCATTGGGAATAACAGGGGACAAAGGAATAACAGTGAGAAGTAAGGGCTTGAGGATTGTGAAGACACGGTCTCCTCCAGGGCACCCTAATCAGGCACTTCTGATTATGATTGTTCTGAGGGAAAGGGGGTAGACACATCCACCCAGCCCTGTTTGCAAGGCTGCCATAACCGCTACTTAAATATTTTCTTTTCGCCCAAAGTTGGTTATATATCTACATGATATATAGAAAAGAAAACAAAGCTCAAGAGCTCATGGGGATACAGTACAGATTCTCGCAGGCTTCTGTCTCCTGATGGTCAATGGAAAGTTCCTGCTTAACAAGCTCTTCTCTCCATTGCAAAACTGACAGGCTGTCCAGAAAGAACATCTGAGCAGCATTTAGACCAATTTTGCCATGAAACGAGTAAACTCAATTCCTTGCATGGGTAATTATGTAAAGAGCCCTATTGGCAGAATTTGGCCTTTCATTACAACAAAAAGCACTTACCCCTGAGTCCGGATTTCCTCACTTCCCTTTAATGCTTAACACCAGGGAGAAATCTAGCTACAGAGCCCACTGCATGCCACAAATGATCAAAATCAGCATTTTGTCATCTTTTTTGTTTGTTTGTTTTTAGTTTTAGGAATATGTGGAGCTCTGCAGATTGCAGCTCCCGCTCAGTTCTTTGCCAGCAACGTTACCCTCAAGCTGTTTTAGTTATTTTATGTGAAATGGTGGGATATGCTCTGAAGTCAAAGACTGGAATGGACTCTATTTGACACATCACAGCCTAGATAATACTAAACATCAGCTTTAGTATTCATTGTGGCAAGAAGTCATTTTAGGAGACACCTGCCTGTTTCAAAGCTACTGTTTAAAGCCAAAAGGCACAATTCAGTAGGTGCTGAGATTCTTGTCTGAGATGCTGTTGTGGGTGCGTGGGAGGAGTCTCAGTTCTGATAAAGTCTTGCCCCCTTATTTAGATCAGCAGCAGCTGAAATCACTGTCATACAGGAAATACTCCATGGCGCTTTGCATCAGGCTGGCAGGGGATTTGTAATAAATGAAAACAGAAAAATTGCTAAGCAGCATTTAATCTTGAAAGAACTTGTGCACTTCTGGAACTGTGCAGAACTAGTTTCATAAGAAGTCACAGAAATTAGAACTTTTGATACCTGGAATGAATATTACAACTGCTAAGCATAAGGAAGAAATAGCCAAGGAGGGAACATAGCCAGCTATAGCAGTCACTTACCTCTTCATTCCTTTCGGCTAGACAAACCTGGCTTTCTTGCATTCTCCATTGTGCTGGCAGCTGACACAGATTTTTAATCTCCAAGTTTCTTAACACACTCTCACCCGGCTTAATCAAACCTAACCGGAGTGATGGAACATCGATACAAAGAAGTGGACCCTAGGACATCAGGAAACAGATGTCAGAATGGACACTTCTGCCAAAACTGCCTAATTAAGAGCATACATTAGCTAAGGTTAACGTTCAGTTTTGCAGCGAATAGCAGAAAGCAAATGCATTGTGTGTAATACAGAAAAATAATCATGGGAGTATCAACATTGACTCAATAGTTACTAGACAGCAAAAATACCTCCTGTTTGAAGAGCTTCAGATTTGTCAGGCCTTTAAGAGGCAAAAAGCTTTATATGGACAATAGGCAGGCCCCTACAGCTAGTCATGGTGCAACACCGAGCTGGTCCTTACCTTAAAAACAGCCTCAACATGCAGTACAACTGGCTCTGAACAGTGTTCAATTTTACACTGCAGGTTACGGCTGATGCACCCAGGTTTGCTTCCAGTAATTACCAGTTCAAATTCACAGCATTTACTCATATCTAGAAAAGAAAAATTCAGGGTCCTGCCTCACCATTTTGCAAAGAAACCACCTGCTGCAAACCTGTAACTGTAACTCCTCGAACCAAATTAAGTCTCCTGTTGGCTCCAGCAGGCTGTGGATCAGGTCTTGTTTCGTAGCTTGCACTATAGCACTCCGTGACCTTTCTCTTCCACTCATACCAATTTTAATATTTCTGCCATTAACAGAGTCTTGCAAGTCACAGACACTTTACCTATGACGCCAGTATGAGGCACAACTTCCATGATGTCACATGTAATGATTTTCTCCCATGTGTACTTGATCAATGACTTGCTGTTATTCCACATCTAAAACAATTAAGATCAACGAGACAATTAATGCACTTTAAGCTTTCACAGCAACGAGCCAATTCGCTGAGTACTGACGCACTGCAAACTAGGTATTGCAAGTCTTACGTCACACACTTTGCAAGCTCTAACCATATCCTGATCACCACTAACAATATGACCTACTAATACACCTTGAATCTATCTACAACATACTGTATCTTCACCTGAATCTGGAAATAAACTGAGCACAGTAAGAGTGGAAAGGCACAGACCTTTGTCTAACCTCTGACTTGAGCAGTACCAACCCAGTGTCATGCACTAACTACTGTTATTTTCATGATAATGCTGCGTCCTCCCTTTCCTTTCTCCTCTGTGATGTAACACTAGCACAAGTAGGATTCACCTGACTGGATTTCAGGTGGCTGCAAAATAGGTAAGAGCTCTAGATCTGACCTCATCTCCTAGGAATTATCTTTTCTGAAAATAAAGCCAATTAGACAGTGCTGGGAACAATTCCTCCGACCTATTTTAGCCCGTGGGATGAGATGACTCACCCCCTGTGTGCTGCCAAGCAGATCTCCGAGGACTCTAAGGAAAGTTTAGAGCAGGTAGTGTGGATGTGGAGATCTACGCTGAAAGCCCCATATTTAGTCAAATGAACCCAGCGGCTGCCTTCATGCTAGTGAAGGTATTTACTGAAACCTAAAGAAAATCAATTAACCATTTTTTTCAAGAACTTTATAATATTTGAAGCCTTTTAAACTTCCCCCCCTTTTTTCAGAAATGTAAAAAATCTTCAAAGCTTAAAATTCAAATCCTTTTGAGAGCAGCCTTTTTTTTTGGCCAAGGGATCTGTCTGTGAGGGAGATGTAAGCTCCTGAAATCTTTGGCCTGCTCTTCAGATCTATTCAGACATTATGTCTTGATTACAGCAAATAACTGTTCTCTGAAGCACAATTACCTCTAAGCACAGTTTACATACTTATCTTTTTAAGGTTAAAAAAACAAGTGGAAACTGTGAGGAAGGTAATTATATAAGCAGTGACTTAATCACCTATATCACATGTGTAGCTATAGCAGAAAACTGGAAAGTATGAAATGGCTGTCTTATGATGAAAAAGAACTTCTAGGGAGAGAAAGCAGAAACCTAAATGTTCATTAGCAGTATCTTTAAGAAAAAATGGGAAGATCATTAACTAGGAAATGTCCTCCTGCCTGGCTCTTGCCTATTTTTCCCCCAAGTGAGACCAAGAGGAAAAGGATCCTGATCTATAGTGAAGAGGACGCTGAGTGAGTGGACAGTTGCAGCAGCAGCAGCCTGTCCCATAATGGTCAAACAGAAGTTATCAGAACCTGCAGGGAAGGATAAGATCTAGTAAGCTGCAGTATATGTGACTTTTGTAGCTCTCCTGTGCTTTCTGTAGTCCTTTCCACAAACAGTGCCTCTGTTACAAAGTAATTTAGTCATCCATTGGCTATTCCTCCCAGCTGGAAAACTTTTACACTACAGGAGTGACAAAGTGATAAGCAACAGGTTGCTGGCCCAGAAAAACATTTAAGAAAAATATTTAGAAGGGTAAAACTCTGTGGTATCAAACTTGAGAGATGAAAACAGAACAAAGCCTGCTGCCTGGAGTGTAGGGCTAAGGAGGCTTGCTAGGGGATTTCAGTACAGACCCTCCTGGAGTCACGGCCCCCTTTAAAAATATTTAAGGAAAACTAAAATAACAGGGATTGTCTGGTATCTTCTAATAACACCTATGACATCTAGTGATACAAAGCATATGATAACAATGAAGTCAAAAGGAAACAAACCTTAAATGTTTTTCTGACATTTACACCAATAAAGTTTTCTCCAGGGATGACAATGGCGTATGGTTCCAGAAGAAGATTAAATGGTTCTGTTGATCCTTTTACTTCTATTTCCAGTGCTATTACATCCTCTGTTTTGTACTCTGGGATGTTTTGAAGCATCCCCTCTTTTACTGAGCTTCGGGAGGAAATATGGTTACATTATTAAGCATCTTAAACTGATGTTTAAACTGGATCCCATCTTTTAATTGCCAGATCAAAAATGAAAAATCATCAAAAGTTTCTCAAGGACAGACTGCCTGGGTGCAGTTAGCTCAGGCTCGGGACAGTTAAAAACCGTAAAAATTACAGGAGTTCTTTAATGTACTCTAGTTATCCCAGCCTGTTCACAAATAAGTAAGTCATAGACTGTTGTGACAAACAGTAATAAAAGGGAAACCTGCTGGGAATTTCAGCAGAAAGCTCGGAAAGAACAGGCAAAATGACAGTATTATCTTTTTCCAAGAGAGGTACAGCCCTAGCTAGGGCTAAGGCATGTGTTCAGACATGAGGGAAGATCACAGAGTTGCTCTTTGTACCACTATTAGTTGTGCAGATAAAATACTTTATAACTGTCAGTCCATCATCACCAGAAAGATGAAGAATCCCAATAACCAAATGTAATGGCATAGCTAAAATATGGCTACACAGCTTACCAGGAAATAGTGTTTCTCAGCTTACCGAGGTGATTCTGGGATGTCCCTCAGTACCATCTGAATCACACTGTGATAATTCTTCAGCTATACACACAAAGGAGGAGAGGATTTTAATGTTGAATAATAAATTATGTTGAAGATTAAAAAAAGATGAAAGAGTATTTTACATTTAAAGGATGAATGATCACCATCAGGCTACTAAGCTCCGATAAACAATATTTAAACTTTAGAGTTACTAAAAGAAAACATGTTTGACTGCAAAATACTGAGCCAGATTCTGATCTCATGGTATATAGTTCCAAGAAAAATATTCATTTTTGACATGCCTGTTATTATTTCCCTAGTATATTGCATACTACGCACAAGCATCTGCAAAGGCTCCCCAAATTAAGAGCAGCACTGCTGTACTAACTTAAAGTTTCTTCAAACTGCTCCAGGCTATTTAGCTTAATTGACCAGCAATCTGATTTTGAGTAAGAAACACTACTTCTCCATCATGGGAAAAGAGAATGCCTTCTAGGCTCTAACAGGGGGAAAAAAAGAAACACAGAAGCAGGCCTTAAATTTGAAAGGCTTGGCAAAAGATTCGTTTGTAGATAGCAACTATATACATTAATTTGATATCTTTTAACAAATTAAAATCTAAAACACCATGAATATATTTTTCTATTAACTAAAGTATTTAAAAACCCCAGTTAGTTTCTCTTCCATACTTATTTGAGGTATTCCTATGGGATATTCCCACTCTTGGGCTTACTTTGGATCGAGTTTCTTTAAATAGTGACCTCACGCTCCTTATTTACATGGACAGCAGAGCAGAAACTAAGACAACAGTCACTGGTACAGCTGCATTCAAACATCGTTGCACCTCTCTTTACCCACAGCTGCATACCATAATTTCTCTGCCAAAGGTTACTACTAGCCCCTTAATTTACCACACAGCTGTTCCTAGGACCCATTTCAGCCCCCAAAAAGCTACAGTTGGAAGCAGTTTAAATAATGACGGTTTGCAAACCAAAGTTGTTTAGGCTGCAGTAGGTATGGGGCACATCCTCAGAGCAGCTCCCTCAGCAGATGGAAAGGGGCAGGAGACTGCGGAGGAGCTGGTAATGCGAGAGTGGTAACTCTACCAGCCAGCACAGCTGCAGTGATGAGCATGTGTCCACAGTTTCAGTTTAAAATTGTGTCCAATCAGTACCAAAAATTACATGAGATCAGAAAGTGTCTCATATTTTGCAGTCAAAACATGTTTTCTTTCAGTAACTTTCTACATTTTAAACACTGTTTATCAAAGCATAGTACCAGCTAATTAAATTTAATTCAGAAAGCTGCACAGCAAGGATTTTATGACTTGCATAAAAATACACAGCTGGAGTTTGTAGATAGGAAGGAATCACAAGCCGTACCTCCTGTGGAGTGTAAGTGAGAATAAACTCATGATCAGCATGGGGAAGCAAAACTCCCTGCTCAGGATTTAGGGAGAAGGGTGACTCTGTGTCTCGATTGTATTTAAGCTTGATGAAGTCTGCAGTTTCTTCTGGTGTTAACGGTTTAGGATTAGGCTTTATTATTTGCCAGTAGAAAGGAAGTTCTGTGTGGCTGCAAAGAGATCAATAAACAACAGAAAGCTATGATTGAAAAACATCAGATACTATTGGGTAAAACATTGGGAGAAAATTTTCAGTTCTTTTTTCCATATAGGGAGTTCCTCTCCTTAAAAATTACAGGGGTTCGACTTACCAGTCTTTGTGAGCCACAAAGCTGATGAGTCAGCATATAGTCAGAGTATATAAATTGTACAAAGAGCATGCTAATATATGGAAGTCAATGATATAAATGTGCACAGTATGTTAACTCTTTCTTGCCCTTTTTAACTTGTCATGTAATGCAACTTTTAGGAAACTGCAATTCTTCTTTCAAGAATCTGAGATCAACAGGACAATTCCTGCTGGTATCAGTATGTTTGCATTGGATCACGGCTGATGATCTACATAACGTTCTGAATCTAATCCAAGTGCAAGCTGTGGTCTTTAACATATCAAGAAACACAGAGGCTCCAGCTGAGGTTATAGCAATGGCTCTGCAATATTCTTTCTAATCCAGAAAAGGTTGCTTAACTGGGTTGCTTCAGCAGAAGCGTATTCCATTCATGGGTTTTAAAACCTTGCTCATACTGACCTCAAAACCTTTGCCTTACAAAAGAGGAAGGACACTGGAATTTAACAGTGAGTATCAATGACATAAAACTGAACATGCACAATTCCTTGTATCACTTTCTATAGCAGTAGAAAGTTTTCTCTTTCTCTTTCTGTGGAGTTCAGTCTCAGCCTGTCCAGCTTTATTTCATATACCCCAGACATGCAGCGACTGCTGTCATGATTATAACACAGCAAAATGTGGACACACATAGTCACACCCTTCATCAATTTACAATATCCAGTTCACTAAATCACACTTTCTAACCCAAACAGCTTTCTGTTCTGGTGTTATGTATACGTGGTTTCCAGGCCGCAGAACAAACTTCCAGAAATCCACTGTAGCAAGTGGCAATTTACATGAATGTACCTAAAACCAGCCCCGACCTCCTTGCTGCTTTGGTGGTTTGCAGCCTCTAACTACTGCAGTCATGCACATTAGTGTACTTCTATTATTGTCCAGCTGATTTTGATCAAAATCAGGCTTCCACTATGTTCAGTACAATGTAATTACACATAGGGACATATTCCTCGACTTCAAATAGAGTTTATATTTAAATCTATTAGGACTCAATAGTAGGAATCATTGGAAAGTTTTCATATGAGCTAGTTACACTGGGTTCCTGTTTTAATCAGCGGAGATCCAGTGGAGTGCAGGATGCATTATATCTTGGTCCATGAGAGATGTCTACAGTCAGAATGGCATCCTTAAAGGCATCTGTTTCCCTGCACTATGAAAGGAAAAGAGTATAGGGTGCTTAGCTCTGTTACACAAGTATGCACTGTAGACATGTAAAGTTAGATAAATCCCATCTGGATGACCCTGTTAAATATTTCCTGCAATCATCCATATTTATGAATCTTTTGCAGTTGTAGATTTATCTACACTGAGGCAAATATATTGACCTTGGCAGTGTATGAACCAAATGGTATGGCTAATGATTGCCATAATGTTTGATCTATATGTAACGTTCCTGCTCTTAGAAGCATATCCTTGAACCTTAATTACTAAACAGTGGAGCAAAAAGAAGCAAGGCTTCTGTACAAAGTTTATCAAGTGCATGAAGGCTTCTCCAGCTTGAGAGAGGCCGGTATCACAAATGTGATCCCTACCAGTATGTTCAGACTGCAGAGTATTACTTTATTAATAGTAGCTACATACGTAGAGTTTCTTATAACCAATATCTTCTCCTCGGTGGTGTGTGGGTTTTGGGGGTCAAATCGTATGAGATGCTGTGCGGTTACATCAGTAACTTCACCAGGTTCAGGTTTGCTTTCTCCACCTGTGACGAACAAAAGCTCCAGAGCTATCAGCTGTCCAACCCCTTGAAGAAATAAGTAGGCATTACTGTTTAACATCTGGATGTTAACATTGTTCTTAATACTCATTAACAGCAAGTGCCAGTAATGGCCATTACTGATTATATCTGGTGTTTCCTCAAGTTTCAGAACTCCAGTGTGTTAGTTGTACAGTATTTTCGTGGTGTTCTTTGTTCATCAGCATATATGGATAGAGATCATCTCTTCGTGAATTGAACAGGTTTGGATTTCAGGGCCACAACCTCAGCTCGCTCGTATTAGCATCGTTTCACTGAAGTGAGCAGAACGTTTGCAATGATTGATAACATGGCTCCCAGATGTTGTGAGCAGTATATTAAAATAAAATTGAGTGTCAAATGCACTATTAAAAAATTTCCAAATGAAATACCTGTAATAAAGTGATTAAATAGACTACAAGTCAAGCCTAATGCTATAGCACTCATGATTACATTACAGGACAAGCACTAACAGCTACAAGAATTTAATCTGTTTCCTTAGCTAATCCAAAGACTGACTCTCTCTCCTGCATACCCTAATCCAAGATGTACCCCAAATTTGCTTCACACCCAAATGTATTTCTGCCCTGTTAAAGCTCATGTTTTATAGTTTGTTGTGTTATCTTATTGATACAAAAGTCTAAGAAATTAATTGCACCTGACTGCAGGTGTTCTTTTCTGCTACTTGATGACATTTCACATTTGGAGTTTTGGCGCTCTGAGCTAAAAGCTTGGTGCTCCCTGAATCCCCTGTATTTCATGCACTGGAGTGGTGGAGGAGGAGGACGAGGAGGAGGAGGAGGAGGAGGAGTAATAATAATAATAATAATTTTAAAATGCTTAGCATTTAACATCATCAGGGGACAAAATATTTGCTTAATCCAATGACAAAAATTCTTACCATCACTTCAAGCCATCAGCCACTACTCACATTATTTGAATATCCATGGTGTTAGAAATATGAGCTCTGAAAGGTGTTGGAAACAAACCTGTGACTGTAACATCATTGACTTGGCAATTGTCACAAACAATGGTGTATGTTTGCTGGGAAACTTCTGGAGAAGAAGGGAAAAACGCTACCTGAAAGAGAGAAGTGGAATAGCAATATAACTGATTTCTCTCCAGGAAGTTTATACTTCAATTCGTAAATGTTTGCTAAAGGGCAGTTTTAGTGATTAGTAATTAAATCTTTCATTCGCAAGAAACAGACAGTGTCACATTCCCTTAATACAGACCAGAAAGAAATGGGTGTTTTTCTGGGTCACTAAACTTGTATGTGTGTATCTGGATGGTCACAGGGGGGCCTTTGTGGTCACTGGAGGTGTGGGCACTCTACTGGCTTAGCTGTATGAATTGCACCCTCAGAATCGAATCTGCCCGCAGTCACTTACGGAGCAACGCCACCGCTGCCTGTCAAGCTACACCAGTGTGACCAGGGCAGCCGCTGAGTGCCTTCCTTGAGCTCCACCTCAACAAAAGTGGTTGAGGGGCCAAAATCTTCGGCTGTGTAATGTGCACCATGGTTATTCCACCTCTTATCAATTACTGCCTGCAAACCTGACCCATGCTAAACCCATCTCCTCTCTCTCTCCCACATGCGCCTGGCGCTGCTGAAGCAATGCGCTTGGGGAGACATAAAGCAGGAGAAATATTTCTCCTTTATCCACATCTGCCTGACTCATTCCTCTTATTGGCAGCCAGGAGGTACTGGAGAAAGGACGGGCTGGAGGCCAGCCATCCTCTCCATATCACTCTTCCTCTCCCCACAGGGATGCTATAATAAAATGTGGCCCACATCAGAGAAAGCAGTGGTGGCAGCCAGTAATGCACACCTACTGCAGGGTCTTTTTCAGGAAAAGCACAGCATAAGTGAAGGATTTGTAGCTGCTGCTCTACAATGAAAGATTTTTTTTTTCCCCAAATGTCCTTTTTTCCAAGGAAGTTCAGAAAGGAAAAGTTTCTTGGACTTGCTGCCCTAGCTGGAGTGGAATAAGGATTCCTGTGTTCTCAGATTCCTGTTTTCTCTAACAGGATTCTTTGCATGGGGAATAACTGTCTGGCCTCTGTGTAGGCAAGACTTAGGAGTTGCAGTGAAAGACCCTCCAGTAAGACTCACAACTGCAATTCTTCCAGCATAATTGCACAAAAGGATTTGAGCATTTTTGCTTACGCAAATTCAAATTCACAAGGTCTAGCCAAGTCAATGATCTTGTTTGCTGATGTATTTGGTGAAGTACAAATACTTTCTATAGCAGTTGGTACTAACCTCTACTGTTGTACTCTGCCCTGGAGCTAGCTCAAAAATAGCAGGATGGATCCCAAAAGGATCTTGTATCACAAAACCAACAGTGGCAACAGCCTAAGTTGTTAAAAAAAAAGAAAGAAGAAAAAAATAAAACAAAAAGAAAGATTAATAAATTAAATTGATCAGGTGGTTGTTTCCAAAATACAGGGTTACCCAAAAGAAGCCGTATACTACATCATTACTCTTCTACGTCTTACTGTAATTTTTTTCACACATCCCAAAAGTATGGCTTATGTATATGGCTTAATTAGAAGAAATTTTCCATGTTTTATAATTACCTTGGTGAAAGCAGGGGGGAAGGTGCTGTCTCCAAAGACAACACAGATATCCCCAGCAAGGCCTTCTGTGCTAATATACCATGAGTAGATTAAAGACCTTCATATCTGAGCATCTATACCATACCACGTCCAGTATTTCCCTTCTAATCACTCACCCTGAAATCAGGAGGTGGCCAGGCTTTCTTTGGCATTATACAGAACTTCCCAGCACTACATCCCTCATTTCTGCACAAAATCATCATTACTTTTCTTCCTCCAACAAGGCAGGAACCACAGTCTATAATGTGAGGCACTGCAATGAGTAACACAGAAAATCAGACCACACAGACAGTGAAGGCTGGCAGCTGGCAAAGCCCGTTCTGAAATAACTCGTTAAAGACCACATTACTGCATATGAATATGCTAGGTGCTGCAGCCCTAAAAAACCTTAAATTCTTTCCATTTGAAAGTCAAACAGTATGAGGTGCATATTTCTACAGTCATCTTACATTTTAATGCTGCTGCCTACTTAAAGACTCCATTGAATGATGACAAAAAGTAAGATGATTTTTTAAAAAGCTCAGTATAACAGGAAAGCTGAATTTACAAAAAATCAAAGCAAGTTTCTGCAAACATAGTCCTGGTTGGTACAGTTGAGGCTAGATATCCGAGAGGTGAATCCTGCAGATACGTCATATCCATAGCTATATGTAGATATTTAATGCAACACTCCTTGAATATTAATAAATAGCATAAAATATTTATAACAAAATCAAAATTCCATAATATTTAGGATTGGTAATTACACTTAGTAGTTCAGGAATTGACAAGATACAAACCCAGGAAAGTGGCTCCTGCTCACTCCTCTAATAGAGGGGGAAAAAATGAGTTTGATGTGGCAAGAAAAATATTTGAGGAAAAATTTGACAGGATTACATTTTAATAACTAATAGATCTATTATGAGTGAAAACAAGACAGATATCAAAATGTAGAAAAAACACCACCAAGTTTCTCCATACTTGTTCTGTGATATAAAATCGGAGACTGTCAAATTTTAAAAAAATCCTTAACAAATTCATTTAACTTTAGAAAAACTTAAGAATTGGGCATTACTGACATGTTAACACTGGAGGTGATCTTCTAGCTTGGATCGGGATCCGAAGAGGTTCTGATACTTGCGTCTCCACTAATAAACAATCTTCATAGTCTCCTAGATACTCAGGAATAAATTGGACCGTATACTGGCATGTCATCCCAGGAGCAATCATTCCTCCCTTTCCTGGGAATTTTCCTTGGGAAAAAGAAAATGTAGAGAATTAAAAAAATTTAAACCTCCTGAAGCTGGCATATGTATTTATGATCACATCCCCCTCTGGAAAGGTGCCTGTAAACTCTCGCCGTTTATTGCCTAAGTCAGGCTGATAGAAATGAATGACCACAACAGGCCTGCCAGTGTAATCTGTGTATGTGCGTACCTTCCACTGAACTCGAAGAAGAATTTTTTTATCTGAAATATGCTTCTCATAACTATAGAAAACAGAGTGAGGATAAACCTAGAGGTGTTACCTCATTTTCCTCTGCCACAAGATAACAAGGCTTACATAGGAGGATCTAAGTTCTTCGAAATATTCCTCCAATGCTGTGACTGAGACACCACAAGCTCCTTAGGTGATCTGTGCCAGTACTTGGCTATCCTAATGTAGGAGAGAGGTTTTTCTTACCTTTCCTTTAACCTAATCTTCTCTGCGGCGATTGAAGTATGCTATTTCTTGCCCTCTCCCCCTACCGATTTCATTGGACACTATGTCTGTTCCTAGATAAATTTTGGATAAGACTCAATCTAGGTATTCCATGGGTATATTTCAATCGAACTTCAAACATTTTAATGTTAGTTAATCTTCCTGAATTTCTTATTAGACTATTTCAATCTGCTTATGAGTCAAATGTGAAAGGTCCTAGGGACATTAGACAGCCTTCAGTCTCTAAAGAGCTGAGCAGATTATTGTCCTACCCAAAGCACTATGGCTAGCAGAATCAAACATAATGTCTCTGAAAAATCTTTGTTCAAGCAGATAAATTAGATCTTTTATGTGTCAACATCTTAAAGGCAGTAAAAATAACCCTTACCTGGCCCAATGGCAAATGCTGAAGTACAGGGCGGGATAAGTCTTACATGGTGACTTGTTGAAGTGATGTTCTGCAGCTCTATAGTTATCTTCATTTAAAAAGAAAATTAAATACTCCATTGTATTTATCATCACTCATTATAATATTTGCAATTGCCTAGTAGTCTGCTAGTAGTAGCTAATTTATCATCACAACTGGCCTAAAAATGTCAGTTTATTCAATAAAGGCTAAATCAGATACTACCAAAACCAAGCAGAGACTGAAAAGGGTCCCTTTGAGTTTTCACTGAGTGTCAGTGGCGTGTGTGAAAGAGTTTCCTGAAGGAAGCTAAAGAGTCATTAATTCAATATAAAGAAGAAACTCAGACTTTTGTTAAACTGCAAAATCCAAAAGATTGAGTGAAATATGTAGATCATGGCAGGATGTAACGCTTCTCAGTGGTAGAACTAACCCTCTGCAAAGAAGAAAGTTCTCACCTCATAAACCTGGCCGACTTCATAATCAGAAAACAAAACAGTAGGTGGATTGGCAAGAAATACTGGAACAAATGAAGTATCACTGAAAGAGAAAAAAAAGAAAGGAGACATTATCTGGAAGTATCCTAGTTCTTTAAATACTGATAAAATGAGAAGTTGCAAAATGTATCCCTTAACAAAACCAAAATGTCATACAGGTATACTTTTTTTTCCTAAGAGACTCTACAGACATTTAGCTCAAAATATCTACGTGCAAATCCACAGCAATTCTGTAGTGGAGCTCTCTGTATACTCCAGCTCAGAATCAGGAAACTGTATATACTGCATACCTTTTATTATCTTCTGCTTTTCTTCTGGCTATGGTTTGTTCCACCTTTTCTTGAGATATGACAAGAGATTTGCCTCCATGAAGAGCATTTGGTGGGAAAAAGCGGGGGTTCTTCAAATAATTCTGTCTTTTCTCAAGCTTGGCAAGGTAAGCACGCTCACTTTCCCTCTCTGCTTTGCACTTTGCATCCTTCCAGGCTACCTTTTGTGAGGCATTTGTTTTCTTTGAAAAACAAAGAGATTATGGTGCAAAATTAAAGACGGCAATTTTGAGGATGATGAAAAGGGTATCTGTACATGTCTAATTACAGCTATACAGCATTGAAAATTCATACGGAAATATTGTATTTATCTTTCCTTAACAGATCAACTAAAATAAGTACCGGACCCAAATCAACGCTGCATTGATATTCACCCTTCGTTACAGGAACAGCAATAGGCCCTACAGTTCTGACAGATGAAAGCCAATAAATCTGTAAGATGTACCTTACTTGTCTTTTTAGTCTGGTGCCTAGAGTCTGGAGTCGAAGGCAGAGTTAATGTGCGTAAAGACACACTTGGCAGACTACCAGATAATTTCTGTAGGTGTGTGATGCCTGCAGGTGTCTGGTCCTGCGAGCCTGAAGAAACGTGCTGTTTAAAACTAAATGTCTCTCGGATGTAGCCAGGTTCTGATTTTCCTACAATTCAAAGAAAAATACAATTCTATAAGAGAAAAGCATGAATTAAAAGCATTTATTCCACACATAGGTATATGAATTTATTTTAGTCTTGTTGATGGTAAAAATACCCTTTAAATACTTGAGAATTCATTTATATTTATAGCTTATTTTGCTCAAATGAAGCATAGTGCTTTAATAAGAAAGCTTTTAGAGATACTAATTAAACAAACTATACACAAAGTTATATTACTTGCAGAAAGCTACGTTAATCTTACAGGTGAGTGGGACTTAGAATGCCCTGTTCAGTTTACAAAAAGATCTATATGATGGACTTCTGACAGTCAGAAAATTGACATAAACAGGATTTACCATCTAGTCCTGTGTTCCTACAGTTAGACAACAAAATTACCACCTCAGAGGAAACTCTGAGATGTTAGATTTGTTTGGAATTAAAATGGAGCAACCTCCCCCCCACCCCCGCCCCCCCTCCAAGTCTTGGAATTTGTGACTAAATTTATTACTCTGAAATGTTTGTTTTGACTTGACTGTTCACCTTGGCTCATCCATGAGTAAAACAAGTGAAAAAGTCTTGACATTGCCGAAAAGATTTTTCTTACTAATCTTCATTTGCAAATTAAACTGATATATTTGCAGAACTGGAAAATTTTAAACCCAAAATAAAGAATATAATTGTATTTCACTGAAAATGGTTTTTACTTTAATGTAACCACTTCCCTTCTCTGTGTATAAGCTGTAGCTGCAGCTTTGTGCTAATGAAACTGAACAGAGGCAGAGTGGTCACAACTGATAGAGTTTTTGTATCAGTTGGAGAGAACTGTAAAAAAATGTGCAGCCACTATTAGATTTCATATTTAAACATATTTAAATACAATAATTCTTTAATTTATTGATTTCATTTTCACAATGTCCCTTTAGTGGGATTTTATGCTTGTAATACTAGAGTGCCTTCTGCTTTGTCAGAAAACTATAAAGATACACTCAGATCTACTACGACCTTCAATGCTTCCGTTCTTAAAGAGCGCTCTAAAAATTCTATTCAGACCATTCTATTCGCTGCTTTAAAAGTTACCTTTCGGTGCTCTAGTAACAGGTAATTTATCAGTGATGTAATCATCAGGGCAAATTAAATGATTTTTTCTGAGAAGGTCATTATCCACAATCCACCTCAAAGAGGATGCCACTGCAACAGTAAAACAAACATAAAAAAGGATCAAAAGACATGTCACAGCTTAGACCCTTAAGAGACACTGTCTTGATCAATCCAAAGTAATGTTCTCTTTATAACTCATCGCTGTCAGGTAATATTTTTGTATCGAGAAACAGTCTGGTGTTTTAATCCCAAGACCTGGACATGCTTCTCCACAATTCTAAACTCAGTACAAACCCAGTTGTGCAGCCATCGGAGAAACATTTAATCTCTGTTCGTTGCTGCTATATATCAAAGCGTGTATAATAAAGTTAGGTTTGCAATAAAGTTAGGTGCTAAGCCATTAACTGCAAATGTAACACCTTGAAAATGACCTGGTCGTTTTGTTTCTTACAGTGTTGAACAGATGTCTGCAGAAAATCCTTCAAAATTGCTCTATCGATGTAAAACCAAACTAAAAGTTCACCAAGTCTAGTGTCAGTCCTACCAGTGAATCGGACAAACGTTGTGCTGATCTCCAGGCACCAAAGGTGTGTACTGGGGAAAGACAGTATTTCCAGAATCCTCACCTGGTGGCAATCTCATTTTGTGGAAATCTTCCCCGAGAAGATCTGCCTTCAGCACGTTTAGGGCCTTTTCTTCTTCAGCTTTTGCTCGATCCTGGGCCTGAATGATGTTCTCTTCCACTATGTCAGCTTCTCTCGACAGGCACTTATATTCAGCAAGAAGCTGTCACGGACATGGGTGAATGTAGAGAAATGAGTCTTATTTGAGCTGTCACAAATTATTAAAGATCTCCTTGCAGATAAATGTTTTCTATTTGCTTTTGAGAGGTAAATAGAGACAGCCTGTAAAACATCATTACTTCACAAGTATAAACTGTCCTGCTAAAACACTGTCATTCCTATCATTTAACTTGTGCTGAGTAAAAATCACTACCCAAGAAAAATATGTGAAAGATGAGGAGACTCTCTCAGGACAAGAGAAATGTCTCTCTTTTATCTTCAGTGGGACAGCAGCAATTGTACTGTATTTTGCTTAGAAGGGTAGGATTAAATTTAAAGTGAATGCTCCCTCCCAGTTACTAGGAAGGTTTATAAAACTCCAAAATACCCCAGTAGTAATACTTCACTTCTCCTGACATATTTTGGCTCACTCTGCCCAGTGCGGTACGTGCTTTACAGCACAACTCAAAAAGAAAAACCCTGCCTCAAAGAGTTATCAATGTACGTTAACGAGAGAACGTAGCAGAGGCACAGAGATGTACAAGACCGACACCAAGGCAAACTGGTAAACATTGGTCTCAAAAGTATTGTAGCCTAACCGAGCTTTCTGTAGAACCTTTATGTAACATGGATTAATATTTTGGCTCATTGAATAGAATTAAATAATTCATTTAACAGAATTCCATAATATCATTTAATTTTTTTAATAGATGCATCTCAGCTAAAATGAGATGCTTCCTCCTGTCCTGCTCATGCTGGGACCCCTCCACTGTCACTGGAATCTGGGATATGATCCCACCCCATGCCAAAGTTGATACCTAAAACGGATCAGACAGATTGTGCCCTAAAAGTGCCTGGTTTGGTGGTTTTTTTTCTGCTGATACAGAGAGCCTTGGGTGACTAGTTCAGCTGTAACATAGATGTTACAGGCATGTACTGTCAGTCAAAATTAACCTTATCCAAGCAGAAGTACTCCCATTTATTACTCAGAACATACTGTGTCTACCAATATATTTATAAATGACTCAAAAGAAACATAAAACTTCAGATTTTACATGTCTGATAACCTTTGAAGAGGATATGATGACACAAAATGGAAAAAAATACCTGTTGCTCAAGTCATCCAGCAATAGCTTCTATACACTGACAATAGCTATCAGAGCAATGACTAATACAAATATTTTGCTTTTCTACTGTTGATTCCCAAATAGCGTTTCAAATGCTAACGGTTAAGTGTCATAGTGCATCACTAAGGTGAGCGTATATAAATAATATTTGCAGCATCTGGTTTCAAAATGCAGCACCTGAGAATACTTTATTGCAAGACAGGAAGATGTAGTACACTGACCAGCAGTTACAGGGAGAAGTTGTCAGCCAGTAGAAGAGGCATTTAAAGGGCTACTGGTTTTATTGGTTTTACTCTGTGTCTGAAAAGCCGCCCAGAGCTGACAGTACCATGAAGGAGCATGTGGTGAATATTAATTTATATGAAGGGTTCTGTGAGAAACTATGCTCAAGTAAATTTCTATTGAAATGTCAGTTCTAGGATGCCCCCCCCACCCCCCACCCCCACGTTTTTATTTTATTTTACAGAAGATCTAGAAATTACGAAGTAGCAAGGAAAGCTGAACAGAGCTCCAAACTCTGACTTGGTTTCAACTTGTACCTTCTGTAGCTCTTCTGTAAAAGTCTCATGATAAAGATCGTCTCCTTCTTGGGACTCGATCCAGTTTCTCTCCATGTCCACCCCGATAACATCTTCAGTGTAGAGGTCCTCAAAGGTGCTAGCCAGCAAGTGGGAGATGTCCTGAGGAAAAAAAAATGAGGATGTTATTGCTCAAGGCCTGAGACAGGATCAGAGGAGATCCCAGGGTGAGACTCGAGGGAGTGTGCAAAGGGCTGGAATTAGTGAACCAAGGAGGAAAAGTGGGGGAAAAGGGCTGGGAAAAGATCCCGGGAAGGACCCCAAAAGGGGACACGCTGTCTTTGCACACATGAATGTGGAGGGGTGTATGTTGGTACGCACATGTGCGTGTGTATGTACACAAGGTTGTGCACGCCCACAGAGCTGTGTCCGTGCTGGCTGGCTGTGTGTGTAGGTGATCGTGGCAGACGTGGTTCTCTGCGTGCACGCAGCGCGTGCAACGGGTTATGCAGGGGTGTGCGTGTATGGGGCCGTGTGCGTGAGGGAGAGAGACACAAGCACTGTACAGGGTACCACAGAATCACAGCATATATGTGATGTATGTGTGTGTGCGTGCCAGGCGTTGTGCAGGGCATGACTGTGCGTCCCAGGCTGCATGCATGTGTGTGCGTGTCTGCACAGGGGGTGTCCATGTGTGTCACGCTGTTTTCAGGGTGATGTGTGCCTGTGCAGGGGTGTGTGTGAGGCTGTTTGCAGGGGTGTGTGTGTCTGTGCAGGGGTGTGCGCGTGTGTCAGGCTGTTTGCGGGTGTGTATGTGTCTGTGCAGGGGTGTGGATGTGTGTCAGGCTGTTTACAGGGTGGTGTGTGTCTGTGCAGGGGTCTGTGTGTGCCCCTAAGGCCCAGCCCCGCCGAGTTACCTGCGTGCCAGAGGAGAGGCTTCGCTCAGCCATGGCAAGCCCAGCGTTGGGGTCACCCCAGCTGGCCCGGTCCCCTCAGCCTCTTTTTGGGAAATAAATGCTCCCTTGACACTTCTGAGAGGGTTTGGGCTTGCCGGGAGGCCTCTCTTGCCCCTCCGCCGTGTCAGGCTCCAGTGCAGGCCGTGAGTTTGGCACCTGAGGAAAGAAGACAAATCCCCTCTTTCTTCATGGCTGCCACACGCTGCCCTTAGAGGCAGGGCTCGTCCCCGCTGCTGCAGCCGCTCTGCAACGGCTGGAAGATGGGGTAATTCATCAGCAGCCCGAGAAACCATCCATCTTCCCCCTCGGCATGCTGCAGCGCCCCGGCTGTGTACGCCGGTTGCTAACAACAGCCGCCTGCTCCTGCTGAAGCGGGTGATGTTTTCCTTAGAAACCATCCTGGCGTAGCATTTTCTGCTTGTCTCGCCTCATTTTTTTCTTTTTTTTAAAGTTTTTTTTTTCCCTCCCCCTTGCATCTTGCTTAGAGAGGGGGAGCCTGATCTGTGGGTCCCAGGGCTTCTCCTTCACTGTCAGGGTCATTGGGCTCCGTCAGGGTTCCTGTAAAGGGGGTTTGCAGGGGTTGCAAGTGGATGTGGGCAATGTTACTGCCCTCTGATGGTAATTTACAGAAATAACCATCACAAAAATAATTATAATTCATCCACAGGTGGTGTTCCATGAGCAGAGAAGCAAAAGGCCCTGGGTGCAAGTCCCAAGGCAGTCATGGGGTTGGATGAAAAACTGGTTTTTGTAGGCACGTGGCACATGGGCTTGTGAGTACGTGGTGTCACAAGCTTTAGTTCATCAGCTCGCCAAAGCCTGCGTTTGGAATAAGACACCAAATTAGAGTCAGAGGCACTGCTGTGTTTTCAGTCTCACTGTGAAAAAGGGAAACTTGCCCAAGGGAAAGCCGGGCAAATCTGCAATATCCTGTTCCAGAGGTTAAGGCAAGTCAGAGAAATAGCTGACATTTGACAAGGGTAGGACCAGGTACCAGCATTTTCCAACAGAAAAAGTTCACAGCTTTGTTTCTCTGCAGGCATGTAGGTGTGACCTCGCCTTCAAATGTAGGTTGGAGCATCCAAATTTTGACATGTTTCCATATCAGAATTCCAACTGTTCTCGTCATGTGCTATTACAATCAATTATAACATCTGTTTGCTAACTGGAATTTTAATAAAATCCAGCATTTTTAAAATAATTCTTTCCCAGACTTTAAGAAAGCCTTAGAGTAGCGGCAGTAAAGCAGATGTTTTTGTTTAAAATAGTATATAGATGTACATGAAAACTGACTGTGGAAAAAACTTTCTGTACTTTCATCTTTACTGTCTTTCAGTAACTTGCCAAACAGATCATCTCAGTTTAGAAGCTGGATTTTTTTTTCCCAACTGCAGTCCAGAAACACACCATGAAATTTGGAAGTGAAGGTGAGACCCATCTGTCCAGTAGTCAAATGCAAGTTTAGAAGGGAGGGCTTAAACACTGGTCCAGAACTATATACAGTTGTTTCCCATATGACACTGGTATATTTTTTGTTAGATCTCCATTTGTATGCTGTCATCATTTACTCATATAAAGTTAAAAAAAAGAATGCCGCTGTTCCCATTGTAAAACTGTTTAATTCACTATATATATTCACATTTCCATGTAAATCTGATGAACATTAAGAACAATTTGCATATATATAATCCTCTTTATCACTATTCTAAGATATTTAATTTCCAAAGGATGAAGAGAGACCCATGCATGTAGAAAATGGGAAAAAAAGAAAACCAAACAGAAACTTCAGCCTACATTTATAGGTATAAATGTAGGTGCTTTCTCTAACTGCCATGTATGACTTCTACCACACATTTTACCTTGTATTTCCCCTCTGTACCATGTAAGGTTGGATTTTATGCTGATGTTTTGATTTAGTTTGGGTGTGTGGATCTGAAAAGCCTCCCGAGGACCTCACTTTGTATGCTTGTGTGCAGTGTGGAGCATTTCTCTTGGAGGAAACTAATCTGAAACTAAGCTCCCCAGGACCTCACCTCATGAGGTCTGTCAGCTAACGGGCTGTCAATCTACAGGACCATGCAAAAGCTAGTCTGAAATAAAACATCCCCAAATGCCTAGAGAGTGGGTGTTGTCCCCTGAGCACCAATGTTTTTGCACTGGAGTTCTCCTCCTAGTGCACCAAACCACTTGCTAAGGCAGACATAGCCTAAGTCACAGACCTTAGAGGAATCATAAATTCTGCTAAAGTTTGGATTATTCCACTCTTAAAAGTAGTCTCCGTGTGTTGTCAGGATCGCATTGCTATATTTTGTTCACACTCTCCAGGTGGTCCCCACACATTCCTTGTTATCCCACAACGACTCTTCAAAGTTCAGCTGTTGCCCAAAACCATACTTCCTTTGGAAATAACACATTCAGAAAAGGTCCTTCCCATTGCAACCTAACAAAATCACCTTACAGTTGCGGAGGTGGTTTGTTCAGGCATCCAGGTACCAAATGACACTACGGACAAGGCAAGCCCAGCTCCTTCTTTCTGTTTGTTAGCTTTCTAAGACCAACAGTAACAGAACATGTTTGTATATAAAATGGCCAGGTGTGATCTGAATGCAATCAGGGAGCTCAAGTACCGAGTAAGAGGTGACGTGTACATAGCTACATTGCAGAGTGGAACCGTATCTTACACTTTTTGCAAAAATAACGACCTCCATAGCGGTTTTATTTACCTTTCTCTCATTTTATCAAAAGTATAGATGGATATTATGACCTGGGTCTGTAAGTCAGCCAAGTATATTTCTTTATATATTTTAAAGGAATGGACAGCTGTGTTTGACTAAATATAATCTTAACTTATTGTCAACATGTATTCCCTAAATGTATAAATATTGGACTAATAATAGCATCCTTTCACTAAATCAAAACAGCTTGCAGAAGCCTTCATGCATTTATCTTCATGGAGACCCCAAAATCTTCATTAATGTCAGCGGAATTCCTTACAGAGGGAGGGCTCACTAAACTGATTCCACTCACTTGATATTTGAAAGGTGTCTTTGAAATGATGAAATTTAGGACATTCTTAAAAACAAAAATCAAAGTTAAAAATTCTGCTGAACGTGCTGCCCCCATGCTATTAGTGCAAGTATGGGTTACTTTGGAAATATGTAGCTATACATAGCTATATATCTCAAATGTAAATATAGTTTAAATTATATATATGGATATAAAAAGATATACAAAATAGTCGTGGGTTATATATTGGTTTAAAAAAACCCACAAATCCATAAGGTTCAGAATGCATCAAGACTCCAAATATTTTTGGATGTTTTAGCATCTTCTGGAAACAGGACAAGTCACACAGCCTTCAGGTGGCATCCTTTAGAAGCAGGAAAGTAAGGGAAATGACATTGCAGTACTGTCTTTTGCTCCAGAAAAGTTGCATTGGTTTACATATTTGCATCTGGGTGGCAGAAAATTATTTCTAATTGTTTCTTTGCTAAGGTCTTCTCGTGTTTGGGTTTTAACGAAACAATTCACAAAAGCACGCTGATGAATGATTCACTTTGACGTTGCTGCCCTCCAGTGGTCTTATTAAGGTTTCCATGTGTTCAGGAAAGATTTTAAAACTACACATAGTATTAAATCTTTGTTCTGATCAGGCGACAGGGCAGCTAAAAACACTTCCATCGCAATCTAGCATATTCTCTTACCAGTGTATTAAGTAAAGTGTGTTTATTCACTGCACTGGCAGAGCTATATAACATCCCATCATTATTGCAGATGCAGCCAAACAGGTATCGCAGGAATGCGGGTCTCCTTTGCACGTTACCCTGTGTATCTTGAAGATGAACTAAAACCAGCATCCACAGTCTGTCTTTAAAGCCCAAGTAAAATTTCCAGACATGAAAAATGGAGAAATAACCTTTCAGTTTCAGGTGAAAAATGCCGAACAGCTCAGTTTCTGAAAAGTGGCTTCTCACATTGCACTGCTTCCTTGTCCTGCCAAAGTGGTTTTTTCTTCAAATGCCCTAGTTGGTTTAAAGACTAGCCATTTCTTACAGATCTTGCCTTGCTGGCTGTGCTTTGATCGTCTCCAGTTCTCTTGGAGAAAGTTTGAAATAACCTGGGATTGACAGGTCTACCTGAATATTATCCATTATTTTCTCTCTTAACATCCTATGTGGTGTTATTTTGTGGCTGTCTCCTGGGTGAGTCAGCCCTTCCACTTGCTTCTAGTTTACACTTCCTGACTTTAAGCTTTTTCTTTGTTTCCCACGTGCCTCTCCTGTATCTACAAGTATGTCCCTGACTAAAACCTGTCAGTGGGTATTGCCATGGTTCTGCTGGAATACTTACGCTGTAATTTCACTCAAGCCACATGGGATCCTACTAACCAGACACACCCAGCATGTAGGAGAGGCATGTGGAAAATGCATATACAAAGAAGCCAGTCATTCCTTTCCGACAGTGTCTGGGCAGATACATCGCTCTCTAATTAAGCTGGAAATGGGCTACGCCTCCATGCAGAGATCCAGCTGGAGGGTGCAGTGCTGGTGTGACACTGGGACTCTTGAGCAGAGCAGAAGGGGCTCATACTCCATGTTCACCAAGCTATGCCCAGGTCCCAGGGTCAGAGAGAGGGTGATTGGAGTACAGACTCTGACCTCCTCTTGTCAACAAGTTATTGCGTGTAGCACAAAATAGTTCACCCAGTAATGTGTTCTGTTAAAATTAGTGGTTTTCATTCTGTGCTCTGTGACTAGTGGGGTGGTCCACCAATTATTTGTAAGGAGTCTGTGAAAGCTAACTAGGAAAGCATCCTCTGGTTAGATTCACAACCCAATATTTGGCTTCTGCTTCTCGTTATGCCTTTGTTCCCCAAATTAAAGAATAACGTTAGCATTTTCACACTCCAAATTTTTTTCTGTGCTCATAAAGGCTCTTCTCCGTGCTATTTTTGGTAAATGGATATATTTCTTGGCACATCGTCTACGTGGTGGTGGACCACAGACTTCATCTCTCCAGATCTTAAAGACTTTGCAGTAACAAAGCAGATTGATGCCTAACAGTGTTTTTCCACCCTTCACTGGCATCACTGGGGATATTTCTGTACCTCAGATGGTCAGAATCACTGCAGATTCCAGGTTTGCACAGCTATACATGGACTAGATTTGTGTGAGCCTCTTGTGCCCTGGAAGCAACCTAGCATGGCATGGCATGGCATGGCATGGCATAATGCCACAAAAGCTAATTTATGCTGCTGAGAATAACCTATTGATTGCCTTTTTTTCAGGAGGAAATATGGTTCTTTCTCCCCTTGACTCCCTTCTGGGTTTCAATTTCTTTTGGAAGTTCTCCTCCTTCTTACAGAGCAGCCAGGATTTCTATAGATACACAGAAACCTTGGAAGAGGAGAAACTTTGGGTCCGTTTCTTCTATTTTTCTTCCTACCCTCAGGAGCTCCTGTTTGAGATCACCCCACTACTTACTTTTTACCCTCCTTGTGCCTTACCTGGCTGGCTCATTCAGCCAAGCCATGGCTGTGAGAAAACCATTGCTCGGGCCTGTCTCATGTTGCCCAGTGCCTCAGTACTTTACCAGGCCTTCCCTCCTTGTCTTGAAATCTCCTGTACAAGAAATTAAACACCTTTTTTTCTTACTCTTATCTGGTAAGGTTTTTTCTCAGTCTTCTGTCAGCAGGCTTTCAGATACAATGTGTTTGCAGATATTCTCCTGCTCTCTTGGTTTGGGCATTGGGTGAATTAGTTAAAGGGAAAAATGCAAAACATTCTTCCATGCCTGACTGTGCTCTAGATGCCTGTAATGTGATGATGTGCTGAGCAAGTCCCTCACCTGGTAGAGGATGGGGCGAGGTCTGAATCTTTGGAGTAGGAGGTGGAAAAGACCCACTGTATGCCTCCTGTGTGGTGCAGTGCAATGAGGAACTGCCACCTAATTCGGAAGGAAAAAGAACTAAAACATCTGGATTTGTCCCCAACTCTTGGTTCTGCTTTAATAAGAGCATGAGCAAACATGTGTTCGAAGCAGATGGTGATCCTGGTGGGCCCAGATTCAGGCAGCTTATATTCAGTGTAACCTGCTGAATCCAGTGTTCCCTGAAACAGCTGCCATTTGAAAGCACTGGAGCTGAAGCTTATAGGAATGTCAGGCCAGGTGAGAAGGAAGTTTCTACGATGAACCTCAGGAGAAATGCTTTTTAAGGTTTACCTTAGCATTGCATTATTTTCACCTCCCTGAAAACCACCAGTTTAGGCCAAGCTCCAAACAGTATCTTTCCTGGCTATGGTGTTTGACAGTGGTGAATGGGGTGGGTTTAAATGTATTTTTATCCATTTTTCCTCAGGAACTTGGGCGCAGACAAATGACCCAGAAAGCCAGCTGAGTTAGTGCTGCATAGCTGAACAAGAACATCTTGCTTTAGTCCCAAAAGGTCATCTCAAGGATGGCACAGCATGAATACAGAGTGCTAAAGCTACCTCCAAAGACCTTGCAAGGGTAGGATGGCAGATAAATTGATCACAGGCAACACAATGTTATCTGCTGCAAAGAGTTGGAGTGCAAGGAGAGGACATAGGCTGTGCTGTTGGAGAGGGGTCTCTGACTGCCGTCTCCCAGAGAAACAGAGGTCTCACGGCTGCTTCAACCTGGTCCTGGTGGCAGAAATAGCTTGGATTTCCTAAGGAAAGCCTGCCCTCCTTTTTGATTCTTGCTGCCCACGTGAGCTCCAAACTGTGCCCTGGCTCCTGCAGACCGGGAGGAATCTCACTGGAAAAGTGTCTGTAGGAGTACAGTCGGGGGAACTCAGTATGAAAGAAAGAAAATCTGTCCCGCTGGGATGGGAGAGTGCAAGAGGTGGTGGTGTCCTGAGGGCACGCAGGGTCTGTCATCAGAAAAATGTACAGCTGTGTTATCACCTCGCTTTCCCAGCCTATTATTTCATTTTTGCTGGTAGGGAAAGATAAGGCCTACTCAGCCAAACCAACAAGCTTGCGTATGCTTTTCCATGGGAGCCCTGCAGTGGATCAAAGGAAGTGAGGCGGCACCTTGGTTCACCAGCCAGATGAACTGGTACCTGCCTGCACAATCAGCACCTTCTCTGCCCAGGCTAGCAGGACACGTTCAGCAGTACCCTTTGCGGTGCCCAGGAAATCACAAAGCAAGGGGTATGTTGTTTCCATTTATGGTCTGTTATTGCCATCTGACTGGCCTTCACCTAAGGCACTGAAACAAGGGCAAGGAATTGCCCTGGTGGGGAGGTCCCAGAATGACTGTTTATCTCCACATTATGCCCTGCTGTAAACCACACCTAATAACTCTTCTAATAAGCTTATTACTTATGTTTGTATCATAGTATCTCTCTAGGCAGGCTATTCTAGGGGCTACCTACATGATCTTTTAACATTTTAGGGCTTATTTCTATCATAGGAACTTCTTTAGGGTTCTGAGCAAGGAAGGGTCTCCAAGGGAAGGTTTTGCTCTTAGGACGGTGTTGCCTACAGTCACCTACATTTTGGTGCCTGTCATGTAAGATGGCCAAGGATACATAATGCCTTTGCCAGACATTGATGCAGGGTCCATCAGGGACCGACAGCTTTCTGGAGCAGAAGCAGAAGGCCAGCTGGGACATCCCACAGCACTTGAAATGGCATGGAGACTTCTGTGTTTTGGCAGCCAAGTACTGTTTTTAAAGTCTTTAAGTTCAAGGAGCAGCACTTTTGCCGCACAGGAGCACCCAGAGACTATCAGTGACAGATAAACAATCAAAGTATTGCCTGACCCTCAGTGCTACAGTTTAGCATGGAGTCCATTACAGTGTTAATTTTGACCTGAAAGCAACCTGTTTCCTAATGCAAGAAGAAATATTTGCATTTTGAGGGCTTTGCCATCTTTTTCATTTTCAAAAGAAAGGGTGAATCCTTTTTTTAATGGCACTTGGCCTGAAAAATGCGCGTCCCTGCATCTCCAAAGTGCAGCCCAGAATAACCCCTGATGAGACACAAAGTGCGCAAAACCCTTCAAAAGTTCATTTTAACCTGGGCTGCAGCTGGCACCTTGGAATTAAAAGCATCGGGTCTGCATCTTCATCGGGGTTGAAGAATAAAAGGCATAAAACCATGAGAACATGTCCCATCATGTCCAACTGGCATGTTGATGTGCTGAGACGCCACACGGCTGCAACACCTTTAAGTGAAACTGTTCAATAAGCAGCCAAAGCCGGTTTGTTGGGTTGTCTTCTGTTTTGGCAGAGCAGCCCTTTTTACCTTTCATCTAAAGGAGATCCACCACTGATACAAACAGGAGTGTGTGAGCTATGAGCGCAATTTCTGTAGAAAAATAAGTGTCGGTGGGGATCCTCACCTTCTGCTCCAGCAAGCAAGGGGCCAGAGAGAGCGGGGAGGGTGAAGTTTTCAGGATTCAAGGATCATGTGGTGGGCACAGGGGTAGCTGACAGCATAATTTGGGCTAGGTGGATGAGGGAAGCCCTGGGGAACTTAGGCCTATGCCTGAGGTGCCGCAAACTCAAAGGCAAGGCCCGGACCACAGCTTCAGGGTTTTTTTCCCTGGATCTTGTACGGCCCACAAGCTCGTAGCTGGGATCCTACTAGTATATATTAATAGCAATCGGATAGCTCTGTGTTTTAGTTTCCGGGTATTGTTCCCACAGGCACATCTGCACGCAGTTGCACAAAGCAGGTCTCCTGCGATCGGAGGGGGTGCGCATCTGTGTAAGGGCTTTGCTGGTGTAGGTGCCCTACAGCAGGAGCAGGAAGGAAATGAGTCATTTAACCTTTATGCTTTGGCTGTACCAGGCTTGCAGAACTGATGAGGAGGCACCAAAAATAATAAAATACTTCCTCGATGGGCAATTTTTATGGTTCTTTCTGCACCCTGATATCCCCTTGGTGTCTTCTTTTCAAAAATCCAAATAACACCACCAGCCAGAGGAATGTGGCTGCATTTGATTGTATCAGGGGTGTAAATGCATGGTTTTTGAAGTATCAGTTGCACCTCTACATATAAACTTGAGTTCTACTTTGCACTTAAAGCAAAGGTTCATTATACCCTTTGTAATAAAGATATAGCATATGATCTCAGACTTACACCACCACCTCTCTGAATGGTATTTTTCTATTTTGAGATACTTCAGCATCTTAATTTGGTCCTCTTCCTTCTTTTCAAAGGTTCCCCTCTCTTCGGTGATGGTTTGTTGAACTGTGCTCATCACTTTCATCTTATGAAATGAAACTAGATACAAAAAGAAGCTAAATTAGAGGTTATGAGTACTCTTTTTGAATACATTTGATGAGATTTTACAAGTTCGTCCTTTTATTCATTTAGGAAATATGCTAATCTAAAAATTAATTTTGTAATAAATTGTCACCTTGTCTGATCTTTTTCTGGGGGTCCTGAATGATTTCAGTATGTGTTTTTCTCTTCATCTCATGTCTGGCTTTTCAAAGAGCATGGCTGATTATAAATTAACACCAAAAATGCTGGCTATTCATTAGGCCTCTGGGAGACACAGGAATTCCTTGCATACTTACTGCATAAACATCTGCTCTGGAGATGTTAGCAATTAAAGAACATTTTTGTCCTCTGCATGAATTGTTCAGATGGGGTGGAGAGAAGTCTCATGTCACTGAGCTTGTATGAACTGCAGTTTTAACTCTTTAGGATCAGAAATAAAAATGCCTGACTTGTAACATCACTTATTGCCTGTGTTGCACACTCTGGCATCACAGGATCCCCATGTTCGGTTTAAACTTGTGAAGCAATCTTATACATAAGAGGATTTTCTAAAATGTAGTTGTAATTCAGACTTTCCATATTTTCTCTGTGTTTAAAATTCGTATGAATTAGCTACACTGGAAAAAGCTGCAATTAGGTAATGATATGAACAATTGTATCCCATTATTGTGATTATCCCAGTTACAGAGAATTAAGCTGACAGATGAAGTATATTAAAAGAAACCATTATGACATTAGTCATCAACCCTCCTCCACATGTAACTTGTGTACCCCGGTGCTATTGGCTGGGAAGAACCAACGGTGCAAGAAAGAAGAGACATGTCAAGCATTCCTGACAGCAGATGGCTTGGCCTAATGATGTGGTCTTTTAAGGTTAGAAACGTGCTTGCTAACCTGGATGTTAGTGGTTGCGAAGCTCGGTGTCTCAGCTCCGTTGCAATCTGGAATATATCAGAGGGAGCAGTTAATGAATAAAAGTGCCAGGACCCTGGGACCAGTCTCCCACTGTTCTCTTTCCTAACAGTGAAACCAATCCAAGTAATGTGTTCATACCAGTAAGTTTAGCACATTACAGGTTCCCCAGTTAGATTATTGTTTCTCATTCATGCAACATTAACTTCATATTAATGGTCAGATTTACTAAATCATACACCCAGTTATAAATCATATGTGGTTGTTGAGTGTTGGTTGTCTAGTATCTGTGCTGTTTACTGATGCGCTAAACTGACAAGTCGATCAAATGTATCTGTGACATTTTCTTTGAGCTTCTCATTCACTGTTAATAGATGAGCTTTTCATAGCTTTAAAAGAAGTCTCTGGGGTCCCCTCCCCTCAAAAAACCTTGCTAATAAGTGTTTAAGACTAAATGTACTTTTTGAACAGCTTTCTGATAAAGACATTTTCATTATGCTGGAATCAAAATATTTAAAACCAGGTAATCCAACATTAGAGGGCTCACTTAAACCTAAATTTGTTAAAGCACAGAAATGCAGAAAAGTGCTCCTCAGAAAGTCATAAATCTATCTTGTAGTGACAGAAACTAGATAAACAAATATTAAATGAAACATTCAACACATTAAAATTAGTCTAAACAAAAAATCAGTGGCATTTCTAAATCATACTTAGTACTACTAGACAGAAGTAAAATTATTTGTCTCCTTCATACTGAAATTCCTAGAGTTATAACAAACTTTTTGGAATAACTAGAGAAACCTAGGTCTTTTATCCCCAACTCAGATGCGTAACCTTGCTTTTTCCTCTATTTTCAGACAGTTTTTGAGCCTGAAATCAATGTCAGACTTGTTGAGCTGATAACTCTTTAAGTCTTTAAATGTGACCAATATAGTAATAGATGACTCTTTTGATTATTTCAGCTGTATTTGGTGGTTAGAGCTGCTCTTGATTACTTACACTAAGTGGAGGGAAAACCTCTCCAAATACTTAACATATATGGAGTCAGGTAGTTGTATTTCTGGCTTAGTAAATCAGATTTATCTTCTGCTGAAGCAGAAATACCTCATTAATTTTAATGGGACTTGTATGGGATTATGTCAGCAGCAGGTTTAGCTTTACACATCCCAGCATCTGTCGCTTCCTTTTCCTGTGGCCGTGTACGACTCTCCTGAATGGGAGTAACTGCTGCAATAAAGGGTTTAAATGCAGATGTATACATCAACATCATTCAGTCTGAAGATACTTTGGCACAGCTGTCCGTGGTGATAAACAAGGCATCTGGCTGCTCTACCCGTTCTCTGAACTTTATGATACTGTGTTGTGTTAATTCTGTTCCAGCTTGGTTTATGAACTACAGTGAATTTCTTTGTCCAGGGAGTTCTCCACAAACCCAATAATCTCACTCTTCTTGCAGAGTTGTAAATCCCACTCCTGAGCTTTTTCCAATTTATCTCCTAAGGGAACCTGATTTCCAAAGGTGCTGAGCTCTGCCAGCTCCTGCTGAGTCATGAAGCTGCTTTTCCCTACACTGCAACATGTTTCTTGCCCATGAAAGACCAGCAGCTGCCAGAAACCTGGCAGTCTTGGGAAAATTCACTGATAGGTAAATGTTGGGTGGAGCAGACTCAGTGGCAGGATCAGTCCTTTGAATCCCAGATCTTGCATAGGCGGGGAGTGCAGCCTGTTATCAACAAGAACTATGCCCACCTAATGAAAGACAGTACAGATAGCAAAAGAGTAATGATACCTTTGCAAAAGGTGAGTCATCGGGGTGAGTGGAACTGACCTTCCAAATTGATATATAGGCTACTTGTAAAAGCCCTGAGCAGTTCCCAAAATGCAAAAGGCATTTACATTTTCCTGTCTATGACTGACTTATTTACATGACAGTTTATGTAGAGAGTCCAGATGATTTGAGGATGGTAAGAGACTCCACCTAAAACAGTAAACAGATTGGGAAAAGACAGGAAAAAACAGTTCAGTGAACAGCCAGACCATTACAGAAGTATCTGAAAAATTCCAGTCCCGCTTCTGGATTGACATGAACTTCATTTAATATGACATTTTCTTTTGTGCTGGTTTTAGTAATCCTCCTGCTGACAAAAAAAAAAAAAAAAACCAAACCCAAAAAAACACGTGGCTACCAAAGCTCCCTGCTGGCCACATAACCCTCAGATGCTTCTCACATTCCTGCTTTCTCACAGCAGCAGAAATCCTGAGTCGTTTCTGCAAAGCAAACAAAACACCTTGCTGTTATCTTTGAGAGAGGTGGTTTGGAACTTTTCTGTGCGACGAGAAGGGTGTGTGTGAGAGCCTGAAAGGCAGAGGGAGCCAGGAGGCCTTTTCTCCGTAAGAAATACTTGGTGATCGGGTGGCGTAACATTCCTCTGAGATGAAAAGCTACTCCTTCCACTGTGTACAATTAAATCAACACTCGAGTCATGGTTTCGCAGTGGAGACAGGTAAAATGATTTGCTTTGGGTCTGCTGTGATCTATGGTTCGCTGTTGAATTGAACCCTGCGAACACTTTTGGCTTTGAAGAGCGCAAATGCTCTTTGCTGCCTGGGCTGGGCTGTGTGTGCACAAAGGAGGAGAATGCAAAGGGTGCGAGAAAAGGGAGCTCTCCTTGACTTCGCACAACTCCAGTTCAGCTGATGATTTTGGCAAGCTGTGTAGACACATGTTGGAGGGTGGGTTACAGAGGAAGGCAGACTGCTCACCCAGCCTGGCTGACATTTAACTCCTTTCAAGCTCACTTATATGGCTGGAGAGCAAGAGGGTTAATCAAGGTGAGTCCTGCCTTTAGGACTTGTCCCTTGGTAAAATACCATGGTGCTGACCTCGCACTCTTTAGAAAAGTGACGGCTTTGCTTTGGGAAGGCCGTGCCAATCCTACAGCCTGTCTCCAGGCCTAGAAATGCCTTGACTCTGCTTCTTGATGGGCTCAGAAAATGATGGTATGGACAAGAAAAAAGCAGGGTGCCCAAAGCAGGTTTTGGAGTTTTGTATTGATTTGGAATGTAATTGCCTTTATCTGATGGTGTGTGCTTTGGTGATTGAGTCTCTTTGGCTGGAAGGTGAATTGCTGCAATGAAAAGGCCAGTCTGAAGCAGTCTGCAGCAAAGAGCTGAGAGTGGCTCAGTTCTTGCTGTCTTTGCTAGGAGGTCTTTGAGCCCAAGTCTGGGCTGTGGCTGAGCCAAATTAAAGAGGCCATGGAGCGAAATGGGCTTTGTGAGGCCTTTGTGTCTCTCATCAGGATCTGGGGGTGCCAGAGTTGTGACTGGCATAAGCCTGAAGCTCAGGACTGAGAAAAGGCCTTTTGCGACAGTCTGGGAGGATGATGGTTATATTGTGATATGTCCTTTCTTCTCCTCTCCTCCTCCCAAAACCCTTATCTCCCCACCCTGAGAGCAACTTGGGAGCAGCAGCTCCTTAGCTCCCGCTGCCACAGGCATGTTTGTGCAGCAAATCCATATGCACATAGTCCAGAGAGAAGCCCCAAGGAGGATCTCACAGCACCTCTGGTCTCTTCCTGTTCAGAGATTCCTACTCAAGAAATGCATCCTCCCTGCACCCATCTCAGGTGCGACTGAGAAATGGGAGTCCTGGACCCTCCTCCAGCCCTGAGAGCCTGCTCCTGCAGCCGAGGGGAGGGGAGGGCTGGGAGCAGGATGGAGGGGCTGCCCTTTCCCTCTCTGCTGGGTGCCAGAGCCTCAAGGGAGAATTTCCCTTAGAGGGGAAAGACTGAGGAGCAAGGTACAAAAAATAACAGGTTGCTTGTTTCTTGAGTCGTTCTATGCCTAGGTTTCATTCCACACTTGAGAAAATTTTGCGATGTAGACTTTGGGTCCTTTCCTATCATCTCCCTCCTGCACTGGCATTTCCAAATATTCCCTTTAATGCACTGTTCTGCATATGGGTCCCATCCTGTAGCTCCTACCCATGCAGGAAAGGAGAACAAACCCTGTGCACTGCGGCCAAGAAGCCCTACAACAACTGCCTGCTCCTCTCCTTGATTTACATGCCCTTATCCTATAATTTTAATTTTTAGTGGTATTCTGCTTTTTCACCCCAACCTTGCCTTCCTTTTGGTAAGGTAGCGAGGAGGGGCTTAGGTCCAGGAACAGCCGTGGGCAGCCAGGATCCTGACTCTAAGGAGCACCAGAGAGGTGGAGAGACACATGGCAGAGATGCTGCAGGGAATTCCTCACATTCCACTTCGGTCTGGCAGGATGATTTGGGGATTAAAATCCATGACAACAAAGGCAGGAAAATAAAGCGGCTTCCTAAGTCTCAGGGAGCCATTAAATGTAATAACCTGCAGCGTGCGGAAAGCTGGGACACACGAAGCTGGGCTCAGCGGTGAAGTCATTGCTTGTGGATGGTGCATACAGGAGTCCAGAGGGAATAAATCCAGCCCTCCTTGTAATCTATAATGCATTTGTGGAATTCAGGAAAGCAGGTTTTTCTGATGGGTTTTGTCTTCGTTGCTACAAAAGGTGTGTTCCTCCTGTGAAACAATTAGTGCATGTTAACTCGCCTGCTGTAAAATCCTGGAGGAGGCAATTTTATCAAGGAATGAATAGAGCTAAGTCAGCATGGGCAGAGAGTATGCAATCACCTCGCTCCGTTACCTTGCGATAAAATAAAAGATTTTACAGTCCTGTTGTTATCTCACTGTAAAAGTTAATTTTTAAAGCAGAGAACACAAACCCACGGTGCCTAAAATAGGTATCAAAATGCCGCCTTATGGATGCCAGGACTGATCTGCTCAGAATAAATTGTATGTATTTATCTTTGACCCTTAGCAACAGTATTGCTGCTGTGAGTAGAGACAACATGCACAAAGGAGTGCTGTTTAATTGTAAACATACTGAATTCTCCCCTTCAAATCCTGGTTTGATCTCAAAGATCAAGAGCCACAAAACTGGTTGTGAGCAAGTTAGTGGATAGAGCTTAGGAGCTGAATTTGGAACAGGGAAGAAGCAGTCAGAAATACAGACAGCTTTTAAAAAATATGCAAAGAAACAGCAACAGTCAGCTGCAGCATATCTTCTATACGCATTTTGTTATAAAATGAATTCCTCTCTTAGGGCTTCCAGATGAATGCTGACTTTTTGCAGCTCTGTCACCAGTTTTAAACTTGCCCCTCAGCCTTGATGCTGGTTTAATCAGGCAGAGGGCAATCCCCATTCATGCCTCGCACCTTCTGGATCTGCCAAAATCCAAACCAGGAAGGAATACAGTAAGTGCAGTGACCCAAAATGGGGATCAGAGACTTGACTCATGTGACATTCTTAAACTGCTATATTATTCTTAGAATATTGTTTGTTAATAGGTTTTCTGCAGCTCACAGAGGCCCGATAGCTGCTCATGTCACTTTGGTTTCATTGTTATTCTGGGCATATATTGGTTTCAGCAATGCAAAGGAAAGGGAATTCAAGCGTGCATGCAGAAATACAGCTAAAAGGACTGTTGCCTTCTGAAACAAGGCTCTGATGAGACCTGTGCTGTGTGATCTCGGCTTCTGGGTGTTTGCTGCAGGCTGTCACCGGATCTGATGATGACTGCTGTACTTTCTGATGAATGCTAGGAATGCAAAGCTGTCTGGGAGTGCCAGGCTTGCTCTGAGCACACATACAACTGTCAAACCCATCAAGGCTTTAGGAATGGCCATGACTTAGCTTAGGGTGGCAGAAAGGTGCCAAAGTGCTCAAAGCAGCCAAAATGGTGATGCTTCTGGGCATGTACAGAAGCAGGGAGAGTAAGTGTAATGGTGAAAAGTTGGGCAAGGCATTGTGAATCCTCCTGACAGGCACCATTTCTGCTGCCACTTGCTGTCATCATGGAGAATGCAGCGCTGCAAGAAGGAAGCACAAGAAGATACCCTGGGCTATCACGAAGGGGTAAAGGAAGACGATCATCTTCAAATTTCAAGGGATGATGACAGAGAAACTCAGTCTTGCTCGCTTGGCTATGCCTTGCACACACTGAAGCAGTCAGTGGTCTTCACAGCGGTGCAGGGGGGAGCGATGGCCACGTCTTGGTGCCATCGTCCCCTGCGCTACGGTGAAGGGGTTCTATCCAGAATATGGTCTTCTTCATTTCTGGGACTAAAGTAGCTCTTACATCTCCCCTCTTTGCCACAGAGGGCATAGGGATACTGGCCAGTATGTCTAAGTGAGGGGCTTGCATTAGGCAGCATGAGGACACAGCGGGGTATGATACAGAGAAGAGCAGAGGAGTTATTACAGTGTCATTTCCCGTCACCACTTTCAAACTGCCCTTCTCTACTTTTCCTTCCTTGTAAAAACCATAATATCCTCATCACCTCAGCTTTACCGGAGTTTCCAGTCTGTTTGACTCATCCCCCAGCCTCTTGTACACTCCCTCCAGTACTCCTCCCCATCAGCTGAAAGGGTGACAGGTTTTGGTGGTGTCCTCCGGAAATCTCCCTGCCTTGAGGCTTTTAAGGCTGTATGAGGAATCTTGGGTGCCTCTAGCTGCTGTCCCACCTGCCAGGAGCCAACCTTGCTGCCAAACAGTTTGCCCCTGTCCAAGTCAATGTCCCCTTGTCTGTGGGCTTGCAGGAGGAATGCTCCGTCCTGGGTCCTTTAGAAAGCGTCTAGCGGGAGACGAGCCCCCCCCTCCATGCCGTGCTGGTGGCCATGAGGTAGAAAAGTGGGCTTTTGAGGAGTCGTAGAGTGAAATTTCTGCTCTCTTTTTTTTCTCCACTTGTTTGGTTTCATTAGTTTTGTACTAGCACAGAGGAGTTTTGCTATACTAAGGCAATTTTCCTTGGGTGGTGGCAGCAGCCCTGTATTTGTGGACTGTAAAAGTATTTGAGAGCAACGTCTGTTCTCTCAAAGGAGCAGACCAGTTCCTGGCAGGGAGGGGCAAACAGTCCTAGTCCCAAAGTATTTTTCACCAAGTCCCTCCCAGATCAGTCAGAGAGGGACTTTTCCCTTCTGTTAGTGGAGCTGCGGGGTTTACAGCTGCTGAGGAGTGAGGGTCTGAATCTGCCAACAACTCCATCAATCATTTGCATCAAGATAACCTAAATAACCAGAAAGGGAAATAAACAACAGCAAAACAATAACTGAAAACATCCCCCAAACATTCAAGTAGAAGGAAACATTATTTTCCCACACCGGATTCACTTTCTTTCCCCCTCCCTGTTTGCCAGCATAGTCTTTCTATCCTTAAAAAATATCAAATTCAAGAGCAAGGGGCAGAGTGGAAGAAATCAGTTCCACTCAGTAAAAGCCTCGGGACAGTGCAGGTTTTTTCTGCTTTCTGTCTCACTGTCTCAAATACAAAGCTTGTAACTTTTCTTCTACTTTAAGCTCATGCCTCTGCGAGCATTTGTGGTTACAGCTTCTATTTCTACACCAGCAATTTCTGACCTGTTTTTTTCCCCCCCTGTGAAAAGAAATATGTCCCTACCAGTGACTAAAAGCCCTTTACACCTAAACTCTGCTCACTAGCAGCTGTTTAAGGCCCTTTCCTTGATTTGGGGACCACAGAGGACAGATTTGCAGCACTCGGTGTCTTCTGGAAGCCTTGCTGGAAAGGAGCCAAGCGTGAAAATGTGCCAGCAACAGGAAAAGAAGCATCGTTGTCAAACTGCAGCAGTAGCAAAAGCAGGAGGCTGGGCCAGCGGTGAAGACGCCAGATTTCAGCGGGGAGGAGCCAGGGCCAGCCCAGCGCTGGGGCTTGGGCGCTTGGCCTCAGTCGATGCGCTGGGCAGGCGGTGGCGTGCGGATGCGGGAGAGAAATAAATGAGGAGTCATAGTGAAGACGCATTTCCAGCCAAGGGGAAGGAGCAGGCCTCTCTGAAAGGAGCTGACGTTGGGGATTACTGGAGCAGAGAGCAGGGGGAGCCTCGTGGGTCTGGCTTCCACCCCGGGCCAGCGCTAACATCTGGGCACAGCTGTTTCCCGGAGACCTTTCTGCTACTGCACATTGGCTTGTTTTGCAGCAATGGAATCGAATGGCACTTTCCTCGCTTGCAACAGTAAGTCTGTAGAAATGCCCTTGCATTCCAGCTCCCTTATCTTGTCTAACAGCTTTATTTTTCCTCCTCTCTTCTCTCCCCCCGCCTCCTTTGCCTTCCTATTCTCTCATTTGGAAGTAATGCAGTGTTTAATTGGTATTACAGAGAGAGATGACAGATTTTTCTCTGTTAATAGGGTTAGCTGTGTTGGTAGAAAGGGTGTCTTGTCTGGATGACTGCAAGTCCAGAAAAGTTGATCCAAATCTCCTCCCCCTCATGGTGAGATGGAGGGCAGGACAGATGCTCAAATGAGCAAACTCTCTGGGCTCTGCTGAAGACAGCAGAGCTGGATAAATCATCTCGGCTCAGGGTCTGCCCCAAGACTCTATAAATGTTAAGTACAAAGTCAGTAATGCTTCTAAAAAAGAATAAATCCTCTCTGCCCTTCTAGCAAGTGAGATTTAAGAAGATTCAATTGGTACCAAGACTAGAAGGCTTGTCTGATAGACAGGGTAATGAAATATCCCTTATTCCCTTGTCTGACTTTAATATATTGCTTTGGTACCTCTTCATTGTATTTTACTCACTCTGATGAGCAGAAACAACTTGGGGCTGTAACAGCTACAGATTGAAATGGGATATTGTGATCCCACAGAAATGGGAAATGTCTCCAGTGCTTATTTTTATTTCATAAGTGCTTTCTTACTATAGATGAGCTAGAAACAAAAATAAACTAATAGAGCAATAAGTGATTGACCATATACATAATCAGTTTAGCATTACCAGGAGAAATGTGAATAGATTTCCCCAGGCTCAAGAAATCTTCCCTCTGATTTTCCCAGATGTTAGAAATCAGACAGGAAGGTGAAACAGAGGTTAATGTTATACTTTTTGTAGGTATCTCGTTCATTATACAACCACTGGGGAAAGAAAGCTAAGAAATACATCTGGAACTATTAAAACATTTCCTATTCTGGCCTCCGGGTAATTTTTCAGTGAATATTATTTAGTCTTCTGGGGTTAGGAACCAAGGAGGATCCAGTGGCTGTTTGTTAATCTATTTTCTTGTCTCAAGTAGAAAAATACACAAGTGTTGAATGAGCCAAACTTTTTAAAAAATATTTACTGAAATTCCCTGACACATAACATGGGCAAGTGCCAAAGTCACTCTAAATGCCAGACTCCTTAGACAAGACAAGTTGCTCACGTGTTGGTTTGTGAGCAGGTTCAGAGTTGTGCTATGTAGCTTGTCAGAAATTTCTCAGATACTGTGGTTTACACGTATGTTTTATCGAGGGGTGTATGTTGAAATTCAGTTTCTTTCTTTCAGTTTCCCTCTTTTTCTTCCCAACTTAGATACAACAGCAGTACTCAGCATGTCAGAATTAACCACGCGCACATGGTTCAGTCTCAGTAGAATAGCTGACAGTCAGTAGGAGACAGCTGTGATATCTTCCAGTAGCAGAAGTGGACATTACTGTAGATGAGAGTTTCTGAAAAGTTTGTGTACTTTTGTTTATTCTGCATTTGGATGGAGATCCGAGCCCTGGGATGAAAACTAAGCATGCTCCTTTGTCTGCAGAGCCAGAGCAGCTGCTGTGATTTAGTGGTCTGTGCCCTTTATTTTGAATGTGTTTAGTTCAGCTGGATGGGCTGCTTCTTGTGCATTTTATAAAGGGTCATCTACATTTAGCATGCAATGAATCTGCTAGACTCTGTGGGCCATTAATAATCTTTCTCTTGCCTCATGAAGTTGGTTTGTTTCTGAACTGGGAGCCCTTGTGCTTGCACAGATTATAGAATAGCTAATTTGTACTATGCCTTATTCTTATACACCGACTTTTTCACCCAAGACACTGCGTACGTTGTGCAGGGACCGCCACAGCCCCGTTATGGGAATGCCCTCTGCCGCAGCCCGGGGTGAGGATCAACAGGGAAGGGTTAGTGAAATCCTACAAAATAGACCATTGCCGTGTTTCTTCTGTCAGCCAGTCCTGAGGACTAACTACTAGATTTACATTTCCAAATGAAACATGTCCACCTGCCCTTCTCAGCTGGGAGCACTGAGGAGGCTCCTGGGCTTCAGCCTCTGTGGGTGGAGATAATGCTGCTTGGGATCAGCTGGGATCCGCTCTGAAGCAGCCGGTGGCTTTGATCTCCTTTCCTACAAACAAAATGCTCCTAGCACACCCCATTTGATGCAGGTTGTGCCTGATGCCTCATGTGGGAGTTTTTTTGAGTCATAGTGTTTCTAGTCGGGCACAAGAACACTAACACTGCTCAGTACATTAAACATGCAGATTGTCCCTTTTTCAGACAGGACAAGTAAAATTCATTTCGGATCTTTTTTCATTTTGACACAAAAGCTATTCAATTTCCAATCTGAGCAATGTCTTTTAGTAAAACTAAAGCCTGCAGTCAGTTTTGAGATTAATTCCAGTGTGCAATGCCCCAACATCAGGCCCAAAAGCAGATGAGTCAGGGCAAGAAGATGCTTTGGGAAAAGTCGATTTTAATGAGGAAATGAAAGAAGAGGAAGAAGGAAAATGAAGTCGCTTGGAAAGACGATGAGATGAAAGGATACAGCCAACTACCGGGAGAAGCAAGAAGGAGAAGTGTGTGGGGAAAACATGGTTTGTGCAAGATCCAGAAAGTCAGCTGACTGGATAGGCAGCACTGGGAGCCAGAGGTGTCGATGATTTGGGAGCAAAGTGTAGTTTCCTTTACAGGGAGGTTGAAATATATAAACAGATATTCATGAAGGAAAGCTGCAGACAAATATTTGGCGATTTGGTCATCCAGGTGGGATTCAGCTGTAGGTGTCTGCAAGAAAATTTAGGCTTATAGGGATCTAGACAGGTAAATTGTATCCTATCTTCTCCTGGCCCCTTGTTCAGCGCACTGTAGATATGTAAATACTGCAAGACTAACCCCCAGCCCATGCGTCTCCTAGGTCCTTACCATGGGTGGAGGGTCTCAGTCCTTACTCAGGCACACATGCCAAAATGGAAGGCTGCAGACCTTGGTCTAACACGGAGGTTTCTCTTTTTCTTTATGCAGGTAGAGAAGAATTTGCCACAGTTTTTTTCTAAACTGATATAATTCCATGCCTTAAATGAGCCAGGTTAGACAATGTGTGTGGGGAAATACTCCCACCTCGGGCTGCTCCTCACATGGGTACCTTTTAAAGCCCTGTATTGAGATACCATACAACAAGACTCATTGGCTGTTTTTGGCTAAAGCTACAGAGTGCTGTAATTCCAGATAGATCACTTAGGGGAAAAAAAAAAAAAAAAAAGGATTTTTTCATAGTTCTGCATAATTCAATTGTGCAATTTAATTATTGCACAAATTTTGCCCTGCAACAGAATGGTGAGAGTAACCTGCATTTTGTCTGTGGAAGAAAATTCAGCTCCTGAAGAAAATGTCAAGAAAAGCTGTCAATTGGCCTTAAAAGAATGAAGCTGGGACCCACCTACAATTGACTTTGGTTTATGAAGAGAACATTGTCATCAGCATGTGCCCAGAAACATGACTTAGGTAGCTAAGCTGCATGGCTGCTCCCGGCTGTTGGTGCTGGTCCTATCCATCGAGTGGGTATCCTTCTTTTCAATTACTTTCTTCCCTACTCTTTTCACACCAACTACTGGAAAAACTGTAGTTTCCTGCAAGCCAGTGTTTGGTTTAGTGCCTCTCACTCTGCAGCCAGATCTCTGTGTGCACCGTGATGGAGGGACCAGTGGAAGGGCCGAACCAAACAGTCAGTCTGGTTTTGAGTTCCCGAGTGCAATGAACTTTATTTTGGTGTTTTACCTGGATTTTGTCACGAGCGAGGGGCAGTAGCTTTTGATGGGTCACAGCTAGTGCCGTGCATGGATCCAAGCTCCCTTTGAGTGACCCAGACTGGCAGAAAGATTTATGAAATTTCACAAATAGAGGTCATAATTTGAACTGTTTGCAAAATGTCTGAGCAGGCAGCCTCCTTCGTCTGTACAAACCAAGGCCAGGGCTCTGCACCATTTAACTGCCAGCACATTCCCCAGCATGGTTTTGGTCCATAACAAGCGAGTACATGGTACGCTCTGGGTGATGGCATGGGCCTGCCAGCCTGTTTTGGGGGAAGATGGCTGGGCTGTGTAGACTGACAAGACAGAGCTGGAGAAAGGACTGTCTCCTCCCAGAGACCTTGCAGACCAGGTGAGACAGCCAAAGGATACAGAGAGAAAGTGGGGCAGAGAAATATTTAGCAGGGTGACAGCGCTGATTTCAGTGCACCAGAAACCTGCCCATCATACGGCTTCTTGCCAGCATGCCAGCGGAGGAAGGTTTTAGGCAGTGATTTGAAGGATGGCCACAACATGATACTTGGGGAAAACTCCTGTATGAAAGATTAAAGCCACCCTGCTCAGCAGAACCTCTCAAGCACCCTGGAAAGGAAGTAGGGTGGGCAAGAAAAGCCAATGTAAGGAAGAGAAGGTTTGCTGATGCTGCCACGGGTTTTGTGGAGAAGCCCATTCTCGGTGTCACCACAAGGTGGAACTTGGTACATACCACATGCACCGGAGATGCACCCACTGTCAACAAACAGCAGCATCTTTGGCCAGAGATGCACCAATGCTTACGGCCTCAGCACCCACTCCCTGGTCCCCACTCCCCCAGAGGGAGCAAGAAGGGGAGCGCTGGTGTAGAGAAGCCATTGGCATTTTTTTGTTGGTGGTGAGAAACGGGCTGTTCTCAAGCTCTGCTGTGCCAAGAGCAAGGGCTGGTCCTCGGATGATATGAGGTGTGACTGAAGAGGGTAAAGCTGAGAGCAGCGAGTGGTGTCCTGGAGGTAGCAAGGAAGGAGGAGGGAGTGATTTTTCTACAGGTGGGATGTGAGAGAGCATGAATGAAGTGAAGAATGGACTCCAGAGGGAAAGGCAGGGCAGGTGGGACCCTGCAGACTAGGAAGAAACCTTGCTGTCCTGTCCTCCCAGCAGGGTCTTAGCTGGAAGACAACTTGCCATTGCTGGGACCACACTGATCCCAGGCACAGGGCTGCTAAAGAGCTGATGTAAAAGCCAGGTTGGATATAACCATGGGGTGATGGCAGATGACCAAAGGGGCCTCCGCAGAGGCACTTCACAGGCAACATCAGTGATTTGCAAAAGCACTGGAGAAAACAACTAAATTTTCATCACTTGACAGGTTTTCTGCTTTTCCGAACAGGAGCCGCTGCCCAGTGCTGCAGCTGGTTGTGCTCAGTTCCAAGCAGCCGCTGCACTCACAATACTCCTCATACTAGGTGTGCAAAAGTAATCCTCAAACTTTATTTACCATTAGGAAGTTCAATTTCTGAGACCTCCATCACCCTAACAAGTGATGGAAAGTTGTCCCATTACTACAGACCAGCTGAACTACAGCTTTCTTAAACTCTCACTGACGCTGTGTTCACCTGGATCGAATGGTCTCATGCTTGCTGAGGACCAGGAATATGTAGGGACAGACATTGTAGTTCATTAATAAGAAGTAATACTTTGACTGTGCTATTACTCTTATTAAAATAATTCTAATGAATTTAGCTGTGGGGGAACCTGGGAGGGAAGGTGAAATTACAGTGTTTCTTCAAAGAACAGCATCATGTAAAATAGACCTTTTTTTTTCTTCTTGGTAACAAACAGAGTAAGACACAACCTTTGGCCTCTTTAGTGGGAAAATCTCCTCTTAAAATGACATGTGTTATGTGTTACATAACTGCCATAGGCATTGCAGTCATAATAGAGTCATTTACATAATGTGTATGATGCAATGGGGAAGTGGTGAGGTCACCACCAGCACAGGTATTTTCATTCCAGTCCTAACTATCGTAAGTCTGGGCAAATCAGCTGCTGACCTCCGTCATGTCACTTGTGTCAGAGGTGTGTAAAGACTATGATCAGTATCAGGGCTGCACCACTTTTGGTGTTGCCCAGATATGGCAGTGGTGGGAGACCAGGTCCAGCCCCAAAGAGCTCAAAACCAACCTGCTTCTTCCTCTGTGAAGTGGTAATAAAGCTTCCTCAGCTCCTTGCATAGAATAGTAGAATCATAGAATAACCTGTGTTGGAAGATCATCACAACAAAGATCATCAAGCCCAGCTCCTGACTCCACATCCTTTTGGAGAACTGCCTGGAGAGCTGCCTGTGCATTAATAGTTTTCTCACATAGCCCTTTTCCTACCAGATTCTACAGCGTTTCTATCTCAGGTGCCTGTTTCCTGGATATTAAAGCACTTTGCTAACTTTAGGACCACATTCTGACATCCTCATTCACATCGATTTCCATTTGCTCCGTGAGTAATCCAGCTGGAATCGATAGGATGATTAGCACAGCCCCGATCCTGGGCACGGGAACATGAATAACTTCACTCATGTGACTAGTGCCATTGATTTCCGTGGGATTGGTCATATGGGTAGAATTGCATGCTTGAGTGTTCGCAGGCTTCGGACCCAGTCAGGTGTTACCTGGGGTGAATAAGGGTTGGAGAATTTGTCCAAAGCCATTTGCAGGAATCACTTCCTCCCTTGCCGGAGCGTGACACAGCATCATGTAACATCAATAAGGAATGCCACGTAAACCACAGTGTCACACTTATCTGTCAGGCTTCGTCTGTGAGATGTGACATTGTCTTTATATGACCTCCAGACCACGATACATCCAGATCTGGGGTTTCCCAAAGCAGGGCTTTTCTGGTCTGATGATCTCATCTTCATTTTAAGAACAAACTGGTTTTAACGCCTTTACATCTCTGGAGCCCTCACAACAGCAAAACTCGCACATTGCCATTCTGGAGAAGTATCTAAACTCGGTGAATGCTGATCCTGTGCTCTGTGTGTGTGCAAACTTCAGGGATAATACAGTGAAATGTTCTCTGAGTGCCCAAAGAGCTCTGAGCAGTGCTGTCACTGGCTCTGCTTATTAGGAATTAATGAGAAAATGAAGCAGAAGAGCTCTGTGTGCTCCCAAATTGACCCCTGTGGGACTCTGGCTGCAGCTGGACAGGAGAGCTGGTGCACAGAAGCAAATAGTTTTGCTAAGGCAAGTACAGGACATTACTCTCTTCCCCACTCCTTTAATTAGATCAATCCTGTCCAGTCCAATGTGGAATATTGGAAGTGCTCAGGGACTGCTAGATGGAAACTATCATGTAGCCATTACATCATGGTGCCCACCTCCTAGTCAGGGCAAAGCAAAGCTCCCAGCTCCCAGGGGAGTGCTACAGGGATTACAGCTCCAACATCCCACCCCTGTATGTCAAGGGGCTCGGAAAAGGCTGGAGGTGTTTCTTCAACCACCCACTGACTGCCTGGCCAACATGTTCAGCAATGTCCAATCCAGAAAAGGCCTTTATTTTCCTTCGCTATCTGCAATTTGTAGTTGCTATGTGTAAAGAAGGCGTTATTAGTTGTACTGCTGTTCAAGGCCATGCAATAGCTCTGCCTTGTCCCCAGAGGGTTTCTTACATGTGGCATATGTGATTAGTGACTCTGATTCTGTCCCTGTGCTGGTCAAATAACCCAGTCCTCTGTGCTTACCTGTGAGTGTTGGCTGGGCTTCCTTCAAAACGCAGAGAAAGAAGGCGGAGATGGCTGGATCACCAGACACCAGGAACAGGGAATACATTTGTAATAGCTGTGTTGAATATGATGGGGGGCTGGTGATGGAGAGCCTTCGATTAGGTCTCCAGCAGAAACAGGCACATGTGGTTCGCTGTCAAGTGTCTTGGCCATATGCTGGTTCTGCCATAAGAGACAGTGACCCCAGGTTGACTCCATCTCCCTGTAGTATCTTCACCCTTGGCTTGCCTGGCAGGGCAGCAGCTAGCAAAGGTAATGACAAAAACCTCTAGTCTGTAACAAGGGCTGTAAACTCACCTAGGATGGAACAGCTTCATAAGTATAGCTGCTGTATTTCATTGCAGAAGGGGTCATGGCTAGGGAAGAGATGGATTTGAGTCCCAGCCATTGCCAGGACAAGGGGTGATGGTCATGAGTTTCAGTGAAGGAAATTTATACTGGTCATAGTGAAAAAATTCTTCACTAAGAATGTCTAAGCTCTTGAACAGGGATCTAGATTGGCTGTGGAGTCTCCATCCTTAGAGGTATCCAAAACTCATCTGGACAAGGCTGTGAACAACCTGATCTACCTCTGAAGGTGACCCCACTTTGAGTGGGTAATTGAACTAGAGAGCTCCAGAGGTCCATTCCAAGCTGAATTATTCTCTGATTCTGTGTAATCAGTGACTTGGGGCTTATCCCTGTACCAGATCACAGGATAAATTTGAATTACAAGAATAAACGCAGAGCTATGTGAAAATGCAGGGTAAGTGACTCACCCGAGTCATACAGGAAATCAGTGGCAGAGAAGACGCTCTCCAGAGTCTTAGGAAAATGCTCTTCTCTAGGTGGAAAAAAAAACACCATTAAAACACGGTTTCCAAGCTGCTTTTCGGCTACGTTTGCCCTGGCTAAAAGGTGTTTTTAGCTTCCCCTTCACTGCGTGTCGGTGGGAACAGCACAGAGCAGCTCTGCACAGAAGAGAAAGGGTGGAGCCAAGCTCTCGCTGATCTAGGCATCTGTGGGCAGGCTAAGCTGACAAGCCCCAGGCACTGATTAGGAGCCACAAACATTATTTGGGACTCCTCCAGCTCCTGGAAATGATGCATAAAAACCCACTGGCGTATGACTGTAGGAAAACTTGTTCCTTCTACCTGGGCAGCTGCCGGCAAGCGCCTCTGAGTAACTTTGCAACCAGTGTGTGCTGGTGAGCAAAGCAGGAGGAGAGACTTCCCACGGTTCCACCCCCAGCTGGACTCTGCCCTCCCCTGCCTTCCTCTGCCTTCGCCCTCCCGCTGCCTCCTCTCCCTCCTTGGAGCCCCGTTTGACACTGCACACGCCGGAGGCTCCTGGATGAGCAGGGATCCCTGCAGGGGTGGCGTGGGCCCCCGTCCTTCCCGACGCCCAACACCTCTCCCTGAAACCCACGCTGGATCATGCAGTGCTTCCGAAGGCAGCCCAAGCGCAGCGTGTCCCAGGAAAACATCCTTCGGGAGCAGAGCCGTAGAGTGGCCGCGTTGAACGGCACCAGGCTGGGTAAGGGACAAGTTGGCCAGACCCTCGGCACTTCCACACGCTGGCAGCCGCTTCATTTCTGCCTCTTTTCCTTGTGCAGAGGCAGTGCTCCACCCTAAAGGCAACTCCAAGGTTATTTTTAAACTCCTGCGTTTTCTTTTCCTTTCCTTTGCCTGTAACCACCTGCCAGATGTATAAACCGCTTCATCTGAGGCATCAAAGTGGGACCTCTTTGGCAAAGGGTCTGTTTCCAAATCTCTTGCTGGGCTTTCTGAACTGCCGCTGGTTGAGGGTGTTTGAGGAAGGCAGTGCCCTTTTCCTGCTTGATTTTAGAACTTCTCAGTGGTGTATTGGCAGTTGCTATTAGAGCCCGAGGAACCACTCAGAGGTCTGCATTCACCAGATGAAAAGGAGGAGGAAACCCGGGGAGTTTCATAATGTCTGTGTCTGGCTATGAACTCATTGCTGGTTCCTGCTTTCCGGAGAGACCGCCCAAATGGATCCAAGTCCCTTAATTTCCATGGCTACAGAGGGCAGGTGGAAATGAAAAATCACCATTTACCCACCCGAGTTCTTTGAATTTTATCAGAAAGGCTTTCTGCCCTTTTAAACAGGCAAACCTGAGTTATGTCTGATCTTAAACCAGGTGGGAGAGGGGGAGTAGGCAGGAGGAGGCTTGTTTTATAGTAGCTGTAATTAACATGATTATATCAGAGCAGCAGACTTGCGAGAGAGCAGTGCAGAAATATAGATTATCACTCTCTTCTATAGACATTATTCTAACTATGTCCTTAGTGAACTCAAAGCCTGGCTTCTGCTGTGACAGCTATCGTTTTATTGTGTTTCCTGCTTGCCGTAAACCTGAGACCGATAATACAAAGGTTAACATTTTTGATGTCTTAGTGTCTAAAGCTTCATAGTGCGTTATATTATCTTCATGGTTATTGCGATGCTCTGTGTGCTTGAGGCACTTCTACCTTTGCCAAATAGGATTTTCACTCTGAACTTTACTGCACAGTAAAAACATTCTGTTTAGAAAGTGTGTGATTGATATTTTGTGAGGAGGGGGGCCTGATCCTTGAAATGGCTGTGATTTTGCATGCCAAGTATGTATTTGGTATTTTGCAGAGGACGCTAAGCATGACACAGTCCTGCCATGTGTTTCAGGCAGGATTCAGACATTTATTTCAGTGTGATGCTTGTGCTTCTCATGCCTAGTGTTGTTATATAGTTGGAAACCAATATCCTTGTCATGCTGCACAGGACAGGACAATTTCAAAATGTTTAATTTTGAAATTATGCATGTGTATGATGACTCTGGTTTCTTTCATACAAGTTTCCATCGCTGTCAGATGGAGCTCTGGACCACAAACCTCCTCAGCTCCATGGGGCTGTTAGGCAGAAATCCTCAGAGGCTGGTTCAGGCATAAAACCTGAAATGAGGCTTCTGCTGGGAAAAGGTGTTTTTTTCTGGAAAGCAGTTCAAATGACCAACTGAGGGTAATGTCCCACTGGCACATCAAGGGTGTGTTTGCAGTTCCTGTATCAGCAGATTGAAGCATTTTATGCTCCAACTCTGGACTAGCAAAATGCTGGTGCTTTGTAAGATAGGAATAGAGAGGCTAAGTGACTGACCCAAGGTCGTTTAGAGTCTGTGGCAGTGCTTGGACTGGGCAGAGGAGGCAGGGCCCAAAAACACTGGCCCTCTTTCCTGGCCAGTTTAGCTGTCTGAGCTTGAACTGCTGCTAGACAGACACAGGGCAGGCCTGAAACAGGCTGTGTCCACCCAGTTAAGGGGATGACCCTCCGTCTTCTGTGGCCACTGTTGGGTGGTTCAGTCAATACTTGGGGTCACCACTGGCAGAGGTCAACTCTGGGTGGCTGCTATCTGAAATGTCTCCCACATCAAAGGAATGACAGAGCTGTTAGACACCCATGATTAGCCCTCTCACCCTTTCCTGGCCAGACCCGCAATCTCCTAGAGGCCAGCTTGCCTCCATCCCCTCCCTGGCTTCTCTCACTGCCCTCTGACTCACCCTCCCTGCCACCTTTGATCTTGGCCACGCTTTCACCATGCACCGTCCCTCCTCATCTTTCCCTCCTGCTCTTGCGAAGTGCACTTGCCTCCTTTGCTGAGTCATTTAACCTGGCCTGGTCCTCAGGCACAGAGGCCAAGGATGAGTGCTGTGCTGCTCCCAACACGTAGATCCTCTGAAGAGGAAGGGGAGTTTTGGCCCACACTAATGCACTGGCTGGGCTGTGCAGTGAGCAGGATGAAGGGCTCTGAGCTCCAGCTCACTTCTGATGTATAGATCAAGCCTGGGCGAGAGGAACCTGCCCGTGACCACTGCCTGTGCCCATCCCGATTTACCTGTATTATATTGGTGCAGCTATTTGGGATGTCCAGGTAGCCTGACGCTTTCCGTGTGCTGCATTCAGTGTCCATGTAATAAAACATGCCACAGTTAACGGGGATTTCTCATTACATGCTTATGCATGTAGGCACCCAAAGGAATTGATGGTTTTCTTGTTTTCCTCCTCATGTCACCTGAGGATGACTTGTCCTCCTCCTGGTCTGACTTGAGTGGTTGGGATCTGAAGAAAGAGGGAATGAGGATGGGAGGCAGAACAAAAATGTGAGTGAATAGGGAGAAAGAAATTTGTTTCCTCTTGGGAACCTTGAGGGGTACCACAGCGATATTAGTAAGGCTGAAGTCTGTGGCATCTTCTCTGCACTTGGAAGACCTTTGGCTTGGAGAGGAAGCCTCAGCACTACAACTCAGGAGACCAAGGACCTGTGAAGCTGTTGTGGTGTCTGTCCTTCCTCTGGATGGTCTGACCTCTTGCAAACCCCTGGGTATGCCTGAACCTCAGCAAACCCGGAGGGTGTCTCAGAGCCCATAGCTGGGGTCAATCTTTCACCCTTCTGTGCTTTGCAGGAGATGGCGTTTTTTCTTCTCTCTGTGAGTTTCTTTCTGAGGTTTCCAGAGGACAAAGCATTCAAATTCTCCTCTTGGGAACCTCCAGACCAGATATGAGCCGAGAGGCCCAGGGGATCCTGTAGCATGGGAAGACACGTAATTAATGAGATAGCTAATGGAATGTAGAGGAAAGAGAGAGGCCACAGCCACCTTTTCAGGATCTCGAGCTCCCACTGAGGCACTTTCAACTCTGGATGCCTCAGCCAGGCTCAGCTCTGGGCATGCTCCTTGGCATCTGCACAACCAGTAAAAAGTGGTGCGGGCAGCTCACAGGGTGGACACTGGACACCCCTAATATTTATCTGTGATGGAGATCCCAGGCTTTCTTTAGCAACCTAAAATGCTCTCTTTAGGCCAACGTACCCCAGCTACAAACACATGGTGCTGATTCTGGCTGCTGCCACCATGACGCAGCTTGGTGCTCTGCAGCACCTGGCACTTCAGTCTCCTCTGTGAATTGTCAGGAGTCTGAGGTTTTGGCCACTTGGATCTCATGCTGAGTTTTGTTTTTCAAGCAGGCCTGAAGTGATGCTTGGTAGGTTACCGCCTTGCCCTGTTTAAAAAACAACTCAAGGCAGCTGTGTCTTCCAGAGAACAAATGTGGTGTCACAGGGGAATGCCACACTGCGATATAAATGTTATTGCATAAATCAGTTAACTTGGGTTGCTGCTTGGTGAGACCCTGCTTTATGTTTACGTAGCATCAGGAAATTTCCCATGCTGTGAGTGTCAGGTGGCTGCAAGTGGCCAAGTGGTTATTTGCATCGTCAAGATAAGGTTAGCAAAAACCCCACTGAGCTGGGACGTGCTTGGTTAGTACTATAGAGTTAAATGTTGCTTCATCACCAGCTTTGAACCAGCTTTTCATGCAATGTCAGAGAGATGCAAGGTGCTTATTACAGAAAGCCCAGGATGTGTTTCTCATGTTTCATGCTCTCACCCTCCCCAGCCCACACACTTCAGATCTGTAATTAATGGTTGGTTTGAGGGGCAGATTCTCCAAGGTATTCAGGTATGTGGAAGTAATTTAATGCTGAGACATTCAAAGCCATGTAGAATGCCAAATCCATGTTTTCGAAGTCTCAGTAGATGCGTGTTACCTCTCTAGATGTCTACGTGCCTTCCTGAATCTAGCCTAAGATGTGAAATCTGAAGATCCTGGAGCCAGAAGGTCTGGTTATTATTACTTGGCGTTGTGGTGGCCTAGTAGGGTAAGAAGGATAAAGGTCTTCTTGGATACTAGCTGGGCAATGAGGCAAGCATGGTTGCTACCTCACTGATGCAATGCTGCTGGCACCAAACTTACCTCTGTATGTCCTAAGCTTCATGACACTGATCTAAATTCCCTTGTGGATAGGAGGGGACTGCTTGCCAGAGAAGACAGAGAGATATCTCTGTGTATTCCTGTTTCCCCAAAGGAAATTTGTTGCAGAATAGATTTGATATCTCATGAAAGTTCCTGACAGTACTCCAATTACAAGTTACACAAATTGCTTTCCTTTTCTTCTACTGTTTTGTTGTTGCTTTTGTTGCTGTTTTTGCATGCTAACATTAGACTATATTTGCTGGGAAGAAGACATTTTATGTTTGTAAGCCACCTGAGAACTGTAGTATAAAAGTGGTTGGACTCAATCTAAGAAATCTGCAAGGCCTCAGCCTCTTTTGTGAGCATAAATTTTGGCATGGCAGGTTTCTGGGTCTCTCTGCTCTGCCGTCCTCCCCGGACCTGCGTGCACTGCAGTGGTCTATGTCTGTGATTCGTGTCCTGTGGAAGGGAAGACCCTATGTGCATCATTTCTTGAGTTAACTCTTACAACATTACCTCTACTGTTTCTCCACAGGCCTGAAAGATGACAAGGATCTGAAGTTCCTCCTGAAAGGCAGCCAGCTGCTAAAAGTGAAGTCAGGCTCTTGGAGAAAGGAGCGGTTTTATAAGCTCCAAGAGGACTGCAAAACCATATGGCAGGAATCGAAGAAGATGCTGAGATCTCCAGAGTCGCAGATCTGTAAGTAAAGTTTGCTTCATTACAGGCATGGGACGCTGTGGGGAAGAGGTGCTTGGGGTGAACCAAGACCATCATGCTTGTGGTGTGGAGGTAGGGCTTGGAGCAATGAGACCAGATTCTTTGCACCTCTTGTAACACACAAGCTAAGTGATGCTGTCAGCTCTGGAGACAGCTGGGAAGAATCTGCCGAGTCAGGAATGGCCACATTTCCCAAGTTCATGAGCTACCACTTCAAATTACTGTGGGGTGGGCCACGCTGGGCTCAGCAGCCCTGCCTGGCTCCCTTCCTCCCCAAAGCAAGAGTTCAGGTTACTCAGATGCCCAAGCCCTAATGCTCAGTGTGAGACACAGCTTGAGCATCGGCAGTGTGGTTTGGGGCGCTTGGGTCTGAGCTCTGCTGGGACGCCACTTTTCTGCCTGCAGCTCCTGGGAAAGCTGGCATTTAAGCCTCACAATGGAACCACAGAGATGTGGAGATCCAAGGGCTGGCAGGAGATCTTTCTGGGAAGGAAAGCCTGTTCTCATCCTTATCTTGGAAACTCAGAATGTGGCTCATTGTAATAAATCCAGATACGACATTCACCATTGTACGGACACAGTGAAAACCACTCTGTGCCAACACTGGGGCCGTAACTGGGACAAGGAGCCCAACTATGCAGTCAAAATAGGATCAGGCAGAGCATGTGTCTGTTTACATCTGTTTTTTCTTCTCATTTGGTATTTTTCTGACATATTTCTGTGTCACTAATCATCACAGTCTTGTAAAGCCAGGAGGTAAATGAATAATGTGGAATATATTTTCTGCATTTTGAAATGTAGAACACGCTGCCCATGTTATTTACACAATTTTTTTTGTAACAGTCACAATCAACTAAATAAAGGGTGGGTCTTCCAAATTAGCCCCATCCCACAAGCAGTGATAAGGTCTTCAGTAGGAGGAGTAAGGTAGGAGGGGAAAATAGGTTTGGTTTATAACCCTGACGACAACCCTCTTCTCACATGACCTTGGGGACTTTATTCAATCTCATTGTGCATCCTTCCCCACACGTTTCCTTTCTCCTCCTCTATCTAGCTACAAAAGGCTTTGGCATAGAGGCTGTCCCTTACACATCCCTGTATAAGGATGTCCTTGGGCCATGCCCAGCATGGCAGGGTCCTGAGCTTACCTGGGCTGTTTAGGTACCAGTGCGATAACCCATGATAACAACAGCAAATGCAGAAGCTTTAGTGAACGTTTGCAGCCTAGGAATGCCTGCTCTGTTGAGCATTGTCCCATATAAAAGCAAAGTCCCAGATAATATCTTGCTATAAAACAAACAAGGACATGAGCTGAGAAGACTGACTTTCAGAGCCTGCTTTCCTGTGCTCAGAGCCAGCAGTTTCCAAATGGTGGGGGCTGAGAGCAACGCCAGTAACAGTCCTGTCCCCACCTGGTTCTCTGAAGTAAAAGGGAGGGGTCCTTGTGCTGTGGATCCAGGGACCTTGAGGTCTGCTTGGAGAAGCATTGGTCGAACCCATTGCCTCCACTCCTGGGGCGGTGGCAGGGAAAGCTGGCACAATGGTAACTTTTTTATATACTGAGCTGCAATAAGAGCCCTGCAATGAGATCAAATCCTTTGAGCTCAGGCGAAGGTAGGGAGTGTGTCTGCGTGGGTGTCGATTTGCAGCGGTCAAGATAGACTTTGCTAACTGGGCACTACCAATGTTGCCACACTGCTGGAGATAGAGGCAGTGCCACTGCAGGTAGGAGAACTTGCTGTGCCCTGGGAGTGTCCTCAGTGCAAAGTGAAGGTGGGGTGATACTGTGTACCTGCTCACACCTGCGAGTATCCTCCCTAATGCCTCCATGCATGTACACCTTTCCCAAGAGAAAGATTCCTTTTTTTGTGATTGGGATAGCAGGAAGGGAGACAGAGCAGTGAGGCAGAGCTTGTCCTCACTGCTTTGAAAAAGCAAGCTCTGGCAGGGCTCCAGCAGGGCTGGCTTTGCACCCGTACACCCGGCTGGCTGTAGGGGCATGCCTGGTGCCAGGCTGCAATACCAAGTGTGCTGGGGCAGGCTGTGTCCCACATGCTCACAGGAGGATGTGAAACTGTGCCTGCAGTCGTGGCGCGAGCTTTCAGGAGGGTTGGAGGGCCATCTCCGGGCTGGTGCTCTGACAGGTGCTCTGGACACACCTGAACATGGAACTCAACAAGAGAGATGAGTACTGGATGGACGCCTGCCCAGTCCCAAGCCGTAACCACAAGGACACCCATTTTCCCATGCACTTCTCCTCAGTTGGTCCTCTAAGACCTTCAATTCCCAAGTTTTCAAAGTGATTGCTGGGTTTGAGTTTCTTTCTTGAGCTTTTAACTTCACCAGGCTGCTTTGGGTTTAGGTATAGAAAGGATTACCCCTGGTTAGTATTGTTTTCTCTGGCGAGCTCTATCAGTACAGCTGCCGCCTTATTTGGTCCAGTGTGTGTAGGTGGTCAAAAAGCAGAGGAAGAGTGCCAGGTCATGATTTGATACTCAAAATCAGGGATTTCAAGGTGAGTCTCTTCAGAGGGTCACCCTTCCTTGTTAACAGACAGCAACTTTGCCCTCTGGTACAAAGCCTTCCTAAAACTGCAGATAAGCTGCCTTTTTAGGAAGGAAAAAGAATGAGCAGAATGGAAACTGGGAGGTTTTAGCAGCAGGTCTAATCTTATCTGCAGCCTTGCTGAGAGCAAGCAGATGGAGGCACCTCAGAGGGACAAAGTCTGGGTAGAGTAAGGGTTATAGTTTTGTTTGGAAAGTTTCCTGTTATTTCTGCTACTGTTCTTATAATCATGCAGAAAAGCTGTTTGTAAACCACTGTGTGGTGGTGTCTAGTAGATAAAACTGGGGACTGCCAAGATTAGAAGAAACTCAGATGCTTGAAATTAAATAACCCCAACGTATCAGGGTTGTCACAGGCACAGATGTTGCCTGGATCCAATACGTGGGGTACAACCAGTACCTTCCTCTGTTGTCTTTATTTTAAACAACTGGAAATTTAGATTGGATACCTTCTTGATAGCTGTATTACCCACAGGGCTTTTTGGGGGATAGGCTGCCATTCCAATGTGATCTCTATACAGGTAGAATATAATCCATCTTTTCTTATTTTCCATAGTCCATTATTTTTCAGTATGCTCTATTTAGGTCCAAAGAAACAGTGGGTTTTTTTCCAAAAGTCCCTGAAGCATCTTAAGTGGTCAGTTTTCCAACAAACATATTATACCCTGTTCTTACTCTCTGGTCAGCTCCCATAGAAACATGGGAGTGCTGGGCACAAAGGGCTCAACAAAAGCACTTTTAAAATCCCTTTTTCACCCTATCCTGCTACATCCCGTCTGAGCTGCGTACCAGGCCCATAAACACACTGCTGCTCTCTCTTATCTTAAATGTGTAGAGCGACAGTCAGGCTGGATGTTTCTTTGGCCCATGAGATTTTTACACATGGGACAGCTTTCTCCCTGGGGCCGAGACGACAGGGTTCAAGTGGAGGATTAACAGTTTTGGGGCAAAGAAAAGGTTTGTGCAAGGGGGCTGGTAAACAGCCGGTTCAGTCAGAGCCTGTTCACTCCTGAGCATCACTGTGGTGGGAGGGAGGGGAGCCAAAGGAGGCAGAGGGGCTTGTGTTCAAAAAGGAGCAGCCTCTCAGTAACACTGTCTTGTTTAGCTGTGGTCAAATATCGGGTCTCATCTACGCAAGAAAAAAGCGCAAAAAGGCATGTGCTGCTCTCAGTGAAATTGATTTTTGAAAGTCTTTTCCTAAACCAGGTTAAATCCCTGGTTTGACCTCACTTAAGCCAGAGTCAATCCCTTTAAAAACTCTCTGAACTTGGGGATTTGTAGGGATGGTTGAAAACTTTCCAGTGAAGCATCCTTGTGAGCGTTTGGTGGAGAAGCAGAATATTCAAAGCCAGAAGGAAAAGACCTAATGAGTTGTTTAGATTTAAAGGTGTTACAGGGGAGCCCCAGAGAAGCCGGTGCTTTGCTCCCTCCTGTACCCTTTCTCTGCTGGAGGCTCAGGGAGATGACGTTTCCCATGACAGCCGTGAGTGAGTTTCACACATTGCACCAAGGATGACTCACTGGGGGTGCATCGTTGAGTCACAAAATGTGTAGTCAAGAAAGAAGTTTAGAAGTTGTGGCTGAAATATTTTCATTTCTGGCCAAAAGCTTTACTTAGAAATGACTATTGTTGGGGTTTTTTTTCTGTATTTTTGTTAAAAGAATCAGTTTTGGGAGCAATTTACAGAGGTGAGCTAAATTCAGTTGCACAACTAAATTTTGTAAGTGATGATTGTATTATTATTTAAAGCAATGAAATTGATAATTTGATCTAATGATCCTTACTATTTGTCTAAAATCCTTAGTATTAAAAAGGCACAGAATTTCTTCCACTTCCTTTGACTTCCATCCCAGTTACAGGATATTTTTACATGGTTTAAACATAGTAAGTTATAGTACTAAACAGAGTAAAAACTTTATGTTTATAGCCTACTACTGGTGTTCAGCAGAAAGCTTTTTCCTTCATTTTTGAGTGCCTGTGACATTTACTAACACCCTTAAAATGCCATGCGAGGAACATACCATACCATATTTGTGGAAGAATGAACAATTGTCTCCATTGAATTAAAGCCCTAAACATGCTTGCAGAAGAACAAAAGGACGTAATATTGCCCTGTTCTTGCTCAAGCCGAGAAGTGAAAACTTTAAATTGTTCACAATAATTGGCTAAAGTCAACAGAAAGGCTCAGCAACCCATACACACACAGAGCAGGCAGTTGACTGCACCGACACCTTCCTTCTGGAGCTGGTTAGGCAGTTTCTTTAGGAATCATTGCTTTACAGTCAGGCATGTATTCATCCCTGGAAAAATATTTGCTGATGTGAATGTGTTTTGCAAGGCATCCGTCAGCTGCGAAAACAAAACCGTCTGTCTGTGGGTCTCATTAGTTTTTATCAAAATCACTCAACCCATAAACCAAGTCATTTCAAATGCAGGGCTGCCTGTTTTTTTGATTTAATTGTGAATCAGGCCAACGCGTGTGTTGCTGGGACAGTTTTCATCACAGGCAGTGTGCTGACAAATATTGACCTTATTCTCCACAGCATATGTTAAATGCAAAGACAGAAGCGTTGAGAGCCTTAGATCCATATTTAGCAGCACTGTAATGGCAGGAGAAGTAGGAACTAGTTACAGAAATAGTTTGCAGGGCCCTGGTTGTGATGTGTGGAAGGAATGTAAATACAGATCACTCTATTTACATTGACGCCCCGAGCTGTGATGGGTAGACAGAAAGATTGGGTAAAGATCTTATATTAAAAGGTATTTCCAGGCAACCTGTAAAATTACATATGCATTACATCAGTGGCTGTCAGCTGGTGACAGACACCAGCAATGAGGGCAGACTGCTGTGCAGCACATGTCAAGTTAAAACAACATGCTGAGCAAGTCAGTGGAGGGGGAGAGGGGAAGAGAACGGATGAGGAATCAGCGGCTGGGACCTGCAGTAATTCATGCACAGGGAGATGAGAGAGCACTGCAGTCAGGGTTATGGAGGCACAACACAGTGGGACTCCTGCTAAACCCACCCTCGAATCGGTGAAGCGATGAGGGTGATGGATAGCCTTTGGTGTTCCCAGTCCAGGGAGCTGACAGTTCCCCAGCTCCTGCTGATTACAAAGGTCCTGATCCCAACTGTGTTTGGCCATTAGCATCAGCTACCTAAGGTGAAACTGAAATCAGCTAAACTGCTTTTTCTGGGGTGAAACCAAAGAGAGAAGTGGCACACAGTGCTAGTTTGCCCCATGTGCTCCGCGTGTTGCGAAATCCATGTAGTCTGGCTGCAGCCATCCTGGCTGGCAGGGCAGTCCTGGGGTCAGGTAGTGGCTTTCATCTGTTCTTGACAAGGTGCTAAGTCAGCCCGGCTGAGCTGCAGCTGGTGAAGGTCTGATCTCTCTGCAGACACGCAGTATTGTGTGCAAATACGGTGCAAGCTCTTAGCAGCTGAGTACATTTCTCATCTGCTTTTCGTGACAGTAAACAGAAGTGACTTACTGAGGCAATTAGAGGGGGATGGAGTAATTCAACATGACTGGATGCCACATTGCAGAGACCACTTGCTAATGACAGGGAGGTAGGGTAAGGAAAGGAAGGATCTGAGGAGTATTTCCCCCAAAGTGAAAAAACTGCCCCCTCCTCTCATGTGTAACTGTTGGCCAAGGCCAGCTCTTTTGGCTGTGCCTCTAAGTCTCTGTACGTCGACATTCCTCTCCCTCTTTATAACCAAAGCCCAAGGAAGGAGAAGCACTGTTTTGTCCTCATCCTTCACTTGCCCAGAGGTTTGAGTGCGGTCAGTTGTTTTCAGGCAAGATATGAGTTCAGTTCCTTATTCTTTCTCTTTTCTGTAAGACACTTGAAAAAGTATCTCCTCTCAAAGGACTGCCTGTCAGACAGGAGGAAGGTAAAGGGTGATTGCTGTCTGCCACCATTCCTCCTTTCCCTGTAGTCTTTAGGATTACAAAAGTGTTTTACTGTCCATTCTTCCAGCACAGTCTGGGCATTTCACCTTAGGAGCAGTGACTGGAGAAGAGATTGAGAGGCCAGTGGCCAGGGCTCGTCTCTCAGACAAGTGCTCTAATCATTAGGCACCTCATCAGGCTTGTCCTTCTGGCTTCTCAACACTTGTATTTTTGGCTGCCCAATGGCTTACAGTGCATACGCGTGACTCGGATGCACCCCTGAAGCCTGAAACTCTGGGGTTACTGCTGTCAGGGTGATGGGTGGATTGAATTTGTGTCCCTCTCCCTACCACTTCTTGCAGGAACGTTCTCACACAAGTGGCCATCCCCTCGCAACATACACGTAGGGCTGAAATACTTGCACTGGGATGTGTCTGAGGGCACCTCGTGGAGGGTGCTGCTGGAGGGAGGGGGGGAGCCTTTTGTGCAGGGGCTACTTGAAGGCAGAAACTAAATTCTGTGGCACTGGGGAGCTTTGGGGTCAGGCAGAGGCACGGGTGAGACTCTGCATCCACTCAGCAAGGGTTTGTGGGTCACTGTTCTGGGCTTGGGTACTTGCAGACTCTCTAAGTCTGGTTACAGGCACATCAATGTGAACCACAGCTTTTGTTTCCCTTTGAGATGTGTTCCTCATCCTGCATGAGCTTGCAAGTGTAACAGCAAGTTCCTTGAAAGCCATGAAGAGAGAAATCCAAATCAAAAGAGACACCCAAAAGATATGCGTTGGTTGCTTGAAAACATCATGGCTGTCAAAACTGGCCTCCCGCATCCTGCAGGCCTGTCTCATACCTGCCTGCTAACGCCACAGGAGAAACAGAAGGGCACTGGGCCAAGAATTAGCAAGGGAGGAGCACAAGGGCAGTGCCCAGTGGTGAAAACTCTAAGAAGGATTAAAAAGAGAGTTCTCAACACCTCCCTGAGACTAGTTCAGACAGGAATAACTTCACCAGCTTCAGGGAATGCTGCTGTATGTCCACATCAGTGGGGAGCCTTCGGCTGTGGCACTGGCTGAGTGGCATCCACAGCAGCCAGGAAGGCTGACCACGATGTAACCTGTTTGACTTGATGTCTGGAGGCCAGGAAGGACACAAGCTTCCTTGTGTTGTGCTACATGTTTTGGGCTTTACACAAATCACCTCTTCAGCAGACGTAAACACTCAGGAGAAGTAGATCCAAACTTCCCAGATTCTCTTCTGCTTGTGGTTACCTCCCCGCCGTGGCGTGATGGGGAAGGAAAAAGAAGGTTGCAGGGATACGTGGTTGATGGGTATTTGCTGTGAGTGTTCCTCTGCTGTGAAACGTATCTGTCCCCCAGTTATTTCTGATTTCTCCTTGCAAATAGCTCAGCTGAGCACGCAGTTAGTTTGGGCCTGCTAATACAGTACGCTCACCGTCTGGGAGCAGCCGATAATGTACTCATGCTGGGTTAAGATTTTCCAGAAAAGAGATAATATTTGCAGATGTCTTGGGCAACATCTTTGGCTTCAGCTTTTTTATTGGTAGATGAAAGCAGTACACGCGGCTAAGCTATGGAAAAGCTTTAAAAAGTGTCCTCCCTTACCCTGGTTTTTTAACAGTTCTTGTGTTGATAGTTTCTCTCTACAAGTCTCTTGCTTGACTACAGTAGACACCAATCCTGTTCTTCAGCCTTCCTTGTACCTTTTCTGCATCCAGGAGCTCTGTGCTCTCTATCATCCTCTTCTCAGCATACCCCAAAGAGATCAAGGCAGCCCTTCCAGACACAGGTTTTTAATCTTTTTTTCCTCCCACACAGCTCTCTTTTCCAGTGGATTCGCTTTGCCAGGTAATGGTTTCCAAAGAATCCATTCTAAATTTCCAACATTTAACATCAGATTTTCTAGTCTTGGAAACACTAGGTCGTTGCCAACCCAAAGTTTAGGGATTGATTGCACAAGCAGACTAGCTAGCCATTCTGAAGGGACAATAACTCTTATGAGCCAAGCAGTGGTGAGCAGCTGGCAGGTGATGAGGAACAACAGGATGATCCTTCCACTTGCACGGCCATAACCACAGGAGCCCGGGAATGGAGGAGAATCACCTGCTTATGGACCACCTGCATGGCACACATCTGCATCTAGGATGCTCAGCCTGGAATACCTTTCTGGTCAAAGGTCTGCTGTAGCCATGGATTAAGGATATGATTTATCTTACCCTTTTTTTGTCTAAATAGGACAGAACATTTGTGTTCCAAAAGCTTCTTTTTTTTCCATTGGCTATAAGAGAAGCCTAACTAAACTTTAGACTTTTTGACTGAACTGAATCCATCCAAACACGATAGCATCCTTTATATTAAGGGTGTAGTTCTACCTAAGGCATAATCACTATCATTTGCCCAATGTCCTAGTTAACCGGCAAAATCACTGGCGAGGCAGCCCAGCTGAAAAGGAATTGCAGCCCTTTTCTTCCAAGGATGGTTTTAGTACTCAAAACCATAAACTTTCACTCCAGGGTAAACTGGCCAGATAACATAATTCCACAGCAGCCCAACCTTTTCCTCCCCTCCTGCCTCCTGACTGATCAACTGTTGGCCTTTACAAAGTGATAATAAAAGAGCACACAAAGATAATTGCTCGTAATTGTCAGGGAGGAGCTTTGTCAGCTCCAGGAAGGTCCTCATGGTGTGTTCTTGTACAGGACCCAAACCAGCAAGGTGCTGTGGAAGATGTTTGACCACCCCGAAATGTGGTGAGAGTTTAAAGCAAATGTCAAGTACTGGTTTTGGAAAGTCACTGATTTGTGAAGACTGAAGTTTTGGGTGTTTTTTTGTTTTGTTTTGTTTTTTATTTCTGGTTTGTTTTGTTTTTGTTCCCCCCCCCCTCCCCCATTATCATGGCTGCCCTGGGAAAAAAAGAAAGTTTTCAAACTCTGATGAGCATCTGATGAATTCTGGATGATCCCAGGGTAGCAGTGCTAAAACCGTGGAGGGTGGATACTGAGTTATGTTTTTCTGCAGCGTTGACTTTGAATGAACTGGGCACTTTAATGGTGAAATTGCAGCAATTTAAATGAAGGAGCGCATAAACTGGTTGTTTAAAGGCAAGTGCCTCCTATTCAGATAAACAGTGGGGATATTTTACACTCACATACTGCTTTTCAACAAAGCTCCTTCAAGATAAGCACAAATAAAATCAATCTCAAACATCTGTGTCACAGAAAATAATTTTTATCTGTTTTATACAGTTTGAGGTACGGAGAAGTTAAATCATTTTTTTTTTCAAATTCCTGTGATCATGTCTATTTCTTTGCATGTTTGTTACAGAGAAGGCTGAATATCTGTGACGTGTTGCCTTTTCTATATGTGCCCTGAGATGGTATTGGTAGATGTCTGCAAAATGTTAACAGGTCTATCTCCCACCCAAGAAAATGCAATGAGACTTTCTTGGTTATGGGCTCCAACACTGCAAACATTTTTTGCCGTCTATTGTGTGTATTCAGCCTTTCCTCAGTGTTCAGTTTCTCAGCGGTCAAATGTGATTAAGCAGTTTCTGCCCTTTCCTCTCAGTCCTTTGTAGGTGTATTTGGTGGCCCATCAACTCCATGACAGACAAAAAGAGGCTGTGTATGCTGCTGGGAGCTTGTCTGATTCCAGCACGGTTTAAGGGCATCTGCATTCTCTCAGGGGCAATGTAGGGGTGTCTCCGTTACTTACATTTATGTAATAACATAGTCTCTTGAATGCACTGCTCTTTCTGGATTGCCTGTGTGTGCATTTTGCAAACTTGGTGTGACTTCAGGGCTCATTTCCGCTAGCTGAAGGGCAGGGATGGACATGGGGACGGATAGTCGTGAAAGCTGTGTTTTGCTTTCTTACAGCAAGGAGGATCAAGCCTACCCTTGACAGGGCTGAGGACAGAGTATGGGTGACACCGAACTGCTCTGAAGCTTTGGTCTTTGCCTCCCTAATTTGCACTAGTGAGACTGAGAAGAACATACGGGATTTTAAATTTTACCTTCTCACTCTTTTGCAAACTAAAGAATGACTGTTTTGGTCCCTGCCCTCCTCTGAGGTGATGTTCACAGGGAGGCACAGCTCCGCTCTTCCCACTTGCAGATGGGGGCAGAGATCAAATCAGGGGTGGTCCAAGGACTGGAACAGAATTCTTGGCAGTGATTTGTATCTCATAAACGTGATATCACAGTATGGCATCTAGT